>NC_037350.1:10628111-10942167 GCF_002263795.3 Bos taurus
CAGCCCCAGCCAGCCTCTCCCCCAGCCCTGGATCCCTCTGCTGCCCGCGCAGTGAGCCCAGGTCTGGCCAGCGTGGGGCAGCGGGAGGCCGCTGTGAGCAGATCGTCTCAGACCCCCCAGCGTCGGAGAGACAGTTTGCTCAGACAGACTGGGTGGGGAGTGCTCACTGCTGCCAGCTCTCAGGGGTCCCCCGGGGCCACTCCTCCCACTCTCTGGGCCTCTGTCTCCTTGTTGCCTGGGCCAGGGAAGTTGTCCTGAAACCCCCCTTCTTGTGGACACATCCTGGACCGGGCGCCCCAGGCCTGGGTGGAGGTGGCACGTGGGGAGGGCCAACCCAGGCCAGCTGAGTATTGGACTCGGCCACACAGGGGGAGCTAAGACCTCTCTGCTCCCCAGAGTGACTCCCGGGGCCTGGCCCTCAGCTCCCAGATGCAGGAGGTGCTGGAGGCCAAGGAGCGCGAGGTGCAGCGGCTGACCGAGGGGCAGAAGGAGGTGAGTGAGAAGGGCTCCCCTGGAAGCCCAGTTTCTGAGGATTCACGGACCCTGATACCCACCTCCGGAGGGTTCACTGGCTGCTGGGCTCCTGCATCAGAGGTGGCTCCCCTAGGAAAATGATGTCTCTGGCCCTTTTTCTGAGACGAGGCCAGGTAAGGGCAGTGGCAGCCCTGGGACATGAATCAGAAGGTCCAGGCTCAATTTCCTGCTGTTTCAATTAAAAGCCCCACAAATCTCAGGAAAGGGTTTTGCTTGTCTTGGCCTTAGTTTCTCCATCTGTAAAATGGGCATAGTCACATCTACTGCAGCTCCCTGGCTAGTTGTATCAAAAGAGGTAATAAATGGGAAAGCCCTTTGAAGCCAGAAAGCACCAGGCAAACACGAAGTCTCAACATTGGAGAGGCTTGGTGATAAGGTGGGGCTCAGCTCTCATCTCTGCTGTCAGCTGAGTGACCTTGGGCAGGATTTTAACTTCTCTGAGCCTTGGTTTCCTCATCAGAGAAATGGAGATCAGAACTTTTGCCTTAGAAGGCTGCTGTGATGATTAGATATACTGTATTCGAGGGCCTAAGATGGTGCCTGGTGTGTAATAGGTGCTTTATATTGACTTGGCCAAAAAATGTGTTTGGGTTTTTTTCTTAACATGTTATGGTAACACCCGAACAAACTTTTTAGCCAGCCTAATACATCATAGTCGCTACTATCTCTGAACCTTACCTAGCTTCCTGGTTATAATACCTGCTACCCCAACACCCCAGGTCTCATAACCTGTAATCACTTGCAGATGGCATTATGGCTAAGCCTTTGGGTCTGAGACCCAGCCCCATTGTCTCTTCCTTGCTCAACTTGCAGGCCACTGGCCTTAGTAAAATCGCCATGTGTTGTAACCAGGACAACCAGCATCCTTTCATCACTGGACTAGGTTCCCACAGCCTTCCCTCCTGGTTCTGCTACCTGGTTTCACCCTCTTGACACAGGTTGATCTCCCAGGAGACTCTGTAGTAGCTGCCCATTGGAGACTGAAAGTGAACTGAAAGTCGTTCATTCGTGTCCGACTCTTTGTGACCCCGTGGACTATACATTCCATGGAATTCTCCAGGCCAGAATACTGGAGTGGGTAGCCTTTCCCTTCTCCAGGGGATCTTCCCAACCCAGGGATCGAACCCCAGGTCTCCTGCATTGCAGGGTTCTTTACCAGCCGAACCACAGGGGAAGCCCTTGTAGACTTGGAGCCCTGGAGGCTGAGGCAGGCCCCTTTTGGTGAGAGAGGAGGTTGGACTTCCCACACAGGACCGTTCTGTCCTGTCCCCTGTGGACGTGAAGCCTCTCCCCCCAAGGCCGTTCATTCCTCCATCCAACCACTGTTTATGGTGCGCCCACTATGTGCCAGGCACCGCGCTAGCTCCCAGGGAACATAACAGACACATATCTCCTGCCTGTGGGGTTATTGTCTAGTCAGGGAGATAGGTGATAAACTAAATAAGCAAGTAAAGTCTATAACATATTAGATAGTGAAAGTGCTAAGGAGAATAAAGTAAAACAGGGCAGAAGGGTAGGAGGGTTTTGAGAGGAGGGGTCAAGGAAGCCTCACTTAAGATGATGACTTTGGAGTACAGGCCTGAAGGAGGTGAGGAGTGGGCCCTGTGGTATCTGAGGGAAGAGCAGTCCAGGCAGAAGGCACAGCGAGTGCAAAGGCCCTGAGGTGGGCGTGACACGCTGTGCGTGTTCAAGGACCAGTAAAGGGGCCTGGGGGCTGGAACAGACTGAGCGGGCAGGGAGCAGGGTCATGAGAGAGGCAGCCAGAGATGTAATGGGGGTGGGGTGGGGGCAGACTGCAGGTCCGGGAGGCTGTCGTGGGGACCTTGCCTTCCATTCAGCATGGTCAAGCAGCTCTCCATCTCCCGGTCTTGTGACCGGCCGTTGGACCAGGAGCTCCTTAGCGACCACACGGGCTCAGAGATGAGCAGCCAGTGCAGAGCACTGAGCAAAGGAGGATGTGGCCCCTGGTGCTGCTGGCCACCTGTGATTCTTACGCAGTTCCCCCCTCCCTTCCCCACCCCGCCAATTCCAGTGTCTCTTCCGGGTGGGAGGTAATGGAGCTAATTAGGCCAATGAGGGGGTAACACCCGATCCTATGTTTTAAGCTGGGTCTCCAGGAGCCTGGAATCTGTGCCCCACCATGGTCTTGGGAGGCTGTTTAGTCCCCCCGAAGGGCAACTGGGCTTCTCTCCCCGTCACCCGCCACCTCCTGCAGCTGGAGGCCCAGCTCCACCGTCTCAGCAGCACACACCAGGAGGCCAGCTCGGAGAACCGGCAGCTTCGGGAGGCCGAGCGGGACCTGGCTGGGCGGCTGGAAGAGGTGCGGGGGCAGCTGCAGGTGACCCGGGGGCACCTGGATGCCGCCAGGGGCCGCGTGTCCTGGCAGATGGAGGAGGAACCCAGGCAAGTAGCTGCCATCCCCGGGCTGGGCTGCAGACGGAGGGCTTCCTGCAAGAGGGGAGAAAGGGTTTGAGTTCTCAGAGACTCTGCTCAGCCTTCAGAGCTCACGGTGCAAGTGAAAAGTGAATGTTAGTTGCTCAGTCGCATCCGACTTTCTCTGTGACCCCATGGACTATAGCCCACCAGGCGCCTCTGTCCATGGGATTCTCCGGGCAAGAATACTTGGAGTGCGTAGCCATTTCCTTCTCAAGGGGATCTTCCCAACTCAGGGACTGAACCAGGGTCTCCCGCATTGCAGACTATCTGAGCCACCAGGGAAGCCACATACAGACTCCCTCCTTAAACCTCACAACAACCCCACTGGGCTGGGATTGTCATGCCTGTTTCTCAGACAAGGGGGCAGAAGGGGGAAAATCACATGCCTGGACACACACGACTCACACAACTAGGATTCAAGCACACACACACACACACACACACACACACACACAGAGGCTAGCGCAGTCCTGGATCCTTGGCAGAGTGGGATGGGCTGGAATAGTAGGAAGGCTTCCTGGAGGAGGTGAGGCTCCACATGGGCCTTGAAGGATGAGCAGGATTGGATGAGGAGAGGGGTGGGGAGTGAGTGCCGGGTGAGAAGTCCTGTGGAAGGGAAGACCTAAGGGAGGGCCAGCTGTGAGGTGTGCATCTGCTGCTGAAGGATGCAGACAGGATGGGTGTGACAGCTACCTGCCCCTTCCTGACCCTAGCTTCCTGCCCCCTTCCTAGTGTCCCCAGAACAGGTGAGGAGAAGGCTCCAGATGCTCAGGCAGCCTCCTCCGAGGAGGCTCCCCTGCCTGGACTGTTTGGGGACAACGATGACTGGGACCAGCTCCTCAGCGGCATCGGCAGCACCCCCTCCGTGCCCTGCAGCTCTCCCGGAGCCCACCCCCAACCCCGAAAGCCTCCTCAGGCCCCCCAACACCCCGAGTGGTCAGGCAGATCTCCATCTCAGAGCCACATGCTCTTCTGTTTGCTCAGGAGCCCTCTTCAGATCCAGGGGGCTCTCCAAGGAGCTCCCCTGGGGTACCTTCTGGGACCGAGGAAGAGAAAGGAGCGAATCCAGATGGGCCGGACATGAGTCCCCCAGAGCAGACTGGAGAGCCCCCCAGCCAGGAAGCTAAGGAAGAGTCAGGGCTTGGCCCCGGGGTCCACTTCCCCTGGGGTCTCCCAGGGGTCTCAGCTGGGGAGCCAGGGAGCCTGGTGGCAGCTGCACTCAAGGTGCTTGTTCCTTTGGAGGATGGGTCCCCTCCTCAAGTGACCTCGTCCCCTCCCCAGGCCTCAGCTGGGCCCAGCACACAGCTCCAGACCTCATACCCAGATGACGAGGGCCCTGGCCCTGGGCCGGTCCCACCCAAGCCTCCCCGGCAGAGAGAGGCCCTCCATCAGGACCCCCATTCTGCTGGCTCTGAGCCAAGGCTGGGGTCCTTGGGAGCTGGAGCCCTCCTGGTGGGGCTGGATGAGCCCTCCCAGGGCTTGGTGCCTGAGGGTCCGGCTCCCATGGATGGATCAGAGTGGGGCAAGTGGAGCCCAGATGCACAAGAGGGCCGTTCAGGGGAGCTGCAGGAGGCTCATGGCCAGGTCCCCGGGCTGTCCACTCTCCTCCCCCAGAGCCTGGAAGAGGAGTCCAGGGCTGAGGAAAGGAAAGCAGTGGACCAGGGAGAGTGGAAGTTCAGGTCAGAGCTGACCGTCGAGGCTCGTGGCCTGAAACTCGAGCACTCAGAACTCCCCCAGCTCAATCCCCAGCCCGCGCCTCGCCCACCTGACAGAGCGCAGGCTGAGGTTGAAGCAGAAGCCCCGGCTCCCAGGAAACCATCAGAGGGCTTTCTCCCCTTTCTCCCCATGGGGGCTCAGCCTGGGGATGGAGCAGGGCCCCCAGAGCCCACACAAACCCTTCCCACCAGGGCTGAGCTGGAAGCCCAACCCAGGCCCCAGCCTACAACTGCCCACGCAGAAGGAGAACAAGCCCCCTCTAAGTCCAGGAAGCCAAGGGCAGAGAACAGGCCTGAAGATTCAAGAATGGACTCTGGAGGTCCGGGGCTGACCCCATTCCCTGGGGACCGCACGGCCAACGAACCTTTGACCGACCCTGATTACGCCTTCCATGTCATCTTCCTGGGAGACTCGAACGTGGGCAAAACCTCCTTCCTGTATCTGCTGCACCAGAACAACTTCGCCACTGGGCTGACAGCGACTGTGGGTAAGAGCCGCTTGCAGAGGATGGCAGGGGAGGGAGGGGAGAGCCGGAGGACCGGGCTGGCGAGCTGGAGCAGGCCCAGAGCAAACCATCCCCCAGCAAGCTGTAGGTTCTGCCCTCGCCACAGGCCCTGTGTTAGATGTTATTTTATACCGGCGTAACCTGGCTATTTTACTAATCATCTCTAATTATAGGTATTTTGCTTTCTCTGCATCGATCTGATGAGCTAATAATGTGCCACGTTAACAAAGCACCTACAATTTAGGTGGCAGCACTGGCCGATGGTGAAAACAAGCCAGTCTCCACCCACATGGCCCCTGGGCAGGCCACCTCAGGGACCCCGCTGCTTGAATTTGCCCAAGACCAGCCCTAGGCCAGCCAGCCAGGCTCTGGCAGGAAGCTACGTTGGGCAAGTTGAATATTTTACACAGAATGTATTTGTAGAGTAGGGTAAGTTAGGAACACCGGTGCTTGAGTTCAGAATCCAGTTCTGCCACTTACTAATGGTATGAACTTGGAGCAAATTATTCAAGCCCTCTGAGCATAATGGGGGCAACCGTAGCGCTGACCTCTGAAAGGGGCTGTAAGAATTAGATCAGTTAATACATATCAAGGTCTTAGAATACTATCTGGCACGTATTAAGTGCTCAGTTAGTATTAGTTATTTTTATGGTTGTTATTATTATAAGTACTTTTGATAATGTCCAATCCAGTGGCTTTTGCAAGTGAAATGTCCTAAAGCCCAAAGCCTCCTCTCCCTAAGAACATTGGGATATGTGGCCACTCGCGTAAAGCCATAGAAAAAAGCTCATGGGAACGTTCGGCTTGGGGTAAAAACGGAGGGATCTGCGTCTTTGTGTCTGTCTAGGTACGCGCTAACTGGGCACCAGTGGTAGACCAGTGGGTAAAGTTCTCAAACTTTACCTAGGAGACTCCCTCACCCCCTCACCCAGGACAGCTTCTTGAACTTTTCTCTGCCTGAGAAGCCTCACCTGGGGAGCCAGTTAAAAATGCAGTGTTGTCAGGAACAGGGGACCCATAGGAGGTCTGTTCTGATGTTGAACAGGGTCACAAGGTCTGCAAGGCCACCATCATTAATCACGCAAGCCAGGGGTCCCCAACCTCCAGGATCGAATGTCTGATGATCTAAGGTGGAGTTGATGTAATAACAGTGGACATAAAGGGCACAATAGATGCAATGCGCTTGAATCACCCCCAAACCACCACCCGCCCCCACCACCCTAGTCCATGGAAACATCGTCTTCTATGAAACTGGTCATTGGTCTCAAAAAGTGTGAGGACTGCTGACCTCAGCTGCTGGTTACCGACCACCTGCAATGCACCAGGCACTTGCCTTATTCTGTGCCAGGGCCCCCTCACGCCTATGAGCCTCTCCCATTGTCATGTGGTAAGAAGTTTCCACGAAATTCAATAGAGAAAATACAGGTTGCGTAATTGTAAAAAGACAAGGCAAGCCTGCATGCACTGCTAGTCAGCCGGGAGGAGTGTGTGTGTGTGAAAGTGGCTCATTTGTGTACAACTCTTTGCGACCCCATGAACTATACAGTCCATGGAATTCTCCAAGCCAGAATACTGGAGTGGGTAGCCGTTCCCTTCTCCAAGTGATTTTCCCAACCCTGGGATCGAACCGAGGTCTCCCACATTGCAGGCCGACTCTTTACCAGCTGAGCCACCAGGGAAGCCCTGATATCCAATCTGTCCCACACTTGGCTGTGGTGATCGCCATCCATCAGGCTTACCTGTCACTGGGGATGATTCCAGCTTCCTCCGTTGTACTCTCCCCACTCAGCATCACCCTCTGTTCCCACCCCGCTTTCTCGCCTGTCTGCCTTAGAGAACAGGGCTGGTGGAGGACCAGAGCCAGAGCCAATTGAATTATAGCTGACTGCGCATTTTTGTGAGGTTTCTCTGCAGCTATCCCCATTTTACACATGAGGAAAACAGAACTGAAGTCCTGGTGAACTTTTGGGCCCTATCTGGGCAGCAAAGTTCATACCTGGGGCCACCTGCCTTCAAAGCACAGGCCCTCATCCCAGAGGCTCTACGCTTTTATACGCTGAGCGCTGCCCACTCCCTGGGGTTGTTCACGTAAAACAGCAGATTTCTTGGGAAGCAGAAGACATTATAGTTCTGACAGTTTATGTGGTTTAAATTGTAACATGTGGGGATACGTGGGTAGACTGAGGGTGGGCGATGGGCAGGGAGGAGGAAGGTGGGAGTAATGCAAGTTACTAAATGCAAAGAATAATCATGAGGGTTGCTCTATAGACCATGCTGCGGATGTTTATGCAGAGACTGGATGTCATCACAGCGGGCGGGACTGGGTAACCGCAGAAGTTTCTGCAAACCCTGGGCTTCCTTAGACCTTCAGGAAAGGGGGCAGTAAAGAGAAATGGATGCTGCAGATACACTTCTGCTGAGGTCAGGACTTCCTGGCTGCCACTTCCCCCAGTCTCCTCTGGGGAGCACAGATGGGGGCGTCTGTGGCTTGTCACCACCGGAGGCAGAAGTAAGAGCTTGTGGGGGTCACCATGTGCCACCTTGAGGAAGGTCTCTACTGGCTCAAGGATCATGTGAGGAGTCGCCTCTTTCCTGAGCTGGTCGGCGCACCATGGTGGGCTCAGCAGGGGCAAAACAGCCCCTCTCCGTCACCCCCATCCCACTCACCCCATCCCTGGGAACTGGGGGTTGGCAGGAAGTTGCTCCCCAAAGATTCCAAGCCTCCCGGGGATTTCACTAGTACATCCACATTTCCAGGGATAGGAGGGGTCTGGAACCATGACCCAGGGAAGGATTGGTCTGTGAAATTTTGAGGAGGTGGAGGTTCAGAAAGATGAGAATTCATAGTAGATAATAAAAAAGACCACTTCCCAAGCAGCCCCTAGACATTGGACCAGACCTTGAACGTAAGTTATTCAATCCTCCCAATCACCCAGTGACATGGGTCTTTTTAAATTGCCACCTTGCAGATGAGAAAGGAAGGCTCAGAGGGGTGAAGTGACTCACACAGGCAGTAGAGCAGCAGAAGGTGGACAACTCGGAGCCCAACCGGTCCTCCTTGAAGCCGGCACTCCCTTTACCCACCCAGGTTGCCTGTCTGCCCTGCTGTCTGGGTAGAGAATAAAGATGCATGCAATAATTAGGAATGAGACAAGAAGTATTATTAAAAAATAAATGAGCGAAACTGATTTTCCTGAGTAGCCTGAGGACTAAACATTGCCATGTAGTTGAGAAGACAGGTATTTTCGCAGTGGTGGAAACAAGGCAGGGTGCCTCATGTCAGCCAGCTGTCAGGGTGGGAGTGCAGTGGGAGCTGGGTAGGCAAAGCAGGATGCTCTTCTCGGAGGACGTGGACCCTCAAGTGCGGATGGGGTTTGAAGAGCAGAAGGGAGGCCCGGTTGCCAAAAGTTCCCACCCCTCATGGCTGGTACTGGGAGCAGGTGTATATTCAGGCAGGCGTCAGCTCCAAGTCCTGGATGGTAACTAGAAAGTAGGCTTGACTCTCATCTCTGTGTCCTAGGAGTGGATTTTCGAGTCAAAAACCTGCTGGTGGACAACAAGCGCTATGCGCTGCAGCTCTGGGACACAGCTGGCCAGGAGAGGTAATGGACACTGTCGACATTAGTGGCCGAGCCTGGACTGCAGAGCAGTGGAGCCCAGCCCCGACCAGAGCCCTACCAAGTGCAAATGCAGCTTGTACCCGCTGAGGATTCAGGAGGTGGGGGATGGAGAGACGAGCCCAGGCCCAGGGCAGGAGACAGGAGAGCGCACCCAGAGGCCCCCTCAGCCTGGCGGGGTAACTGTGAGGGCTGTCCCAACGTGGCCGTCAGGGCACAGCTACTCAATCACTTTTTTTTTTTGGTCACACCTTGTGGCATGTGGGATCTTAGTTCCCCAACCAGGGATTGAACCTACACCCCCCGTGAAGTGGAGCCTTGGACTCCCAGCCACTGGTCCTCCAGGGAAGCCCTCTCACCTATCCTTCTGAAAATATTAGCTTTCGACTTTCTAGTTAAGCAGTAGCGATCAAAACTGAAAAGGGACATTATCTATGACCCGGAAGTTCTACTTCTAGAAATTCATTCTACTAATAAATTCATACTATATTATCAAAAGGACCAAGACTGTTCACAGCAATAGTGTTTATATTATGAAACGTTGGATGCCTCCTCAGCACCATCAGTAGTGGGTCAGTTAAATAAATTAGAGTCTCTTCACACAATAGAATATAATGAAGCCGGAGAAAAGATGGAGGATCCTCTTTATGTATCTTTGTGACCCCAAGGACTGTAGCCCTCGGGGCTCCTCTGTCCATGGAATTCTCCAGGCAAGAACAATGGAGTGGGTAGCCATTCCCTCTTCCAGAGGATCTTCCCAACCCAGGGATTGAACCTGGATCTTTGGCCTTGCAGGCAGGTTCTTTACCATCTGAGCCACCAGGAAAGTCACCCCTTATGTACCAATAGGGAAATATCTGTAAGACATTTTATTATCTGGAGAAAACAAAGAACCGAGTATTGAATATTAGTGAGTACAGTGTTTTACATTGTATTTGCTTAAACAGTGCGTGTATGGGTGTGTGTGTGTGTGTGTGTGTATGAGTATATATATGCATTTATGTATATGCATGAAATATCCCTGGGAGACTATTTGAATAATGGGTAACTCTGGTTGCCTCTGGGGAGGAGGGCTGGGTAGCTGCAGGATGAAGGTAGAGTCGCCTGAGAGAGACTTTTCATTAGATGCCCTTTGGTACCTTTTGAAACCTGAGCCGTGAGGACTGTTAACCTATTCAACAATAAGCACACCGGAAGAAGGAAAATACATGCACACCCCCTCTGGGAAGCAGTTAGAAGCCGATGTAGCAGCTGAGGCCTAGAGAGGCCGGAGCCTGGGGTCAGGGTGCCTGGCATCACTGGCGCGGACTCTCTGGGCAGGTACCACAGCGTGACCCGGCAGCTGCTCCGCAAGGCTGACGGCGTGGTGCTCATGTATGACGTCACCTCCCAGGAGAGCTTTGTCCACGTGCGCTACTGGCTGGACTGTCTCCGGGTGAGCTGCCGGCTGCTGGGGCTGGCCCCAGTGTGCAGTCAAGAGGGAACTTGTGTCTTTCCCACTCCTTTTTTGTCCCAGGATTGCCAAGGACACAACGGACATGTGGGTGACAATCTGCTGAGGGCATGTGGCTGGATGGGCTGGGAGCGTAGTAGTACAAAGAAGCCACAACCACATAGTACGGTCTCCAAAACAAACTGCTTCCTGTTTCCTTCCTGTGACCATTTCTCTCCTATGCACCAAAGCTCTGTGATACATTCTTAACACCTGGGGACAATGCAAGTCTAATGTCACTCTAGATGATCACTCCTTTGTCCATATATCTCTAGTCCTTTCCCCCACATATGTATTTGATATACGTAAGAAGGAAATTCATATGCTGAAATTCTACAGCACCTACTAGCACAGAAGAGGGATATGAAGAAAGACATGTTGTCTTCTCTCTAGAAGTTTCTGGTCTAGTTGAAGAGATGCAAAGGAAGCAGAATAAAGTAATATTTGAAGGAAACTAGGTTCTGATGAGACCTGGGTTTGAATCCCAACTACCCCATCCTAACTCTGTAACCTCGGACAAGTGACTTAAACTCTCTGAATTCAATTGCCCAACTTTTCTCACAGAGGAGTTGTGAGGATTAACTTTTATAACTGCTTTCAGCACAGTACCTGGTATATAGTGAACTCTCCATTAACAGAAGCTATTATTATTATCATCCATTAAACAGTTAGGAGATGAGTCAAGGCAGCCCGTGTAATCTAACGCTAGGCTGTTCAGCACAGGCAGGAAACGACAGGCCTGGGCAGGAGCAATCCAGGAAGGCTTCCTAGGGGAGGTGACTTTGAGGTTGGCCTTGGAGAGTGGGTGACATGTTTGCTGGCTGAGAGGAGGGGTAAGTTCACTGCAGATGGAAGGGAACGCGTCAGAGGTGGGAAGAGCATGGAGTGGGTGTGATATAGAAAGTGGGCTGTGTGTGTACGGTGGGTAGTGGCACAAGGTCAGCTTTTCCTGGAGGGCAGGGTCAGATCCACCCAGGGTCTGGCTCACAGCAGGTGCCCAACAGGTGTGGCTGAGGGGACATGTTCTGTGTGCAGGATGCAGAGTCTGATGACGTGGTCATCCTTCTCTTGGGAAACAAGACGGACCGTGAGGAGGATCGGCAAGTGTCCACTGAGGCCGGGCAGCAACTGGCCCAGGTGAGCAGCTGGGCATCAGCCCCTCCCCCAGCCTGGACTGGGCAGACCTGTCCCTGGGGGGTAGTGAATAGGTCACCCTGGCCCGGGCCACAGAGAACAATGGGCTCCTGCCCCTGCTCAATCAGAGACTAACAGCCTTCCACCCACCCGGGCCCAAGACCCGGACACGAGACGGTAACAGACAGCAGGACATTGAACCTTACTGTTGCATTAGCAAATCCTCACAGTGTCCTGACCTACGTAAAAATTACCTTCAGAGTAAAAAGCTTTTCAAGCTTCACTTAAAATTCCCAATCAAATCTTCATTTTATCTCTGGTCTCTAATTAACATAACATTCCTTCTAATTTATTCTATCTTAAGACCCAAATTCTTCCCTGGAAAGATTGCATCAAAAGCCCCACCACCAGACAGGGGAGCATGGATACAATTTATTTTTGAGTAGAATTGAACTACGTTCCAGAAAATCTGGAGAATAATTAAGATGGAAAAAAGTCTCGCTCCCCACCCTACCTCTGACACCACCCCTCTTGACATTTCCATATCGTATTTCCTTCCCATTTCTTCTCTCATTTCTCCTAACCATGAGATCATCACTGTGGCTCCTGGTTGGTGGGAATTTTTTCCTCTTAAAAGTCGTAGCTCACTGCCTTTGACAGGAATTCCTTCTCTAGCAATTTATCCTAAGGAAAGAGTCAGAAATAATAGTTCCTAAGAGAAGAACGTAATAGATCCTGTGTATAATTGAACATGTTTGTATGAGAATGTTCTTTATGAGAACACTTGGCAACATTTGGTGGTTAATTTGTGGAGCTTCATGCAAAAAGGTAGCATTTGCCATTAAGAATCCTGTTCTGAAAAATATTTAAGGTTGTGGAGGAAATGCTTATAATATAATGTGAAGTCAGAAAAATAGCCATGTCTCTGGGGACAGGTTAGGTTGAATCATATGAGATTGCTGATATTTGACTGTTTGGCATCTATCAGAGCAGCAATTTCATACAGTTTAACCTAACAGTATAATGATATTTAGCCCACACTCCACACTCCCAATAATAAAGGGTCATATAAAAGAGAATGGAAATATTGGATTGGCCAAAAAGTTCATTCCGTTCTTTTCTAAAGAAGCTTTGGTCAACTCAACATATATTCAAACACTAACAAAAGTGGTTTATAAGTTGCACTTACATTTTCTCTAAAAAAATTTATTTACTTATTTATTTATTTTTGGCTGTGCTGGGTCCTCATTGCTGAGTGGGCTTTCTCTAGCTGCGGCAAGTGGGGGCTACTGTCCAGTTGCGGTGGGCTGGCTTCCCACTGCAGTGGTTTGTCGTGTTGCAGACCATGTGCTCTAGGGAGCCTGAGCTCAGTAACTGTGGCTCCTGGACTCTAGAGCACAACCTGTATAGTTGCGGTGCGCAGGCTTAGTTGTATGGCGTGTGGGATCTTCCCAGATCTGGGATGGAACCTGTGTCTCCTGCCTTAGTAGGCAGATTTGTTATCACTGAGCCGCCAGGGAAGCCCTGTACTTATACGTTTTTATGCTATATTTCCCAATGTTTCCCCCAATTCAATACTTCTGAAATTGAAAACATAATATATATATATATATATATATATATATACAAACAACGAATGACTTTAAAGAGCTTCTCAGGTGGCACAGTGGTAAAGAATCCATGTGCAATGCAGGAGGCGCAAGAGACACAGTTTCCATCTCTGGGTCAGGAAGATCCCCTGGAGTAGGAAATGGCATCCTGTTCCAGTATTCTTGCCTGGAAAATTCCATGGACAGAGGAGCCTGATGGGCTGCATTCCATGGGGTCACAAAGAGTCAGACGTGACTGAGCGGACACAGACAACAACTTAAAAATGTCCCCAAGGACATTTCTCCTAATTGGAATACGGGCTTCCCACCATTACTCTGAAGGCTGTGGGGTGTTTCTGGGTGGCGTCTTTGACACCTTGGCCAGCCAAAATGGAGAGACAGTGGGCAGAGGGGCAAGGCTGGGGACCATGGAGACGGGGAAAGAGACACAGGCTGCCTCGCCCCTTGGGGTTGGCTTGGGGATGTACTGGATGGGACTCTGTCTGATGGTCGGGCCTTCAGTGGTGGGGGCTGCCACCTGGACTCTCGGGGGTTTCCTCCACGGCACCTGTACCCCCATCTATCTGGCTGCAGGAGCTGGGGGTCTCCTTTGGAGAGTGCAGCGCTGCGCTGGGTCACAATATCCTGGAGCCTGTGGTGCACCTGGCCCGGTGAGTGCCGCCCTACCCCTCCCCGCCCAGAACCTCCTGGACAGCCTTTAGCTGACTCATGCGGGAGGGGAGGCCCATCTGAGGAAGCACCTGAGAAAGCACAGGGCTCAGAAGCCTGGGGAGGGAGTGAGAGCCCTTCGAGGAGTCTCCCGACTCCAGTTCCACCAGTCCTGTCAGCGGCCCCACCTCTGGGAAGTCTCCATCCCCTCTCTGAGCCTCTGTGCCCTCCCAAGCTTCCAGTGACTTCCACTGCATTTAGAATAAAATTCAGATGCCTCCCAAAGGCCCGGATAGGCTCCAGTGCCATCTCCCTGCCCCCCACCCGACCTCCTCAGTCATGAGCTTAAGCCACTCAGAGGAACCCTCCCTGACCACACCTGCTCCCACCACTATTCTGAACCTTGTTCTCTGTGTCCCTCAAAGCCCTTCTTCTTCTTTTTTTTTTTTTTTCCGGCTGCAAAGAGCAACTTGAGGGATCTTAGTTCCCCGACCAGGGATCAAACCCGGGCCTTCACAGTGAGAGCTCGGAGTCCTAACCACTGGACCGCCAGGGAAGTCCCACAAAGCCTTTCTTGGCAAACTGTCGTTTCAGAGTTTGTCCATTTTCCTGATGCTGACTGCCTTCCCCACCAGGCTGGAGCTCTAGCAGGGCCAGGTCTTTTTGGTTCATCTCCTCCCCGTTCAGTCCCTGGGTCAGAAAGATCCCCTGGAGAAGGAAATGGCAACCCACTCCAGTATTCTTGCCTGGAGAATTTCATGGGCAGAAGAATGTGGTGGACTGTAGCCCACGGGGTCGCAAAGAGTCAGACATGGCTGAGTGACTAACACTTCCTCCCTCTGGAGCCTGGCGCATGTCGGTGTTCAATTAATGAATGAAATGAGTGAGGTGGGAGGGGTCTTAGATGACACGGTCTCTAGGCCCCTTCTCTGACAAAGCAACTTTCAGAGTGAGCTTGCTGAACTGCAAACCTGATCCCGTCTGATCTCTGGGACAGGAAACTGCTTGATGATTTCCTTTTGCTTTAGAATAAAAGCCCTACTTGTGGCTTCCTGGCTGGCAGAGCCCTGAATCCTCACTGCCTCCAAGGCTTCTTTCTGGCTGTTCAGTCCTTAGGCTCTGTGATTTAGGACAGTGCCAGGCACACAGGAAATACGCTGTGAATAAATGAATGAACGAAGAGGCTTTACTTCACCGATGCCCCAGCTCTCTCTTGACACTAAGCCTTTGCCCTCTGCCTAGAACTCACCCTTCCCTCTTTTCTGCAAGCGGACCCTTGTCCAGTGCTCCGTCTCGGCTCCAGCACTGCTTCCTTGCACCCTAAATCCCTCCAGGATCTGGTGTGAAGTCCCTCTGTGTGCCGCCCCATTCCTGGGTCCTGGTGGCCCCTTCCCGTCTCGGTCTCCCACACTACGCAAGGCAAGACCTGCTGGCTTCATGGTCATAATCAGAGTCCCTTGCCCCTGGCACGCAGTAGGCTGCAGAGAATGCTAGGAAAGAGACAGAAAGGTGTTTCATGCCATGTGGAACGCAGGGCAGGGGCAGAGCGGAAGTTCAGGGGGTCCAGCCCCCAGCTGCACCCTTGGGTCCCTCCCTGCTGTCTCTGGCAGGTGAGAAAGAGGACTGATGCCCGGGCATCTTCACGCAGGTCCCTCAAGATGCAAGAAGAGCGCCTGAAGGCCTCGCTGGTGGAGGTGGCCCCCGAGAAGCCTCCAAAGAGAGCTGGCTGCTGCTTCTGAGGTGCTAGCCTGTCTGGGGTGGGCTGGCCACCTCCCTGGGTTTCCTGTGCCTTGGCTCCTGCCCCACCCGCCTGGACACAGCAGTGACAGAGACGACTGGCTCAGAAGTTCTGGAAAACCCTCCTTGGGTCAGGACTCAGACCCCAGGGCAGAGGCTGCACTAATGCTGGCCTTTACACTCCCAGAGAGGGACTTTTCTGAGTAATAAGGTTGGTGGGGTGGGGATGGGGGGGCCAGTTAAAACTCTTTAAAGAAAGGAAAAGTCCAGAAAAAGGGCTTAAGGAAAATACACCACAGTATTGGCAAAACATCTCTAAGTGATAAAATTATAGGATAAAGGTGTGGCAGTGTTTTCCTTTTTACATCTATTTGTATTTACAGATCTTCTACGATGACTGGGTATTCCTTCTGTAGTCAGGAATAAGAATAAATCTTGAAGGGCGGAAGGGAAACTTTTAAAGAGCTTGCTTCGGTGCTGATTCCTAATTGAAATGGCCTGTTAATTGCAAAGTACTCTGTTTATTAAAGCAGTCCCACTCTTCCATGCCTGGCAAAGCTGGTGAACCTTGTCATTCTCAATGTGTCGGTTTGCAAACAGAGGGTTTCTTTCAAGCAGAATCTGATTCCTGGGCAAGAGCTGATGGCCCCTGGTATGTTCCATTCCCCTTATCTCCCTGAGCCCCAACCCCACTCTCTTTTCCCAAGATCTGCCTCTAAGGGCTCACATTTGGGGACCTCACCCCCTGCTCCACGCCATGGTGCCTCTGATGCCAACCTCGGCCTTAAGGATACACTTGTCAATTTCTGGATACACTCAAAGTGCAGCTGGGGTGTGGCTGGGGGAGCCTGGGAGCAGCAGGAAACTGGATTCAGATTATTCACAGGCTCCTCTTTGGAGTTTTTGTGAGAGTTCCCAGAATTACACAACATTCGCCTCCTGAAAGGTGGCTGTACGTTATAACCCGGGGCCGGGGATTTCAGTGCCCTTGGGGAGCTTGCTTTGAAAGCCTTAGATGGCCTCGGGTGTTGTGCTATCTCCTGTCATCAGTGTTTGCTGTAAATGTTGACTGTCACATCTTACCGTTAACCACAGAAATGCTTACCAGGTACTGTGGTCCAGAGTGGGCAGGTTGCTGAATCTGGTTCTTTGTAATCATTCGGATATTGGTGACTTCCTCCTCTGAATCAGAGGAAACCTCAGTTTCGTAGACAGACAAGCAAATTCAGTTCCAGAGACAGAGGTACAGAGAGAGAGACTGAAGGAGAAACAGGAGGGCAAGAGACAGCGGAAAGAGACAGCAGAAATAGAGACAGCGATGTAGTGAACAAATGTATGGATACCAAGGGGGAAGGGTGGTGGTGGGAGGAACTGAGAGATTGGTACTGACACCCATATACACTATTGATTAGGAACTCTACCTAATGCATGGCAGTGACCTGAATAGGAAGGAAGTCCAGAAGGGAGGGGACGTAGGATTACGTGTGGCTGATTCATTGTGCTGTGAAGTAGAAACTAACACAACACTGTCAAGCAACTGTACTCCAGTAAAAATTAATTATATATATTAAAAAAAGCCTCTGTTCTTGGTCCTTATCCCTCTGCTCAGTTCTAAAGGACTGAGCTGTCTGTCACTAGAGGCAAACAAGCAGAAGCCAGGGAACACTTGGCAAAGAGGTGAAGTGGAGAAGATTCCCGTATCAGAAGGCAGCAGAGGTTACATTAGATTCCTTTAGTGGGTCCCATCTCTAGTCAGTGCAGAACAATCCCTGTGATCAGCTGTTTCTCTTAGCAGTCTGGCTCACTGATTCTTTCTCAGCCCCTGTGTTTTCCCCCTCCCTGGGTCCTGGGAGCCCACAGCCCTCCTCCTGTTCTGAGCAGGTTTTAGGCCCTAGTATGCTCAGAGAAAGACAGCCAGAGATAGCCAGAGACAGGAAGAGGCAGGCCGGCGTAAGTGATGCCGGGCCCTGGCTGAGAGTGGGGGGCAAGTCCTGCTGTGGCTCATGGCCCTCTCTCTGGAGTCTGGGGATCTGGCAGGCACCAGCATCTCTGTCCTACGGGCCAGCGAGTTAATGAGGCAGGTCGGCAGGGTGTGATTCCTGGGGGAGTGGTAGATCGGATAGCGCCTCTGTCCTTTGGGGAATCTGGTACAGCAGTGGCCCCTCTGCCTGCCCCTCCCATCTCAGCTCTGTTCCCGCCCCGGGCAGCTAGCTCCTTGGAGGTGGGGTGCTAGAAGGAACGGCACCCCTGCCCAGAACCTTCTCTTAGCTTTCGCAGGCTGGATCCAGCTTCAGGGCAGAGCACAGCTGTGGAGGCGTCACCAGTCTGCCCTGGTGTCAAAGGGCTCCACGTCACCAAGCAGAGCCAAGGAACTTCCGAGCAGCACAGGCAGGTGAGGAGGCAGCAGGAGGAACTCAGGATAGACCTCAGAGTGAACTTCCAGGCAAGGGGTGAGTTCTCAGGGCATGTCCGTCAAGGGGGCTCTGGTCACAACTTAGCTTGAAGCTGATGAAGAAACAGAGGGTGGGACTACGTTGATGGGTCTCAGGGTTTGGAGTGAGAAGGGGAGGGCAGGGGGATAAAATGGAGTCTGGGCAGGGGTGGCAGAAAAGAGATTTTTTGGAACTGATAATGGGCAGGATCAGAACACTAGCCATCATTTACCAAGCACTTGCTACGCTAGGCACTGTTCTGAGCATGTAACTCGTATTACCTCATTTAATCCTCACATCAGCCTCACGAGATGGGGCCTGTTATTAATCCCCATTTTACAGATAAGGAAAGTTACGCAGAGAAGATCGAGTAGATTGTAGATGGATTCCCCAGTGGCTCAGTGATAAAAAAAGAATCCGTCTGCAATGCAGGAGACGAAGGTCCGATCTCTAGGTCGGGAAGATGCCCTGGAGGAGGGCATGGCAACCCACTCTAGTACCCTTGCCTGGAGAATCCCCATGGACAGAGGAGCCTGGCAGGCTACAGTCCATAGGGTCGCAGAGAGTTGGACACAAATGAAGCAACAAGCTCGCTCACACACGCATCTAAGCAAGTGGTTGAGGGAGGCTTTAAACCAGGCTCTAGTGACTATAAGCTTAACCCTGAAGTTATAGACCTTTCTATAGACTACAGATCGGAGAAGGCAATGGCACCCCACTCCAGTACTCTTGCCTGGAAAATCCCATGGACGGAGGAGCCTGGTAGGCTGCAGTCCATGGGGTCACGAAGAGTCGGACACGACTGAGCAACTTCACTTTCACTTTTCACTTTCATGCATTGGAGAAGGACATGGCAACCCACTCCAGTGTTCTTGCCTGGAGAATCCCAGGGATGGGGGAGCCTGGTGGGCTGCCGTCTACCGGCAGAGTTAGAGTCGGACACGACTGAAGCGACTTAGCATAGACTACAGATAGGGCAGCAGCAAGGTCCTTTGAGCCTTTTCTTTTCCCCATCCCTTCGCCCTTTCCCTCCCCTCCTCTCCAATCATATTTCACATCATTAGCAGGCAAGTCTGGGCCGGACGGAAGACACAAAAAAGCGATGACAAAGAACTGGAGAGTGGCATTCATCCGGGCTGTTAGGGTGTTAGGGGGTCCCTCAGTGGCATTCATCCGGGCTGTTATGGTGTTAGGGGGTCCCTCAGTGGCATTCATCCGGGCTGTTAGGGTGTTAGGGGGTCCCTCAGTGGCATTCATCCGGGCTGTTATGGTGTTAGGGGGTCCCTCAGTGGCATTCATCCGGGCTGTTAGGGTGTTAGGGGGTCCCTCAGTGGCATTCATCCGGGCTGTTAGGGTGTTAGGGGGTCGCTCAGTTTCTCCTTCCCCTGCAGTCCCTGGAACCAGAGTCTGAGACCTGGGGTGTCGGCAGCAGAATCTACAGCGACCTCCCCACCTACTGTCTCTTCTCAGG
Source organism: Bos taurus (assembly GCF_002263795.3). Classification (NCBI taxonomy): domain Eukaryota; kingdom Metazoa; phylum Chordata; class Mammalia; order Artiodactyla; family Bovidae; genus Bos; species Bos taurus. Next base: position 10,647,444 of record NC_037350.1, read on the forward strand.
CAAGTGGCTGCCATGGCACCCTGAGAACAAGCAAAGCCTCTGCAGGAGGGACTCAGGGGACCCCTGGCTCTGAGCCAGCTGTAGAGGGGCTTTCCAACCCCCACTCCCTGTGGGACAAGGGGATGGAAACCAGAATCAGGATCCCACTGAACTGTCTTTTTTGCTGCTTGTTTGCCTAGTACCTGGTTCTGGGTAAATGCTCAGGAAATATTTATTTAGTTTCTGAATTAAGGGGTAAGCTGCCTTTCACTAAAGCTCTGGGGTCCTGGCCTGTCTGAGACATGCAAGACGAAGGCATCAGCCCCTGAGCCAGCTCTGGGATGACTTGACCCCGTCTCTCAGCCTGTGAGCTCTCACGCTGGGATTCCCCACATCCTCAGCAGAGGTGATGGGCTGGGTGCAGTGCAGCAGTTCCCCTACCCTGCCAGTAGGCAGCTCAGCATGGCCACTGAAGGCAGTGGTTCCCAAGCTGGTCTTTCAAAACTGCCAAAGCCCAAACCAGTCAGATCGGGTCTTTGGAGTGTGACCCATGAATTAATATTTTTTTGGCTGCACCAAGTGACATGAGGTATCTTAAATTCCCTGACCAGAGATTTGAACCCATGCCCTCTGAAGTGGAAGCGCAGAGTCTTAACCACTGACCGCCCAGGAAGTCCCAGGATTAGTGTTATTTTGTTTTTAAACTCCTCAGCTGATCCCAATGTGCAAACATGCTTGGGAACCACTTGTTGGGGCTTTATTACTTTCTCAAAGCCCTTGCATATTCATTTTTCCACTTGAACTTCAAATTAAAACTTGCTCATTTCACAGGCAGCGTGAGGTTTTGTTTAAAAACATGTATAGTGCATATATATATTTATATACTAAATAAATATATATACTATGCTAAATATATAATAATATATATGCTATACTAAATATGTATACTACACTACATATATATACTACATAAGTATACTAAGTACAGTATACTTGTATGTATATGACACTAGTATATATATATAGTATACACACTACATATATGTAGTATACTTCTACATGTATGTAGTACACTAAGTATATCTATATATACTAAGTCTGCTACTGCTAAGTCGCTTCAGTCGTGTCTGACTCTGTGCAACCCCATAGACAGCAGCCCACCAGGCTCCCCCGTCCTTGGGATTCTCCAGGCACTGGAGTGGGTTGCCATTTCCTTCTCCAATGCATGAAAGTGAGAAGTGAAAGTGAAGTTGCTCAGTCGTGTCCGACTCTTTGCGACCCCATGGACTGCAGCCTACCAAGCTCCTCCGTCCAGGGGATTTTCCAGGCGAGAGTATTGGAGTGGGATGCCATTGCCTTCTCCAATACTTAGTATATATACTTAGTATATATAATACTTTCTATATATATATACTTAGTATACTACATATAGGTAGTGTGTATACTATATATATATATATATATACTAGTGTCATATACATACTAGTAATATATATAGTATTACTATATATTATAATATATAATAATATATAATATATAGTAATATACAACATTACAATATTATATATAATAATATATTATATATTATATAATATATATTATAGTAATATCGTATATATAATATATAAATATATATATACTATATATATACTATAATAAACATATATACTAATATATAAATATTTATCAGATTCAATTTGTACTCCCTGCAAAATTTTAGAAATACAGCAGTTATGAAGAAAATGAAAATCACCTCCATCTCGTCCTTGAGGGACATTTACTGTTGACACCTGTTTTACTTCCTTTATTTCCTCGATTCCTTATAGATGAGGCTGAGCAGCAAAAGCCACACGAGCTGCACACCAGACCGTGGCACTCCCAAGTAGCAGAGTCAGGATTTGAACCCAGGGCACTGACGGGGCACTGACAGAGCCCATCCCACCAGGTTGCTGAGGCAGGCCCGGGGCACCCACCGTGTGCAGGGGTCTGCGAAAGGAGGGAGCTCGGCAGGGAAAGAGGAAGGCGGCCTGCGGGCTGGCTTCTGCGCTGTCCTCGTGGGCCTGGAGCAGCAGAATGCAGGCCAACGCCACGTCTAGCGCCGGGCTCACGGCCACAGCCGAGCAACCGCTCCGACTCGTCTTTGCGGGGGTCTGTGGCCTCATCCTGCTGGTGGGGTTGCTGGCCAATGGGCTGATGCTGCTGGTGGTGGGCCGGGGCCCGGGCACCCCCTGCCCGCTCCTCTCCTTGACCAACAGCCTCATGGTGAACATCACGCTGTCCGACCTGCTCTTCCTGGCCTGTGTGGTGCCGGTGCTCCTGCTGAGCTTCCTGCAGCAGGACTGGTGGCTGGGCCCCACCGTCTGCACCACCAGCCAGGCCGCCAACAGCGCCACCATGTTCTGCACCTTCTACAGCATGGTGGCCACGGCGCTCCTGCGCCACATGGCTGTGGCCCGGCCCGACCTGGCCCTCCCGTCCGGCCCGGGTGCTCGCCGGCTGCTCTGCGGGGCCATGTGGGCCCTGGGCCTCACAGCCTCGCTGCCCACATGGCTGTTCCAGCGAGCAGTCATGGAGGAGGGGGCCTGGGCCTGCCTCTTGCTTCTGAACCCTGCTCAGACCTCCTGCTACTTCACGCTCCTGGGAGCCCTGGCCTTCCTGCCTTGCGTGCTGGGGCTGGGCTGCTCTTTCGGCCACATGGGCTGGCTCCTGTGGACGCAGCCCCGGGGCCCCATGGGGGAGAGCGCCCGGGAGCATCGGGAGAACACCGGGCTCATCCTCGTAGTGCTGGTGGTCTTCATGCTGATGTGGGGGCCCTGCTCCGTGCTGGGCTACGTGGCAGCTGTGGGTGACCTGCCTGCCACGCCCGTGGCTTACGTGGCCTCCAGCCTCTGCACTCTCCTGGCCTACTCCAATTGCGCTGTCAGCCCCCTCCTCTGCTTCTACCTCTCTCGCCCCTTCCGGGCCAGGCTCGGGGACCTCTTTCGCAGGCCACTGGCAGCCAGGCATCCCAGGGCTGCGGGCGGAGCTGGTGTGGTGATGGAGAGTGTCCAGCCTGGATGTGATGGGGCCTCGGGAAGCCCCTGGGGCCTGGTGGGGGTCTGAGAGGTTAGGCTGATCGGAAGGCTGAAATTCAATAGAAATGGGAAGACCCCTAGTGACATTAGATCCCATCCCCTCCATTTTACCAGTGGGGAGACGAAGATCCAGAGACGGGAGGCAGCCCAGCAAAGGTGATGCAGCAGTTAAATAGCAACTAGATCAAGGCACGCGTTTTACCTTGAGGCTCAGATGGATACCTATGGGCTCCAGGGCTTTCTAGTTGTATAACCTGAAAAGTCCCTTAACCTCTCTATGCCTCAGTTTTCTCGTCTGGAAAGTAGAATCCTGATAGTACCCTTTTCACAGGTTGTTACGAAGATAAACTTCCCGAATATACAGTGCTTAAAAGAATGCCTGGTGCTTAGTAAATGAGTATTGGTCATTACTATTATTAGTATAATCTCATTTTTGTTAATTGAGGGGCATTTGAAATGAGAGTGGGAAAAGGACTTCTAAAGGCTGAGAAGTGAGTAGCAGAATGATCTGAGGGCTGATAAACTGGGGTCCTCAATCCTGAAGGCCTGGAGATTGAATGGGCAGACTGAATAGGGGCTCGTAGTCTGGCGGGGGGGGCCCTTCAATCTCCTCTCCCTTCTCTGCTTGCCCTCCCCCAGCTCTGCCACACACACACTTCTCAGCACAATATAGGAACCCCATGAAGTAAAGTCAAAGTGGAGCCATGAGTCTGTGAATTCCTGAACACCTTCTCTGTGGTTTCTCTTCCTGATGTGGCCGGGGCAGGGACGCCTTTTGAGGCCTCTTCCTTCTCTCCAGAACCAAATGGCTTCACCTCTGCTACTCCATCCCCTCTGAGAAGTTCCCCAACTCCATGCCCTCCTTCAGGCCTCCTGGGGGAAAGCCTCAGGCTTTCGTGTTGGCCTGGGAACCAGGGAGATGTGTCTCTACTGAAATTCCCAAGACAGCATGTTCTGCTTGGTGACGGTGTTACAGCTAAATACACACACACGCACACACACACACATGCACACACATGCACGCACACCATGGTCAAAAAGCTTAAGAAATATAGTCTCTTTGCCATAAGACTAATCAGAGCCTCAAATACCCTGACAGCCCCTGGGACTCTCTGAGAGGGGCTTGGAGCCAGCAGCTTCCCAAAACCCCTGCCAGGGAACCAGTGTTCCGTGGAACACATTGTTGGGAAAGAACTCAGGAGAGAAGCTACTGTCTATAGCACAGTGAAGACGCTCTCGGTGCCCTGGGGCAGTGGCTCTGAGCCTCAATTCCCCTGCCAGGCGGCGGTCTTCTCCTCCCAACCCTTTCCCATGGGTGCCCAAGGTGAGGGAAATCAGGCCACTGGTTATGGGAACTTCCTTCTTCTCGAGCTGTGACCCAACCCAGTTCCCACTCAAAGCGGATTGGAATGCAAGTCAGAGGGGCATCTAATTATAAGGATAGTGGTGAATCAGCTCTAATTTACTATAGAATCGTCAGAAGCAAGCACGTCCCAAACTTTGGTGTAATTAGTACCAGTGTCTTGTGATGTGCAGGTTGGGAATGGCTGCCTGGAGGGCTAATCCAAGAGCAAACTCTCCCAGAGAAGGGAGAGATCCCTTTTCCTTGTGATCCTGGGCCCTCATGGCCACAGGAGGCCATGTGTGGCCACAGGAGGCTTTATATGTGAACAGCGATGAGGAGGAAGGTGGTGTTTATTGCACAATGAGCGCAGCAGGTCCTGTGCATGTCACACGCTTCATATGTGCACATCTGCATGTTATTCTGGCCCTATGACAGTCCTGCAAGGGAGGAGAGACGGCCCTGTCACACAGGTGCGGCAACTCATCCTGGACACATGATCTGTGTGTTGTCTAGGCCGGGGGTCCCTAACCCCCGGGCCACTGACTGGTACTGATCCATGGCCTTAGGAACAGGCCTACAGAGCCGGAGGTTAGCAGTGGGTGAGCAAACAAAGCTTCATCTGTATTTACAGCCACTCCCTATCGCTCACATTACCCCTTGAGCTCGGCTTCCTGTCAGATCAGCGGTGGCATAATGAATGTAATGTGCTTGAATTATCCTGAAACCATCCCCGCAACCCCGTGGAAAAACTGTCCTCCAAGAAACCGGTCCCTGGTGCCCAAAAGGTTGGGGACCAGTGGTCTAGGCTGCCCCAAGAGTCTCCCTTTGGTACCCACAGATCCTGGCCCTTCTCCCTGGTTCCGTCTTGATACCCTAGGGTGGTAGTATTTATTGCTTATTTCTCCAGAGCAGGGGTTAGAGGCCTGTGAAGGGTGCGACTGTGTGTGAGCAGGGTCTCCAAACCTGAGCAGCGCCTGGCACTAATGCTCACTCAACACTTGCTGAGAGATGAGTGAGCAAATGCAATGAAGTCACTCACAGAATAATCTGATCCTGTTGCTCACCTCTCTCACCTCCTTAGTGGCTCCCTGATTGCCTCAGAGTAACACTGAAGACCTTACTGTGACCCACAAGGCCCTGCACATTCCAGATTCTCCACCCCCAAGCCCATCTCCTGCACTGTCCCCTCCTTGCTGCTTTTGGCTGCCCCCTGTGGCATGCAGGATCTTAGTTCCCTGACCAGAGATTGAACCTGTGCCCCCTGCAATGGAAGTGTGGAGTCTTAACCACTGGAGCACCAAGGAAACGCCTCCTCTTCCCTCCTTAATGCAGGTTCAACCCACTGGCTTCCTGCTGTCCTTCAAACACACCCCAGGGCCTTCTATGTGCTGCTCCTGCTCCTTGAAGCCCTCTTGCCTCAGAGACCAGTATGCCCCTCTCTCTCCTTTGCTCAGGGTTCATCTAACTGTCATCTCCTCGGAGAGGCCCCCTCCCCGACCACCTCATTTAAAATGTCACCTTGTCCCTCTCTATCCTCTTATTCTCCTTTGTGACACTTACCACCACTGGAAATCGTTATTTACCTATTCATTTATGTGCTTACTGTGTTTCCCCTGTCCTGTCGTGTGTCTGCTGTAAGCTCGACACGGAGACGGGGCCCCCATGTTTCGTTCACTGCTGCATCCGCAGTGCCTAGCACGGACCCCGGCACATAGCTGTTCAGCACATTTTTGTTGAATAAAAGAGGGGAAAAAAGAGAGCGAGGAGCACCTGGACGCTCACACAGCAACATCTGTGCTATTTTTCAAAGGACAAAGGAAAACAAAGAACTTTAGTAAAAGAATCCAATTTACTTCAGTTTAAGGCAAATTCCACACAGAGACTGTCTCAGAGACGGGCACAGGACCAGACAGCATAGAAACGCCACCGTCATGCATGATGGGGAGGGAAGCAGTGTCTGCAACAGACGTGGTGTGGCCTGGTCTCCACCAGGCATGGGAGATTCAGTGGGCAGAGGAGCCCCATGCAGCAGGAGGGACTGGCATGCATGACCTGTTCCCCAGGTGGGTAAAGGCTGGGCAGCTGGGGTGGGGGCCCAGGCATGAGATCATCTTTCTCACCTTTCCCACAACAGGGGCAAGGGCTCTGGCTCAGAGGCCAGGAGCCCAAGGCTGAGGGACTAGGGTGGATATGGGGTGATGGGATGGAACAGGGTGACCCTAGAGCCAAGACGGCCTTAAAGGGCAGCACTAGTGAGGAGTGGGATGGGGGAAGCTGGACACAGGATGACTGTGGACTCTCAGACTATCAGAGCTGAAGGTAAACCCAGGGCCATCTGGTCAACCCTCTTGCCTTACAGATGTGGAAACTGAGATCCAGAAGGTAGAAAGGCCTTGCCTGGGTTCCTGCAGCCAGCAGGGGCTGGAGGCAGGGTTGAACCCAGGGATCCCCCATCCCCATGGGATAGAGGGGCAGTGTCAGAATGCTGGAGCAGGGCTGCTTTTTGCCCAAGCCTCCAGGTGGGTGGTAAAGGATTGCACCCCAAGGACCCTGGGCAGCCTCTGGGGAAAGAAGGGGCTGTCTGAGGCCAGGAGCCAACTGCGAAGGTCTCTATGGGCCCAGACCAGGAGAGGCCTGTGGATTTCTGTCTAGAACCAGCATCATACTGGGCTGGAGAGGCACCAGAAAGGACTCCGTGCCTGATAAGCTTCCGTTCCTCGCCCACCACACAGCCTCCATCCATTACCACTGCATCCCCTTCATGGGTCTGTAGTACTCCCACTGCATGCAAGGGTCCCAGCGAGGGGGTCACGTGTTTGGGCATTCCTCAAAGCCCAGCAGCCTCATGGGGTTCATTGGCAACAGGGACAGGATAGATACTGAGGTGGGGGTCAGGGGGCTGGTATAGGAGTAGATACCACAGGAGCAGGGGACCTGGTGGTGGGAGGCTCAGCCCAGGCTCAGGGTGATAAAGGAGCAGACGAAGATTGCCCGGGTGGGCTGAGGGGGACCCCGATGGTCCTGATTAACATCTTCCTGGCTGGTCCAGAACCAGGCGTCAGTGAAAGAAGAGAAGGAGGGGCCCAGATCCCCAACTCCATCACCTGTACCTCCAGACTTCAGGGTGTGGGGCAGTGTGGGAGGAGTCTCCAGAAGCCCCGCCCCGCCAGCCTCCCAGGCACACGTGTTCCATAGGCTGGACAGGGTGGACCGCAGCAGGGTCTGGGCGCCCCGCCTACCTTTCTACTGGCCTAAGCCCCAGCCATCTGAGCAGACCACATGCTCAGATGTGCGTGTGCAGCGGGGAAGCTGGGGGTGTGCGGGCCGGAGACTGTGGGGGAGAGCGAGCAGTGGCCATGGGCGGGGAGCGTGGGCGGATGCCCTGTGCCTTCATGTAGGACACCAGCTGGTCGGGGATCTCGGCCAGCACGTCACGGGCCAGGCGCGCCATGCTCAGCACGTGGTTGCCCGTGCGGTCCACGTAGTCCCTGAAGGGCACGAACTGTCCAGCAGGGGGAGGCAGGGTGAGGCCCGGTCTCCCTCTGGACACCAGGCCCCACCCCCAAATCTCCAGGCCTGGGCTCCTGTCCCACTCCTGCCCAGCCTCTGCCTGGCTTGACCCAAGCCTTCCTCAGCATAGTGATTCTCTAAAGGGTGGCATCATAGTCATTGTTCTTTCATTCACTCAAAAAATAACTTATTGAACACTGTTCATGCCAGGACAAACAACTGAACAAGATTCCTTAATCTCTGATTAAGTATCTGCACCAAGCAGAGGCACTTAGCAGAACTTAGCAGACACTCAGGAAATGCTGAAGGGAATCCCTGGTTTCTGGGAAATGGACCCTGCAGGTCTCCTCCCACCTCTGCAGCAGAGTCCCTTCTGTCTCTTTGGGTTCCCTTTCTGGCCCAATACCTACAGTTCCACTCCTATGGCTTCCTCCCAGGAGATGTCTGCCTCCCCCATGCCCCACTACCCCCGACTCCCGTGCCTCAGGCTCACTTCTGCCTCCAGGCCTTTGCACGCACCTCCCAGACTGCCCTTCTTCAGTTGCTAGCCCCCCAGCTTTGGTCTCCACATCTGGAATGATCCCTCCCCCATTTTAATTTTTTTAATGGGGGTGGAGGCAGTATGGAGACCGTCGGGGGTTTTTATTTTATTCTGAATCTCCTAAGCACCAGGCACTCAGTCTGCAGCAGAGTCACAGAGGGGTGTGTGCTTACTGAGGTGCATTCTGAGGCTTGACTAGACAGGGATTCCCTGAGGACAAAGACCTGTCTGCTGTTACATTTGCCATTCTCTGCGGAGAGGCTGGCACTGATTCAGTGAACCAGGCAACACTCATTCTTGAAAAGGGCTGCAGCAGCCCTTTAGACACCGCCTCCACCTTCACAGGGTTTGCCATCTCACTCCGGAAGGCAGCCCGGCAGAAAGCAACAGAAGGTGTGAGAAACTAGGCCTCTGTGTTCTACAGGAGACGCTGCAGGCTCAGGGAGGGCAGGGTGTGAGCGTTCCAGTTGGGGTAACACCAGGCTAGGGGTGAGTCTCAGACATGGTGGGGGGGTGTCCAGCCCCACAACTGACTCCTATCTCCTTCTATGATGGTCAAGCCATTTTAGGACTACCAATGCCTCCCTCCAGGGCCCCTTTCCAGAGAAGCCCCCAGAAGGGGGAGTGAGGTCAGCCTGGCTAGGGGGGCTCTTCCGTTTTCTGTGGGGAAAGCCAAGGTCTGGGCTTCACCTGGACAATGTCCCGCTCGGCCAGCTTTCCCCGGGAGGAGATCCGCACATCATCGCCATCTAGTTCCACCATGGCTGTTGGGGGGAGGGGGTAAAGACCAGGGGTGGGGGAACTAACCGGAGGGCACCTGAGCCCGGCAGGACAGAGGCCGCCGGCCCAGGCCCCCGCGTCAGAGATGAGAAAGCTGAAGCCAGGAGACAGGAGGAGCCCAGTCCCGGGCAGCCCTCCCCGCCCCCACCCTGCGCAGGATCCCAGGGTGGAGGCTGGAGGAGTGACTTGGGGCCTCCTCCCCACAGCCTTGGGGTGTGGGCGTGGGGTACGCACCTTGACACACCCCTCCCTGTGCAAACAAATGCACTCTCACACCCTGCCTGCTCACCCAGACAGTCTCACACAGACCGGGGTGTGAGTCCTTGCTCTTTTGGGAGGGGTCACTCCCAAGGGCCTGAAGCCTCTGGGGAAACACGTCGGGGGGCGGTGGGGACTCACCGTCGAACTCTGCCTGGCCCACGCCGATGATGATGATGGACATGGGGAGTTTGGCAGCCTGGGAGGCAACGTGGGAGATGACACGGGAGGTGGAGGTGGGTGGGAGGGGTGGGGGCCCAGCCAAGGGGCCAGTTAAAAGGAAGGGGAGATTGTGGGTAGGGAAGGGAAGGGGTGGGCCACAGAAGAAAGGAAGGCGGTCAGGGAAGAATTGGAGAAGTGGAGGATGGAGACACACAGAGAAACACAGAAAAAGAAGGAGGCGGGAAAGAGGGCATAGACCAAAGGGAACGGAGGTGGGGACACCAGAGAGGAAGTGGGAATCGAGAAGGAAGGAGGCAGAGGGGAGGCGGGTCACAGGTCTGCTTCTGCAAGACACCCCGTCCTCTCCTCTGTCTCTGGACCTCTGTCATGTGGGACAGCTTTTACGTGGGCCTGGAGGGAGGGCCAGCTATGGCCAGAGCCCCTGTGCAGGGAGACCACCCCATCTCCACCTCTTGGGACCTCCCATCTCTTCTACCTGGCCAAGCCGGGCTGGGGTCTGGGGCAGCAGCCCCAGAGGTGGGTTAACGAGAGAGCCATAGGAGTCTGGAGGGAGTGGACCACCCAGTGTGATGAAGAGGTAGGTACAGAGTTTGCCAGTCGGATCCTTCATCAGCCGGACCCCCTCTGCCCCCCAAACCCTGCTGTTGGCCCTCCAGGCTCTACAGCGAGAAACCAGGAGTGGTCCCGAAGAGGGCAGGGAGAAGAGAGGCCATGCCCCACAGGTCTCCCCAAAGGAGGCACTTCCCCACCCCCTGTCCCCACGCCCCGCTCACGTTGACGATCGCCTCCTTGGTCTGCGCCATGTCCGAGATGACCCCATCTGTGATGATGAGCAGCACCGAGTACTGGGAGCCGTCCTGCACTGCGGCCGCGTTCCTGGGGCAGGGCAGGGGGTGGCGGTCTGTCTGCTGGGACGCTGGGCACGCCGTCCCCCCACACAAGGACCCTGAACACTGGTGTGACAGCTCTTTGGTGGAAAGGGGATCTTTTTAGGGTCAGGGCACCCCCAAAAGTAAATCAGTGGGAAGAGACACGCCCTCCCGCCTTCCTGAAAGGATGGGGAGGGAAGGAAGCCCCTTGCGAGCTGCGGGGAGGGCTGTCCAGTGACCCCGTGCTCACCTGGCCACATGGGTGACCACGGGGGCGAAGTTGGTGGGGCCGTAGAGCTGCACCGTGCGCAGACTGTGGTGGTAGGCCTCTAGGATGCCATCGATGCCGCAGCACGAGGGGTTCTCCTGGTTGCCATTCTGGGAGCACAGCGGGTGGGGAGCTGAGCCCAGGAAGGAAGGAGGGGTGGGAAGGAGGGCAGAGGGGTGGTCTGGCGGGGAGGCTGGGCCAGGATGGAGGAGGCCTGCAGGCCTGGGCCCTCCTAGACTCTTCTCTGGTGGGGGCTCGGGGGTGGGGGCTGGGGAGAGAGCCCCAGGGCCCACCATGACGGGCCCCACAAGCTCCAGGTGAGCAGTGTCCAGACGGGCTCCTTGTCCTACTCCCTGTGTCTGCTGAGACACATCCTCCCATCCTAGAATTACCTGCAGTTGTTCAGACCCCAACGCACACCCTTTTTATCCTCATTTCTGAGGTCTTAGGGAATAGTTCAGCCATGACTCCACTCCACCTCCACCAGGGTCTTGTTGGGAAAAGGAGGGCAGAGCCCACTGTGGGTGGCTTCACAGGGGAGATGATTGTGACCGAAGTGGGGAGTGGGGTTCTGATCTGAGCTCTGATACAAGTCCCGCTCCAAGCCCCAGCAGGCAGCCTGCCCCCACAAAGCCCGCAGCTCAAGTCCCCAGGTGGGCAGGACGGGCAAGGCCTCCCTACCCCAGGCCACAGCCCTTTCTCCCGGGGGTCTCCTACCAGTGGGAACTCGTGGGACACCCTGCCGTCCGGGGGCAGCTTGGCCCCGAAGCCGAGGGCGGGGAACATCTTGTCGCTGTCGTAGTGCTGGATGATCTCCCCGACGGCGGTCAGCGCCAGCGCGTAGGCGTTCAGCTGGTAGGGGCTCATGTAGTGCAGCGACGTGGACTGCGAGGGGTTCCCTGCGAAGTGGGTACAAGGGGGGACACTGGATGGCCCGGACATGCCACGTCACCGGGCTCGGAATGCAGAAGGGGTGTCCAACGGCACCCCTTTCCTTCCCTTACTGAGCATTCAATCCTTGAGCAAACCATGGCTGCGAAACCCTCCGAATGGAGCCTGAGTCCCTCCTCTGTGAATCTAGCCTCTTGCTCGTAGGACTGCAGCAGCCTGATCTCCAGGTCTCTGCCCTGTGTCCACACTCAGCACACCCACCAGGCTGAGTCTACATCAAAACTCACCTAATCACACCTCTTCTCTGCTCAAAATGCCCCGATGTTTCCATTTCACCCAGAGCTGAATCTAAAGTCCTTACGAGGGCCCACACAGCCCCACTGGAACCGGCCTCCAGTGACACCTCTCTGCATCTCCTACCATCCCGTTACTCCCTCGGTTCCAGCGTCTAGCCATCCCCGCCTCAGGGCCTTGGCAAAGACTGTTCCCTCCGCTCTGGGACATCCTTCCACAGATGTGCGCATGCCTTCCTCCCTCCCTTTTCAGGTCTGCTGTGGTCTTCCCTGGAGCCTGTTGAAAGCTACAGTCCCCACCCCTCTTCCTGGCTTGTTCTCCATAGCCCTTGTTACCACTGATATGGTCCATATATTAGTTACTTGTTTATTAACGAGAGTAGTACAGCACAGGCTGCCAAGTATTAATCCTTTTTCTACTTCCTGCTGTGTGATCTTGGATACGAATGCGTAACCACTCAGCCTCAGTCTCCCCAGCAGTAGAATGGGGGTAATAATAGTCCCCAGGCTTCCCTGGTGGCTCAGATGGTAAAGAACCTGCCTGGAATGCAGGAGACCTGGGTTCAATCCCTAGGTTGAGAAGATCCCCTGGAGAAGGGAATGGCAACCTACTTGCAGTATTCTTGCCTGGAGAATCCCATGGACAGAGGAGCCTGGTGGGCTACGGTCCATGGGATGGCAAAGAGTCAGAGACAGCTGATCAACTAACACTATACTATACTATACTAATAATAGTCCCCGCCTCACTGGACTACTGTGAGGATTAAACAGATGTTACTGTAACTCTCCTCATTGTTATGAATACTAAGCACCGTACCCCCTGGCCGCCCCCCCAGTTCTGACGTCTCAGCACTCTGCCGTGGTAGGGCCTTGCAGAGAGAGGTTTCTGACAAGCCTGCAGACTACCAGAGCTGAGGAATTTCTGATTGAGCGGGGCTTAATGCAGGTGCAGAGTCCAAGGAAGGCTGTCATGGCTCTAACAGTTAGGCACTGATTGCTCCCAACCGCTCAGTCACCCTGGAGAAGGTCAGGGAAGGAAGGAAGCTGGGGCAGCCGAGCAGAGGCGAGGCCTGGAGCCCCCGGGTGCCCCACCTCCCAGTCCTGCCTCTGCCTCCCCTCCAGCCTGCAGGCTGGCCTGCACATCATGCTCCTGCTCGTGCTCGGTCGCTCAGTCGTATCTGACACTTTGCGACCCCAGGGACTGTAGCCCGCCAGGCTCCTCTGTCCGTGGGATTCTCCAGGCAAGAATACTTGGAGTGGGTTGCCATGCCCTCCTCCAGGGAATCGTCTCAACCCAAGAATCAAACCCGCGTCTCTTACATCTCCTGCATTGGCAAGCAGGTTCTTTGTCGCCAGTGCCACCTGGGAAGCCCTGGACTGCACAGGGGCTGTGCAGTCTGATCCTGCGAGGAAACACCCCTGCTCCAGGGCTCCCCACAGCGTGGCTTTCCTATTCCCCCAGGGAGGCTGTGTGTCCTCAAGAGCAAGGCTCAGGGTATGTAGGCCCAGAGCCCGGCTTTGTGAGTGACCACGATCCAATCAGCGAATGCCTTTGCCACCTTGGCTGTATCTTTGGTTCTCCAGGCCCAAGTTCCTCCTCTTTGGGAGGATGAGGCCAGAGAGTATGGAAGACCTGGCGTCCAGCTAGGGACAACTACCACAGTCCTGAAAAGCCCTCCCTTTTCCAGGCCCCCAGCCCCCACCCAGCTCCTTGGCCCATGCCCGCTACTCACCATTGGAGGCTGTGAAATCAATGGCCACCGTGAAGTTGATCTGGGTCCTAGAAGAAGGAGGACAACAGGGGAGTTAGCTGGCCAAAGGCAGGGCTGTGGGGAGGGCGAAGCGTACTGGACCGGAGTGAGAACCCCAGCTTCCGCCCCAGCCCTGCTGCATGCCATGTATGTAGTCTGGGTGAAGCATTTGTCTCCTTCAGGTCTGGAAAACTGGAAGCGTAGCATCAGCCCCGCCTTCCCCTAGAGGACGGCTGTGAGTATCAAAAGAGTGAGGCAGTGGGACAGCTCTCCAAAGATGTTTACGTTCTGCTGGGCACATGTCTACGATTACTTATTTCCTCTCCAAACCCTGCCCCTGGGCCCACCGGAGGCCAGTGAAGTAGGGTTTCCCTGTATTCCTGGCTCAAATTTGGAGTCAGATTCAGGGTTAAACCCGATTTAGCCTTACTGTTTAACCTGGCAAAAAAAAAAAAAAGACAAACAGGCATTGTGCATCTCCTGAGGGAAGAACAAAACACCACCCATGAAGCTGTCTTGCCAAAAAAATGGAACCGGAATCCAGCTGAGCTTCCAGAACTATCTACCAGCGGTTTACAGGAAACACAGGGGACAGAGGAATAGGTTAAGCGACACTGGGGGGGATGCAGGGGGAGCCTGTGGGAAATTCTGTAGGAGCATTACTGGAAGATCCCCCCTGGGCCGGCAGCATCAGGATCACGTGGGAATCTGTGAGGAGTCTCAGGCCCCCAGTGGACCTACTGAACCAGAATCCCTTGGTGGGGTGCAGGAATTTGTTTTAACAAGCCCTTCAGGCACTTGGGGAAACCACTAGATGAAAAGATAACGAGGAATTCCCTGGTGGTCCAGTGGTTAGAACTGGATGCCTTCTCTGCTGAGGGCATCCCGGTTTAATCCCTGGTCAGGGAACGAAGATCCCACACGGAGCGGAGTGACCAAAAAACAAAAGATAATTATGAGACAAATCAACCAATCGCAATATATGGACCTTGCCTTGATTTTACATTCAAATAAGCCAATTCAAAAACATTATAAGACAACTGGAGAAATTTGAATACTGACTAGACAGTTGGCATTAAGGAACTACTTGGTTTTTAGGTGTGATTTTGGTATTGCTATTATATTTTACAAAGAGAGAGTCCTCTTCTATTTTAGAGACACATCCTGAAGTAATTAGGGGATGAGACATGATGTCTGGATTTGCTTCAAAATAATTGGGTGGAAGGGTGAGTGTGTGGAACAAGACTGTCTGTGAGCTGGTAACTGTCGAATCTGGGTGGCGGGTACTTGGGGGCTTATCATACCGTCTCTCCACTTTTGCCTGTTTGGAATTTTTCCATAATTAAAAAAAATTAGGTTTTGAGGATTCATATTCAGGGTTAAAACTTTCTGAGGGTTTGGCTGTTCTAGGTTCCGTGCCAGATGCTGACAAAACAAAGCTGACAAGACACGAATCCCTGATAAAGTCTAGTCTTGTGATTCTCACACACAGTGAGTGTAGAGTCACCAGGGGAGCTTGTTTACAAAGACTGTCCCAGGGCCTCCCTCCCAGGGAGGGAGTTGGTCTGAGATGGGGCCCCAGAATCAGCAAACATCCCCTGCCTTCAAGCAGCGATTCTGAGGAGGGGGCTCTAGGATCACACCCGGGAAAACTCTGTTCTGAGTTGTGACCATGGATGATATACGGTGAGGTTCACCTTGGGCTTCCTGGGTGGTGCTAGTGGTAAAGAACCCGCCTGCCAATTCAGGAGACATAAGAGACCCGGGTTCGATCGCTGGGTCAGGAAGACCCCTGAGAAGGGCATGGCAGCCCACTCCAGTATTCTTGCTTGGAGAACCCCATGGACAGAGGAGCCTGGCGGACTACAGTCCATGGGGTCACAAAGAGTCCACATGACTAAAGTGATTTAGCACGCACGCAGGGCTCACCTCACCTGCACCGAGCAGACAGTCCCTATCAGAAACCACAGCTCTCGCTCCACTTGATCACAGCTGAGCTGCTGCTCAGTGAACCTTCCATCTTCGGGAAGGGGGAAGGACATGGTGAGCAGGAGACCCCACCCAGGGTATGCTGGCCAGAGAGAGTCCTCCCCACACGCCTTCCCCCTTGTCTGCTGCCCTCGGCCAGAGCATTCAGTAGACGCTAAGCTCTGAGGAAGAAGGAGCCACAAGGTGGCAAGAGGTGGTTCTGGCCTGCGGGACTGCAGCTGAGGGACCCTGTCAGCCTGGCTCTTCCAAATAGAGCGTGAGAGAAGGGGCTTCCCTGGTGGTCCGGGGGTTAAGACTGCGCCTTCCAATGCAGGGGGTGAGAGTTCAAAGCCTGGTTGGGAAGCTAAGATCCCATATGCCTCGTGGCCAAAAAAACAAAACATAAAATAGAAGCATTGTTGTAACTCTTGAGAATCCCTTGAACTGCAAGGAGATCAAACCAGTCAATCCTAAAGGAAATTAGTCCTGAATATTCATTGGAAGGACTGATGCTGATGCTGAAACTCCCAATATTTTGGCCATCTGATGCAAAGAACCGACTCATTGGAAAAGACCCTGATGCTGGGAAAGACTGAAGGCAGGAGGAGAAGGGGACAACAGAGGATGAACTGGTTGGATGGCATCACCGACTCAATGGACATGAGTTTGAGTAAGCTCTGGGAGTTGACGATGGACAGGGAAGCCTGGCGTGCTGCAGTCCATGGGGTCGCAAAGACTCAGACATGACTGAGCGACTGAACTGAACTGAATGTTGTAACAAATTCAATAAAGACTTTACAAAATGGTCCACATTAAAAAAAGGTGAGGGAGAGGCAGGCTTTTTCACTCCTTAAGTAGTCTTTCCTGCTCTGGTTCTGAAATGGCTCAGGAAAGGAAAGGACTGAAAAGCAGGTACTTCTGTTGAAAAGTGACTCCCTGCAGACTCACCTCTCCTGCCTAAGGGCAAGGACAGGCTGCTCAGCAACCAGTTCCATCTCCGACTCCGACAAGGGGACAGAGGCACCCAGGGCCTTCCTCCCGGTCCAGGTGGGTGAGGGAGGAGAGAATCCCTAGACAAACGCCTCTATCAGCTGCCTGCCTGGACACGCACACTGGCCTCTCGCTCCCTAGAGCTGACGGCTCCCTCACCCAGGCTGTCCAGAGTGTGAAGAGAGGAGAGGAGGAGGGCCAGGGCTTGCCTCTGTGAGCGCCCTCTCAGCAAGATGACGAGACCTCACAGCACCCAGCCCTTGGACTCATCCATCTCTCTCACACCCCACCTCATAGCTATGAGGCAGATTCAGTGGCGGTGGTGGTGGCGGTTGAGTCGCTCGGTCGTGTCTGACACTTTGAGACCCCATGGACTGTAGTCCACCAGGCTCCTCTGTCCATGGTGTTCTCCAGGCAAGAATACTGGAGCAGGTTGCCATTTCCTTCTCCAGGGGATCTTCCAAACCCAGGAATCGAACCCAGGTCTCCTGCATTGCAGGCAGATTCTTTACCAACTGAGCTACAAGGGAAGCTTGGTGGATTCATTACTATGGAAGAAACGCAGCCTGTGACGGTGAGATGAACCCTGCTGCTGACTAAGCGGCGTGGCCTTGGACATCTTCTGTAAAATGGAGATAATCATCTTCCCTGGCCCCCTGTGTCCCGTAAATTGGGGGCAGTCTGCCCACGGACAGAGGAGCCTGGCGGGATATAGCCCATAGGGTCACACAGAGTCGGGCACAACCGAAGCGACTTAGTGTGCACGCATGCAAATGGGAAGGATAAACAGGATGAGGGCTGCTTGAAAATTACCATGGGATGTCAGGGGTGGTTTTTCAATAGGATAGAGCACAGAGCAGTTCTGATGGGGGAAGGAGCAAGGGCAGGGGCTGGAGTTGACGTTGGGGAGGGACGGGTAGGCCTCTGGGGGACTGTGGTAAGGGCGTGTGCTCAGCGGGGACGAGGAGAGCTGCAAGCCTGCGGGCTGCAGGCTCGAGGCAGCAGGGAGGCACGTCATGGGAGAGTACGTGTGGCTTCCCAGGGCCTGACTCCTCCCTCTGCCCTGAGAACCAGGTGGCCGAGCGCTGGCTTGGCTGGGATGAACCTTTGGCAATGGCCCCGCCTGTCTCCTTTCCAGACAGGTGTAGTCACTCACCTGCCTGCACCTGTGGGCTCTCAGCTACCCACACCCCTGCCCTGGCACCTGTCCTGGCAGGGAGCGTGCTGGGCAGGACCTCACTGCAGAGTCAGGCTCTTTCTTCATGAGCTGTTTGGCTGGAGTCTCCAGGTTTCTCTGCTTGCCTTGGCCCGGAGGCCAACCCCTCTGGTTCTCTCTGTTCCTTAAACTTGTGTGGGATCATCCCCTGGCCTCTGTCCCAGTTTCTCCTGTTCCTCATAGGTCCCTAATGACACTGGGCAGGTTAATCACTGCCTCCCAGACAGACCATAGGTATCAGAAGCTCAGAGCAGGAAGGAACCTTCGAACTCACTTAATTCCAACCTCTCCGTGTGAGCGGAGGAGATGGATGCCCAGGGAGGGAAAGTGATATGCCCAAAGTACCCCAACCAGTTCACGGCAAAGAGGGGCCTAGGGCCTGGGCCTCCTGACGCCTAGATCAGGGCCTTTCCACCTCCCTAAGCCCTTAGTTCTCTTTGTCATGGAGTCTCACGGAGTCCCCACCACCTGCAGGTCCCCTCGGCACAGAGACCGCCCAAGACCCAAGCAAGCCCCCATGGCTCAGCAGCGCCCTCTGCAGCCACATCAGGGCCCTACAGTGCTCTGGGGAGTCATCTGAGCCCAGATGCTGGAGGTCTGATCAGAGCCCAGCATCCCAGGCTCTGGCCAGGACCTCAGAGAGGCCAGGTGGGGTCAGTTCGGCTCAGGTCCGTGTGTGTGGGCCCCTTCCCTCCCCCTGAGGCCAAAGAAACCAGGCTGCATCTCTTCTCACCCTCCTTTGATGTAATCGAGAAACGTGCACTCTGACTCCACAGCAAAGGAAAGCAGCGTGACCTTGAAAACAAAAAGAGGCTTGGTCAGCGGGGAGCACTGAGCGGGGAGGGGGTGCGGGGAGCTTTGCAGATGGTGATGGAGCCCCCAGCATGTGCCAGCTTCGCCCACATCATTGCAAACAGTGCCCATGACAACCCTATGAAGTACTATTATTATCTCCACTTTCCAGCCCAGGAAACTGAGGCTCAAAGAAGTGATGCAGTGTGTCCAAGGACACTACCAGGACGTGGCCAAGGAAGATGGGAACTCAGATCTGTCTGGTCCCAGACCCTGTGCTCTTGACCTTGATGCCAAACTGCATCCTGGAAGGGCCCTGTCTCTGTCACTGGAGTACAGGGGCTCAAGCCAAGGAACTGAGTTTTCTGTGAGTGGACACGGGTGCGGAGGGAGAGGCGGGGTCCCCCCGACACAGGCCTAAGATCTGTCAGTGCTGACAAGCTTCGTGCTTCCATATTAATCCACTACCTATTAATCCTGAAGGGCTTCCTGTTGGCTCAGTGGTAAAGAATCCACCTGCCAATGTAGGAGACCCGGGTCGATCCCTGGGTCGGGAAGATTCCGTGGAGTAGGCAATGGCAACCCACTCCAGTGTTCTTGTTTGGAAAATTCCACGGACAGAAGAGCCTGGTGGGCTACAGTCCATGGGGTCACAAAGCGTTGGGACAGGACTGAACATGCACATATGCATTAATCTTGAAATATGCCTCTTTGGTTTGCACTTGTTTTAAACCTTACTTGTCCCACCTCATTCCTCTAGCACTGCCCGATCTCTACCCTCTCAGACCCAAGCCCCTCCTAAGTAGCCTGTCCTTTCCCTGGAGGTAACTGAGCACCTGAGGCCCCCTTGCCTAAGCAGATGCTGCTTGACCTATGCCCCTGCCAACTTTGGCATCAGCTTTCCCAAGACAGGCAACTACCTGGCAGTGGGTTATGATAATGATTTAGGATCGTGGAGACAAATGAAAGCTTGGCAGTTCAGACCAGTTCAATCGCTCAGTTGTGTCCGACTCTTTGCGACCCCATGGACTGCAGCACACCAGGCTTCCCTGTCCATCAACAACTCCCGGAGCTTGCTCAAACTTATGTCCATCGAGTTGGTGATTGCATCCAACCATCTCATCCTCTGTCATCCCTTTCTCATCCTGCCTTCAATCTTGGCAAAGTCAATTAAATGAGGCGAGAATGGGGCGGGGACAGTTTACCAGGGTCAGAGAATTCCACGCTAGGATTTGTAGCGCCCCCTACTGGTACAGATTCTGTCATCTTTATCAACTCGGTGGGGAGACCAGGTAGGGCTTCCCCTTGACAAAGCGGATGAGCCATTAGCCCAAATAACGGACAGTCTGTGAGTACTGAGTTGGGCCTTGGAGACGCCCATTCGCTGTGGATGGACAAAGCCTCCCTAGTCTCTAGGAGTGGACTGTGGCAGTGGCCTCTCCTCTATGATCATTAGACTCCACGGGAAGCTTTTAAAACATCTTGCGGCTGGACTGAAGATCCCAAACCAATATCATCAGGCTTTCTGGAGTAGGGATATGGCTCTAGCTTATTTTTGGCTCCTCACTTGAGTTTAACATGCAGTCAGGGTTGAATCCCGCTTCAGGCCCTGAGATGAAGCAATTAATTGCTGAACTTGGCTGGCCATATGGATTGACTCAGGGACCTGGTACTCAGAGTATGGTCCCTGAACAGCAGCATCAGCATCACACTGATGCTGGGTAGAAATGCAGACTCTTGGCATTTCAGCAAGATCCCCAGGAAATCCTGCACATAGCAAGTAAAGTATGGGAAGCACTAAATATAGATTCCTGGGCTCCCAGCCTGGGTTTCCTAAAATGGAACCCCAGGGACCTGGCCTGGGCATCTGTATTTTAATAGGGATCCTGAACCCTGAGTAATTTTTTTTTTTTTATGGTAAAGATTGGGAAACGCTGGATCAAAGGAAACTCAGGAGATCTGGGCCTAGCCCTGCCCCTTCCCTAACTCACTGTGTGACCTGAGACATCATGTCCCCTCTCTGGGTCTCAGTTTCTTTATCGCTAAAGCAAGAAAGTTGGATGAGATCAGTGGGTTTCATACCTTATTTATTTATTTTTTTTTAGCTGTACATCTAATATTTCTTAGCTGGGGAATGTGCTACCCTCTCAAGGGGCATTTGGGAACACGAGGGAGAGCTTTGGGGTCTCACAATGACTGGGGTTCTACTGCTAGCTATGGGCTCAGGCCAGGGAGGCTAAGCATCCCACCACATATGGGGAAGTCCTGTAAAACAAAGAATTATTCGGCCTCAAAGGCTGACAACATCCCCACTGAGAAACCCTGCAGCTTTGGACAAGAAATATTACTCCACGCCTGCATGTGAAGCAGTTATAATCAGAGAAGCGGTGGTCAGCAGAGTCCAGTTTACAGTCCTGCATCTCCCATGAGTCTGCCACAGCCACCCTGTGCCTTCAACAGGGTAGGGATGGTATATTAGACCCATCTTACAGATGGAGAAAATAAGGTTCCTTGGAGGAATCCTGGGGGCCCCCGCCTGTGACCTCGTCTGGTCTGGAGTTGCCGTTGCCCTGACTCAAATGGCTGCGTTTGGCTGTATTTGCTCTGGGGTGGTGGCCCTCTAGAGTGGGAGGGACTCTAGAGGGTACAGACTTGGGTATGTTTGTGCTGCTAAGACATCAGTTTGTTCTATAAATGCTTTGGTGGGCTCTACCTCAGGGCCTTTGCACATGCTGATCCCTACAGCTAGAACTCTTTTTCCTTGATATCCTTAATCCTTAGCTCCCTCACCTTGCTTAAATCTCTGCTTAAAGGTTATCTTCTCAGAGAAGCTTTCCTTGACTATTTTATATAAAATAGCAAGTTTTGGCCCTTGCATTCTCTATCAATTTATCTCACTATACTTTTAAAATTAATTTTTATTGGAGTATAGTTGCTTTACAATGGTGTGTTAGTTTTTTCTGTATAGCAAAGTGAACCAGCTGTATATTTACATGTATCCCCTCTTTTTCGGATTTTCTTCCCATTTAGGTCACCAAAGAGCACTGACCTGTGCTACTCAGTAGGTTCTCATTAGTTATCTGTTTTACACATAGTATCAATACTGTGTATATGTAAACCTCAGTCTTCCAATTCATCCCACCCCTACCCCTTGGTATTTGTTTGTTTTCTATGTCTGTGTCTCTTTCTGCTTTGCAAGTAAGATCATCCATGTCATTCTTCTGGATTCCACACTTCACTATACTTTTTCCCACAGCACTCCCAACCACCCGACGCACACAGGTATTTGTGGGTGCACTTGTCTCCTGTCCCCACCCCCCAACTAGACAATAAGCACCAGGGGGCCAGGGATTTGCATCAGTCTTATTCCCTCCTGCCCCAAACAGTGCCTGGCACTTAGGAGCACACACTAAATATTTGTTGAAGAAATGCAGGAATGTGCTGAAGATCAGCCCCCGGAAGCCGCTGGGCCAGGGTAATCCCAGGATGGTCTCGGTTAAGGAGGGGCCGTGTCCACAGCAGCTGCAAGCTGCGGATTTAATTGTTGTGCTCACTGCCTTGTCTACCACCTTCCAGCTCTGTGACCTTGGTTGAGTCACTTCCCTGCCTGAGGCCTTGGTTTCCGCTCTTGTGACGAGGGGATGATAATGCCTGCCTCTTAAGGAAACAACCTGTGAAAAGCACCCCAATGGGGAATTTCCCAGAGTAAGAGCCCAATAAGTTCAAGTCCTTTTCCTTCCTGCAGGAAGAGCCCCTCACGGGAGTTTCTCTCTGGGATTTTTCATCCTGAATCACAGGGCCCATCCCCCCGACCCCCATTGCTCTGTCAGCCCCACCCCTCCCCACCCCTCCCCACCCCTAACCCCCAGGTCTGGTTCCCATGCCCTGCAGTAAAGCCACACAGACCACCGGACCCAGCGCGGGGCTCAGGAAGTCTACATCCGCCTCAGAGAGGGAGTGGCTACTCACTGTGCCCGAGTTCACATATTTCTTTTTCTTCATTTTCTTTTTTGGGTTTACCACCTGCCGAGAAAACAAACAAACAAAATAAAACCGAGTTACCAGCTAAGAAGGAGCGTTTCTGAACAGTCGGGGGCTGGGTGCGGCCCTGGGGCAGACGAGAAGGAGGAAGTCAAGGGTGACTTGGCAGACACAGAAGGAAGAAAGAGCTGGAGTTTAGGCACAGGTGGGAACTTCAGGTGGGAGGTCTGGCAAGCTGTGCAGGTGGAAACGGGGGAGAGAAGTCTGGGGGGAGAAACCCAGAACAGCCTCAGAACCACCACAGGTCTGAAGGCCACGCAGCGGACCCGGTGCTGCCTGACGGATTCGTAGGACGACAGTTCACTGGGAGGCTACTGAGACTGGGCACATTGCAGCCCCAAGACTACCCTGTGCCTGGATCTCTCAGTCTGTCCCATGAGGGTGTGGGGCTTCTAGAATTTACCGCATCTCAAACATCTACTCCAGAGCAGCTCTCCCACCAGAGGGGAATGAACACGGACTCCTGGGGGTCTGGGCATCACCAAAAGACCTGGCCACAAGCATATGTCTTTGAAGTCATTTCTGTTATCTTTAAATTAGCCTGTATTCCACATTTGCACTCTCTAATTATAACTGTTTCAATATTAAAGCACTGTTTTGTTCCAGATCTTCCTGTGAAGTGGGCACTGAGAAAACATCCTGTTTGTTCTGGGGTTTCCAGCACCACTGGGCACGCACACCCCCTCCCCGCCTCCCCATGTACCAGCCTCTCCAGCCCTAAGCTGCTGCACCCAAACGCCATGCAGGGGACCAGCACCCCCTAGGGGCCAGCAACCTCTCCACTCCAGGGCTGGAGTTCGAAGCCTTCTCCTCTCCCTCTCCTCACGTCCCCAGCGTCTCCAGGGTCCCCAGGGCTGCTATGGGGTCTGCCCTCCTGTGCAAGGGGGCCCTGAGTGGCTCCCAGGACCAGGAGCTCTGCGGGCTCTGGACACAACGGTGAGCGAGACATGGCCCCCACCCCTGAGGATGTCATGGTCTTTGGGGCGGGGGGCGGGGCAGGGGGGAGGTAGGAAGTATGATAAGGGGTTCCCAGCTGGCGCTAGTGTAAAGAATCTGCTTGCCAGTGCAGGAGACCTAAGAGATGTGGGTTCAACCCCTGGGTCAGGAAGAGTCCCCTGGAGGAGGAAATGGCAACCCACTCCAGTATTCTTGCCTGGAGAATCCCATGGACAGAAGAGCCTGGTGGGCTACAGTCCACGGGGTCGCAAAGAGTCAGACACGACTAAAGCGACTTCGCACACACGCACGCATGTAGTATGATAAACAGGTAACAGGCCTGTTTTTAGTGGGGGAGGAGGGAACAGGAGCACCCTCTTCAGACTTGGTGGGTGTGCAGGTAGGGCCTTCCTGGGGGAGGAGCATCACAGGCCGCCTCTGAGGCCCGGTAGAGGCCCAACCAGGTGAAGAAGAGCAAAGGGAGCCCCGGGGAGGCACCAGCACAAATGAAGCCACAGAGACTGAGCCAGTATGGAGGTTCAGAGAGCCTCAGATGGCATAAAGGGGCTGAAAGCGAGGGTGGGCAGAGGGACGGGGAACGGGCCAGACCCCAGGGGCTCCTAGAGCTGTGATGTATATGGCTGCTCATACACGCCCCCACCTCAGCTGCACAGAGATTGCAGGTCGCGGGGGCATGATGCTCGTGTGAAGGAGTTCGGCCTTTCCTTGTAGGTAAAGGGCCCTGTCGGACATCAGTTGGGGTGGAGGCTCCCTGCTCCCCTTGGTGAACCAGGCCGAGACAGCGGGTGAACAGCCAGGTAGTAAGCAGGGGAGCAGTGTGGTCAATTACCATTTTGTAGGCAGCTCTGGGTTACTGAGTAGAAGCGGAAAGGCCATTAGGGGGCTGTCGCAAAGCCCCCCACCCCCACAGGGGAGATGGTGACGGTGGGGGTGGACAGGAAGGAAGGGGACAAAGCTCAGAATATTCAGGTGGCAGGAGGAGCAGGATTCAGTCATGGACTGGGCGCGGGATGTGGGCAGAAGGCATCAGGGGTGCCTCCCCAGGGGCCAGAGGAGACGAGGGTGGCAGGGACTCGAGCCAGCGCATTAGTTTAGGAGGCTGAGTCTGAGGAGTGGCCACATACAGCTGGGCATCTGCGGCGGACACCCAGGCTGACGCCAGGGCCTGAGATGAGGGTCTTTCCTGGCAGAAGCCTATTCTCTCTTCAGGCACTTCAGACACTAGAAAGGCCTTCCTGAGCCTAAACTGGCCTCCCAGAGATGCCCTCCACAGTGCCAGGCCTGCCCCTCGGCAGCCAGAATCTAATTTATTTTCTCCCTGCCAGCGTTTCCAGTGTGTGCAGACAGCACTTTGGCTTGCCAGTGCTGCAGTTTCTCTCGTTGTTCGCAAGGGAGCAGGGCTCAACGACCGAGAAAACAAGTCGATCTAACCTTTCCTGCTTTAAGCCTGAGAGATCATGGCCTCATCTGAGCCTGTCAAGCACCCTTAGAAGGCCAGACTCCAAGAGATCTGACCCCTTCCCTTCCCTAAAAATTTTCTTAGAAGACTCTAGGGACTTCCTTCGTGGTCCAATGGTTGACTGCACTTCCAATGCAGGGGGTGGGCTTTAATCCCTGGTTGGGAAACTGAGATCCCATGTGCCATGTGGCATGGCCAAAAAAATGAGTAAATGAGAGTCTGGAGAGGGGCTTCCCTGCTGGCTCAGGGGTAAAGAATCTGCCTGCCAATGCAGGAGACATGGCTTCGATCCCTGATCCAGGAAGATCCCACATGCAGCAGAGCAATTAAACTCCTGCGTCACAACTGTGCTCTAGAGCCCACGTGCTGAGAGAGTAGCCCCCGCTCGCCACAACTAGATAAAAGCCCACACAGCAACAAAGACCCAGCACGGCCAAAAATAAAGAAATTAAAAAAAAGAAAGAGTCCAGAGAAAGAAGGAGCCTGCTGCGTGGGTGGGAGAAAAGAGACAGCTCCGTCCTTTGTCCTTGCAGAAAACAAAGCAATTAACTGTGAGTGTCAGAGCTCTTACAAAGCAATTCATCCACGTTCCATTCTCACAAATAGCCTTGTTAACTGAATTCAGCGTGGGTGTATAAGCACCTACTGTGTGCCTACGAGGACCCAGGCCAACGTGAATAGAGCAACAGAAACGGCTGTCACTTAGTCTGCCCTCGGGGCGCTCCGGTTCAGCTGGAACACAAGACCTGTCCACTCGGGACAGAGATACAGGTTGAGGGAGGAACGCAAGGAGGGACTCAGATTCGGTGATGGGAGTCAAAGCCAGCTCTGCGACTTCACTCGCTGAGCGACGTGAGGACAGGGCCAGCTCGTAGGACGGTTGTGAAATGTAAATCTCCTGGCACCCAGGCTCTCGACAGATGATACTAGGAGATAGCACTGACGTAATGCTCACCAGGGGCCAGGCGTGGTTCTAGTAATTTAATTCTCAGTGTGTACGGCACAGAGTGGGGCAGGAGCTCAACCAGGGTCACCCAGCTTATACACAGTAGAGCTGGGATAGGAACCCTGGGCCGTAAACGAGGGCTACAAGCATCTGCAGTTCAGTGGGTCTGGCATGAACTGTGCTGTTCATGGAGCTGCCTCACTTCTGTGCCAGAAAACAGGCCACCAGAGAGCAGGGCCTGATCTTGGTCTGTGAGGTTGGGAGCGCATCCTGAGAGAAGAGCACACACAGGCAGAGGCTCAGTGTAGAGACTGTCCTGAGGGCAGAGGCTCTCATCTGCCAAGAGACTGGGTGTCTTGTCCAAGGTTCCCCAGTCTAGACGGAGGCACCCCAGCTCCTGTCCCTCTCTTTCCTTCTAGGACAGAGAACACATTCTGCAGGCCCTGCAACTGCTCTGATGAAAGGGAGGACTCAGGACCTTGGGTCTGGAGCCAGGAACCTGCTGGTACCGTGCCCCACCAGCACTTCTATCCCCTTGCCTGATTGGAAGAGCTCTCTTCGGGGCTGGGGGTGTGGAATATAACTCAATGATCTGGAGTCGGATAAATTTAGATCATTGGCCTCTTCTGCCACTTTCTGAACTTGGGTCAAGTCCCCTCACTTCTCGGAGATTCAGTCTCTTGAACTGTGAAATAGGACAGTAACACCCACCTCACAGGAGAAGATGCAAAGACCCCAGCCCGGGCTCCCTGTGGGCCTCAGAGACTGTGGAAGCTACGTATCATCAGAGCAAAGCCCACCTCACCTCATAGATGTTGAACTGGCTCTGCCCGCGGGCCAGCTCCCGGTAGCTGGTGGTGAACTCCCCAATGAAGTCGTGGCTGCAAGGGAAGGGCGCTGCTGAGAACATGGACTTGAGGCCAGGCTGTTCACACCCATCCCACCCCATCTCACGTCCCTACGCCTGGCTCCAGCTCTGCCCAGCACCTCTGCTCCAGGGGTCTGTGCCAGCAGAGATGGTGGGGCCCTGGGAAGAGCCGAGTGTCACCCATGGGGCCAGAAACCCAGCTGTAACCCAGCAAAGAGCAGGGTCTTGGAGAATGGGACCTACTTCTCATACGCTGGACTGGAAGAAACAAGCTGGAATCAAGATTGCTGGGAGAAATATCAATAACCTCAGATATGCAGATGACACCACCCTTATGGCAGAAAGTGAAGAGGAACCCAAAAGCCTCTTGAGGAAAGTGAAAGTGGAGAGTGAAAAGTTTGGCTTAAAGCTCAACATTCAGAAAACGAAGATCATGGCATCCGGTCCCATCACTTCATGGGAAATAGATGGGGAAACAGTGGAAACAGTGTCAGACTTTGTTTTTCTGGGCTCCAAAATCACTGCAGATGGTGACTGCAGCCATGAAATTAAAAGACGCTTACTCCTTGGAAGGAAAGTTATGACCAACTTAGATAGCATATTCAAAAGCAGAGACATTACTTTGCCAACAAAGGTCCGTCTAGTCAAGGCTATGGTTTTTCCTGTGGTCATGTATGGATGTGAGAGTTGGACTGTGAAGAAGGCTGAGCGCCGAAGAATTGATGCTTTTGAACTGTGGTGTTGGAGAAGACTCTTGAGAGTCCCTTGGACTGCAAGGAGATCCAACCAGTCCATTGTGAAGGAGATCAGCCCTGGGATTTCTTTGGAAGGAATGATGCTAAAGCTGAAACTCCAGTACTTTGGCCACCTCATGCAAAGAGTTGACTCATTGGAAAAGATTCTGATGCTGGGAGGGATTGAGGGCAGGAGGAGAAGGGGACGATAGAGGATGAGATGGCTGGATGGCATCACTGACTCGATGGACGTGAGTCTGAGTGAACTCCGGGAGTTGGTGATGGACAGGGAGGCCTGGCATGCTGCGATTCATGGAGTCGCAAAGAGTCGGACATGACTGAGAGACTGATCTGATCTGATCTCATACTTGGATTCTTACTTGAACCAACGAGCAGTAGAGGGTGTTCTGGGGACAACTGGGGATTTTTGAATATGAAATGAATATTAGATCATATTCAAGAATTATTGTTCAATGTGTTTGGTGCTATAATAACATGTGGAGTTAGGTAGAAAAATGCCCTTATTTTTTAGACATTCCCAATGAGATATTTAGAGGTAAAAATGCCATGATGTCTGTAACTTAAACTACATCAGCAAAACACAGATAGAGCCACTGTGGCCACGAGGAACACGTGTCTGAGTCAGGTGACAGGCTTAAAGTGTTCATTAAAGTCTTCTCTTGACTTTTCTGTGCACTTGACATTTTTCCAATAACATGTTTTGAAAAGACATTTAGCACTAGGTCAGTCCAGGCAGCTTGAAGTGTTTTCTGCAGTGTTCATATCTTCTGCATCTCTGCTCCACAAGCGTGTGTTGATGCTAAGTGCAGCAGAACCTTGTACAAAGCAGAACTCCCGTCCCTTCTGTGGGTGGCTGCTTTTCACCGTCACTGTCTCATAGCGGGCGGTGGTGAACATGCTGGCCGGAAGCACCTGCTGGAGCGTGAGACCTCGAGTCCACACTGTGTTTGTCTACATGTTTACAGTGTTCAGCCTTCAGATTATGAGCTCCTTCATGGTGGGGCCCAGTGGCATCTGGTGGCCACCTCCAGTTGTTGTTCAGTCTCTCGATCGTGTTTGACTCTTTGCAACCCCATGGACTGCAGCACGCCAGGTCTCCCTGTGCTTCACTACCTCCTGGAATCTCCTCAAGCTCACGTCCATTGAGTCGGTGATGCCAACCAACCATCTCATCCTCCTCCTCTCATCCCTTCTCCTCCTGCCCTCAATCTGTCCCCAAATCAGGGTCTTTTCAATGACTTGGCTCTTTGCATCAGGTGGCCAAAGTACTAGAGCTTCAGCATCAGTCATTCCAGTGAATATTCAGGGCGGATTTCCTTTAGGATGGACTGGTTTGATTTCCTTGCAGTCCAAGGGACTCTCAGGAGTCTTCTCCAGCACCACAGTTTGAAAGCATTAATTTTTCAGCACTCAGCCTTCTTTATGGTCCAACTCTCACATCCGTACATGACTTCTGGAAAAACCATAGTTTTGACTATATGGACCTTTGTCAGCAGAGTGATGTCTCTGCTCTTGAGTACACTGTCTAGGTTTGTCATAGCTTTTCTTCCAAGGAGCAAGTGTCTTTTAATTTCATGGCTGCAGTCACCATCTGCAGTGATTTTGGAGCCCAAGAAAAATGAAGTCTGTCACTGTTTCCATTTTTTCCCATCTGTTTGCCATGAAGTGATGGGACTGGATGCCATGATCTTAGTTTTCTGAGTGCTGAATTTTAAGCCAGCTTTTTCAAGCCACTTCCAGCTTCCCTGGCAAAGGTGAAGCGTGGGGAACCCCAGGGTAAGATGATGAGGTGAGTGCTGGGTGGAAGCCTGAGGCTCACTTGCCTGTGATGTGGTTAAAGTGGAGAGAGGAGGGGCCAGGGTGAGTTGGCAGAGGTAGTGTTGGTTCTGGAGCTTCTCTATCGGAAGATGTTGGAAAGGTGAGCTCCTTGGAAGAAGCTGGGGCCCGATTTAGAGCTGAGTGTGCACAGCTCTCCACGGCATCCCCTGTCCACGTCCCAGACTTAGGAGGTACCAGTGGAGACTGCAGGGCTTAAAGCCCCTCTACGACACCCCCTGTAGCACCACAGGATGCAGGGCTCACAAAAGTCAGGAGGGATGGCATACTTGGATCTGGTTCAACTGGCAAGAGCAGGTGAGGGTTCTGCTAAAGTTGCGAGAGGCCTATTCTGGTCCTGTCTATGGATTTCCAGCAATACCGGCTCCTTGGGGGCACTTAGATGCACAGAAGAGGAAGACCCTGGCCGCCCCCCGCAGTGCTGGGCTCAGCCCTCCTCGGGCTCTGCCTCACGGCTCCTGGGCCCATTCGTCTGCGTCGAAGCTCACCTCCCCCAAATCCTGCCCCCTCCAGCCCTGCTCCCTGCAAACGCTCCTCTGAGAAGTCAAGGGCCTCCCTGCTGGATTTCAGGAAGTTTCTGAGGGACAGCTTGTCTTTAGCACTTAGATCACCCCACAATGCTTAGCCTCACACAGAGAACGTGATCACCAACGCTCAGGAGGTCACTAACATCTGCCTGTACCTTAGAACACACACATTTCAGAAAATCCTAAATTCTCCCAAGTGTGGGGGAGACTTTGGACACTGGGCTGGCCGCTAGACAACTATTTGAGGAAAAGAGGCCTCTTACTCCCCTTGCGCCAAGTTCCTGCAGGACACTGGCCTTCTGGTGCCTCAGCGGAGCTGGGCAGGGACGAGGAAAACCCAGGCCCCTCACCCCAGAGCTGCCATGCGTGGAAGGCCTGGGCATAGTTCTCTCCTCAAGAGCAAGACCCGCCCTCCCCCCGGGGGTGGCCCCCTCCCTGCTCACCTGCTGTCCTTCGGCCAGCTTACCTGCCGTCTCGATCCCAGTCGTACACCTCCACCTTGATGGTCCTGGAAGGCAAAGGGCCCGTGGTGGGATGGACTTGACCCAGCACCTGCGTGGCCTGAGCACAGGGCCCTTCTCCTGCTCTCAGGCCACAAGGGGATACAGGAACACCCAGGGCCCGTGGTAGAGAGGCCCGTGGTGGAGACAAAGGACCAATTCTGCAGCCTCAGGTCTCAGGGACCCAGGCAGCCCCAAAACTGCATAGAGACTTCCCTGAATTTCAGGCCAGATGTAGAGAAGCAACCTCAGACTCTAGTTCACTCCGCCTTCTCCTTGGCCACCCCAAAGGGAGCATAGGTCTCAGCATGAAGCCATATTCTGAGTCTATCGGGGTGGGACTGTCGTAGGGGAAATGTGGTGTTCCCTAGATCCAAGGCCTAAGCAGGGTGGGCTCTCCTGGGGCAGAGTCACAAGACTGTGTGGTGGGACCCCGGGGTCCGAGGAGTCTGAGTGGTGGGGAGCCCCCCGACCCCACCCGTCAGGGGTGGGCTCAGGGGCCGTGACTTGGGGATGGCCCTCGGATTTTTTCCATGCCAGACTGGCTCCCGAGTGAGGGCGTAATTATCTTCACATTTTAGCCTGGCTGCTTTAATTAGTTTGTTTTGACTCCTGAGCTCCGTGCTGGGCTTTGGGAGCCCGTTTTATTTTTAGCCCGTTTCCATGGCAGCAGGCTAGCAGACCAGAGGCAGAGGAGGGTGGTGGAGGGCTGCAGGTTAACCCTTGGTGCCAGCCGTCCTCCAGGGATGCACAGGGACGGGGCAGACGCCTGGGTCCCTCTGCAGGGTCAGGGTCTGGGGAGGTGGGAGAGGCATGGGGGACGCCGAGGTCTCCAGCCTTCAGTTCTAAATGGGGCAGGCAGAGGCGGCTGCCTGGGCCGGTGTTCTATGAATATCTCATTATCCCGCCCGTGGCCGCAGACCAGCTCCTCGGGGCTACATGGACCCGGCCTTGGGGTCCTGGAGCTCCCAGAAGGAGGCGCTGTCTGCCTTCAGATGAGCCTCCATGGGGCCTGGGGGTGGGTGTGGATTCTCCCAAATTGGCATAGAAACTGTTCTGGAAATGGAGGGATGCCCCAGAGGTTGGGCAGCAACTGGATTTTTTGTTACCAAAACGTGAAATGGGGCAGGCACAGAAGCCCACCAAGTAGAGAAATCCTTTGAATTCCTGTGAAGAAACAAAACACTACGTCTCTCTGAGGTGAATTATTATGGGAAGGAAAAAAAACACCTAGGCCTCTGAAGGTGGGCTGGTGGTCTGGAAGGAGTGGCAAGTGGCTGGGGTGTGGACTGGGATGCTGGGCCCTGAGCAGTGGGACCTGGAGACGTCATTTAACCTCACTAAGCCACGAAATCATTTTAAAGGAGGCATAGTGAGGGGCCCTGGGGCTTCTCGGGTGGCTCAGTGGTAAAGAATCCACCTGCCAAGCAGGAGATGCATGTTCGATTCCTGGGTGAGGAAGATCCCCTGGAGAAGGAAATGGCAACCCACTCCAGTATTCTTGCCTGGGAAATCCCATGGATGGAGGAGCCTGGCGGGCTACAGTCCATGGGGTTGCAAGAGTCAGGCAGGACTTAGCGACTCAATGACAACAACAATTAAGGGCCATACAGCACAGCTGTGGAGAGAGGTTGGTAAAGGCGCCTGGCGTGCATTGGGTCTCTATAAAAATGCCTCCTTCTCTCCACTTTAGCATTCAGGCCACACTTGGGATAGTTTTTCACATGCAGTTTACTTAAATGAAGGACACCTGAGCCTGCCTCCCGCCCAGGTCCAGTTCTTGGCAGTTCTGGGCCCAGGAATCTAGGTTGAAAGCCTCCACAGACGCTGCTGCTATGCATCTTCTGGAGACATGACCTCCAGCCACTGGTTTTCAGTTGGGGAAACTGAGCCCTAAGGGCACCCAGTGACTTGTCCAGGGTCACACAACTGGTGAGGATCTGAGCCAGGACCCTGTTCCCCAGTGTCTCCCAGTCCTTCCCCAGAGCCTCCCCCTCCAGCTCTGCAGGGGACCTTCAGGGACCCCATCAAGAAGTCCCTCCCCTTGGATCACCAACACTAGTCCCTCAGGTGACCAGATCAGGGACAGCTCCATGCTCAGAGGCTGTGGAAGGACCCCGCTCATAGCCACAGCCTTGGAGATCCAAAAAAAAAAAAATCACTGGGGAGGTTTTTTAAAAATCCCACCACCAGAAGGCAAGTTTGATTGGTATGGAAAGGACTCAGGCACGGGTAGTTTTTACAAGTCCCCTGGCTGATTATAATGTGCTGCCAGAGCCTCTAACCTCTCTAGATGAAATGACCGTTTTTCAAACTTGGTTACACATCGGATCCCATAGGGGAGCTTTAGCAATCCTGATGGTTGAGGCCTCACCCCAGAGATTCAGAATCAGTTGGCCTGGGGGGTGCAGCCTGTGCAGGGAATTGTTAAAAGCTCCTCAGGGGATGGGACGTTGCAGCTGAGGTTGAGACCACTGAGGGTGGGATTCCTGAGCAACCAAGAATCCAGGGATGGCTGCGAGCGGTGGTGGGGGTGGCGGTGGTGGTGTCACAGGAGCTTGGATGCTGCAACCTCCAGAACAGGGGAAGAAGGAAGTGCCCAGAGATGGGGGAGGCAGTAGCAGAAGCCAGACACAGCTTTGACCACTTACTAACAGCTCTGTCACCACCCAGCCCTGGCTGGGCAGCCCCAGGTCACCCCGTGTGCCACTCCTGGGCTGCACGTCGTGGCTCCCAATCCCTGAGCACAGGCCCAGCCAGGGCTCATGTCGGGTTGTGACTTCTGGGGTCAGCGCCCAGGAGAAGGGGCTCCTGGGTGTGGGACAATGAAATGACCTCACACAACGAACATCTTATTTGGCATAAAAAGGCTCAGAACACAGAGCACCTCGTCTGGGAGGCAGTGAGGCAGAAAAGGGACACAGTGGTCTCTGGGGCAGGCAGCCCTGGGTGGCAATCCCAGCTCTTCCAGGAGCTTAGCTGCGTGGCCCTGGGCAGCTGGCTTCACCCTCAGAGACTGCTGTGTGCTTGCTGAGTTGCTTCAGTTGTGTCTGACTCTGTGTGACCCGCTAGATCCTGTGTGACCCAGGCTGTGTGACTAGCCTGCCAGGCTCCTCTGTCCATGGGATTCTCCAGGCAAGAATACTGGAGTGGTTCACCACGCCCTCCTCCAGGGGATCTTCCCGACCCAGGGATCGAACCCATGACTCCTGTATCTCCTGTGTTGCAGCCAGATTCTTTACCACTGAGCCACTGGGGAAGCCCGGGAGACTACTCCTCTGTGAAATGGGATAATCACACCCACTTTACAATTGCTATCAGAAGGCAACTACATTGTTCACACAGTTGGCACCGGACACATGTTTGTTCCATCTAAAACATTCAAGCCTTTTTTCTAAACTCCTGTCTCCCAAACAATTCCCATTCAGCATATAAATGTCAGCTCCACAAGGCCATGGATTTTTGTTCATTTTGTACACTGCTGTATCTTCAACCTCCAGAACAGTGCCTGGCATCTATTAGGTAATATGTGTGCATACGTGCTAAGTTGCTTCAGGCGTGTCCGACTCTTTGGGACCCTGTGGTCTGTAGCCTGCCAGTTTCCTCTGTCCACAGGATTCTCCAGGCAAGAATACTGGAGTGGGATGCCGTGCCCTCCTCCAGGGGATCTTCCTGACCCAAGGATCAAACCCATGTCTCCTGTGGTTCCCAAATTGTAGGTGGATTCTTTACTGCTGAGCCACCAGGGAAGCCCATTAGGTAATATACATATTATTAAATACCTGTTGACTGACTAAGATGTTCTAAAACTTTGTGAAGTGGGCCAGAGTAACAAGACCCTCCTTCTACAAAATCCCAAAGGGAGAGACTTCCCTGGTGGTTCAGTGGCTAAGACTCTGTGCTCAAATGCAGAAGCCTGGGTTCAATCCCTGGTCAGGGAACTAGATCCCACAGGCTGCAACGAAAGATCCAGCCTGCTGCAATGAAGATAGAAGATCCCGTGAGCCACAACTAAAACCAGTGCACCCAGATAAATAAATATTAAAAAATAAAAATTCCAAAGGGAGTGGCTTTCCCCAGAGCTGGTCAGTAGTGACACCGGGCGCAGGGCTGGGAGCTGGTGTCCCACGCATCTCTGAATGTGTGGGGTAGGGATGACAGAGCGGGGTGTGTGTGAGCCTCAGCAGGCCCACAGGATGGGGGATGCTGGCAGAGACACCCGGCTTCCCTCCCAGCACACCAAGCACCTCTGTCTGTAGCCTCCTCCGAGCCGAGCTGTGGGTCTGTTCCTAATGAACCTCTGCCTCTCCCAGGCAAGAGAAGGTATGCTTCCCTGACGCTTACAAGTTCCCAGGGCAGACAGGCCCTGCGGGGTTCACCCTAAAGTAACTGAGTCAGCCCATTACTCTGAGATGCTCTGGAGAAGAAGAGAAGCATCGAGCCTCACGGGCCCAGGCAGGCAGGAGACGTGATGGCAGGGGCACTGGGCAAGCCCGGCTGTACAGCGTTGCTTTGCCTCCTCTGCCTGGGTGCAGGGGGTACCTGTGTGAGCTGGGATAAGACACTCCTAACTGAGGCCCTCGTGCTGTGCCTAGCCCCTCCCAGGGCTCAGTGTGCAGTGGGGCTTAAAGGAGAAGCAACCTGTTCAGTCCAGGCCAGAGTTTCTCTGGCTCCTGGGAATCCTCTCATCTCTCCAGGTGAAAACTCAGCACCCTGATCACTCTTTTAGAAGCTACTCATTCACCATGAGGGTGTGAGTGAGAGCAGCCCAGCCTAGAGGAATTTAGTTGAACAGAGACAAATCCTCAAGTCACAGAATATTCAAGGACAGAGCAGGGGGACTGCAGAAGGCAAGAGAAGAGCCTTCATCCCCCTATTGGAAGGCTAGATTCATTCTGATCTGGATGTGATTTCCTCTGATTCCAGTTCTGCTCAGCTGGGTTGCTTGGGTTTGGCCTTATGTGGACTGGAAATACAGTACAGTTAGAGGGACCCCAAACTAGGGGAATCCCAAATCACAGGGCCAGACCAGAGGTGACTTCTGGGGAAGAGAAACGCACCTTCTCCTTGCCCAGGAAAGTTACAGAACCTGTGATCCTCCATTACCCCATCTGTGAAATGGGCACCTCACTAGTACCACCTTCTAGGGTTATTGTGAAATTTAAATTCATAAAATAAGATACTGTATTTCAACCAATTAGGACACAATTTGGCCCGTGTCCTAAAGACTCAGTAAATCTTAAAAAGATTAACTGGCTTCCACCCCCATCATTCCAAGAAAACTACCCTTTCTCACCACACCCCTTGTTCTCACCCCTGGCCCTCTTTTTCACAACAGCAGTTGATACTTCTGTTTGAACCCTCTTCTTGTCTTTCCCCTCTGGCTATGGCTGCCCGGTTCTGGACCCCTCTTTTCTCTCTGACATCCCCTCTTTTCCTCCTGTTCCTGACCTGTGCCTTTCCCCTGGGGCCTTGGGCACCTCTGCCAGCCCTTTCCTGGGGACCCCAGATCCTGTTCTCCTCTCTCCTAAGTAGAACCCCACTGTCCCTGTCTCATAGCCACATACCCTGGCTCCCTGGCACACTTCCCATTTCCATCAGTGGTACCTTCCCTCATCCTCCAAGCTCCAAACCCTGATAACCTCTTTGTCTCTTTCACTCCCTCATCCAGGTAGATATCAGACCTTTGGAGTCTTCCTTTGACCTCCAGACGCAAAGCAGACCTGCCCCAGCCTGCGGGCAAAGCTTTCTGAGAGCTGTTCTCCAATCCCACCACACCCACCCCATGTCCTGACCATTTGTCAGCAGAGCACTGGAGTTTAAGAACACAGATTCTAGGGTCAGCTTGCCGGGGTCCAGCTTCTGGAACGACTGCTGACTGGCAGTAAGACCACTGACTCGCAATAAGACCCTGGGTGAGTCACTTAACCTCTCTGGGCCTCAGTCTCTTTACCAATGAGATGCGGGTATTTGTACCTTTTTTCAGAAGAGGTTACTAGTTGTTGGAAGGATTAAATTAGTTCACATACATGAATTACCTCGAAAGTGTTATAGGAGCCTTTGCTGTTATGATTATGACCCGTCTGTCTCCCACCCTGGCCTGGGAGCAACCTCAGAAGGAGGCTTGGGTCTGATAGCTCATTGTGTCCATAGCACCCAAGACGGTGCCCGGTATCTGGCTGGCTTAGAAGACAGGCCTCCTGGATTAAAGCCAATGTGCCCTGTGAGGCTGTAAGAGGTGCCCTGGAAGGCGTGGAAAGGGGCCTTGCTTTCCTGAACAAGGCCCACCCTCTCTCGCCCAGTGGGGCCTCCTAAATTCTAGCAGCTCCTGAGTGGCTGTTGGGCATGTAGGTGACCTTAGGGCTCACCAGGCCAGGATGACACATGTGACCGCTCAATTCACACCACAGTCAGTCACATCACAGTCAACCTGTTCCTGGCTTTGGAGGAGGGCCCCAGCTGCCTGTGGCCATCTCGGGGGGAAGCCAGTCCAGGACTCAGCATGGGCTGGGGATATGGGAGCCCACCTGGACGTTCCTCGTGACCTGCACCTCCTCACCAGCCCTCAACTCCTCTGATGGCTGAACAGTGAGCCCAGGCCTCTAAGCCAGGCTGCCCTCCTGGCTGACCCTGACAAGGCTGGATTCTGAGGCTCCTCGGAGGCCTACCCTGGGATGTAGGAGTGTGGGGGGTCAGCTGGATGCCCCTGAGACTTGAGCTGCCACATCCTTCCATCCCCCATCTTGAACGTCCCCCTCCTTTTCTCTCTATCCCAACCATTTTTCCTACAGCCCTGGTCCCCAGGAACTGACGCCTCCTCAACCTTCCAATCTCCCCTGAGCCTCCTTTAGACACTATTGCTTCAACCCCGCCAATTCCCCACCACCCTAGAAAGCCCAGGACTTGGCCAGACACAGGAGTTTGTTAGACTGAAATGCCTCTTTTTGTTTCCAGCCTCATTTTGCACAGCTATTTAGCTATCTAAAATACATGTGTGCAGGGACTTCCCAGGCGGCCCAGGGGTTAAGACTCCATGATTCCACTGCAGAGGGAGCAGGTTCGATCCCTGGTCAGGGAACTAAGATCCCACATGTCAGGCGGGGCGGCCAAAATAATACTACTAAAATAAAATACATGTGTGCACATGTGTGCTCCTTGTGGTCAGGCTATAATCCCCCTGAAAATGGACATGTGGCTGCCGCTGCTCTTTAGTCACTAAGTCATGCCCAACTCTTTTGCAATCCCATGGACAGTAGCCCGCCAGGCTCCTCTGTCCATGGGAATTCCCAGGCAAGAATACTGGAGTGTGTTGCCATTTCCTTCTCGGGGAATCTCCCTGACCAAGGGATCAAACCTGCCTCTTCTGCTTGGCGGGTGGATTCTTTACCACTGAGCCACCTGGGAAGCCCGGAAATGCAGCTACATTCCCTTGAATGCCACACAGCTGCCCAGCACACAGTAGGTGCCCATGACCACCTGCAGAATAAATTGTGGTGGTTTTGTCCCAGCCGAGAGGCAGGAAAAAGAAGCTGCTTCATCTCTTGGATCAGCAGCCTTAGAGAGAGGGAGACAGGGGTGCCTGGAGGCCAACCATCTGCTCACTCCTGTCCCCTCACCCACCGCACACACCCCGTCAGTAGCCACTGGGAACAAAACACTTGGGAACCCACGCCAATGCCACCAGCTGGGGTGCCCTGAGGCGTCTGTTCTGACAGCCGCCGAGTGTCCCTGTCGGAATGGCCAACAGAGACCCAGCTCCCTCAGGGACACCTGGGCAGCCCTGACCAGGAAGCCCCTACCAGCTCGCCCACCAGCTCTAGCAATCACCAGGAAACCAGGCTGGGTTCTTGTGACTAAACACGGACCAATTCTGTGTTACAGCTCCGTCCCACAAACCCCTTTCCCCCACCCGCCGCACTTACCACAATTTGTAATTATACGTTTCTTTGTGTGATTATTGGATTAATGTCTGCCTCCCCCACTAGCATGTAAACTCCCAGAGGCTGGGTGAAGGGTGAAGACTGTGTGTTCTACTTCCTGCTGACTCCCCAGCATCTGACGCAGTGCCTGTCACATGGCAGGGAGTCAACAAACATTTGTGGATGAAACACTGAATGGTGTTTTATGCATTGTTGCTGTTAGTCGCCAAGTCGTGTCTGACTATTTTGCAACCCCATGGACTGTAGCTCACCAGGCTCCCCTGTTCACGAGAATTCCCTGGCAAGAATACTGGAGTGGGTTGCCATTTCTTTTTCCAGGGTATCTTCCCAACCCAGGGATCAAATCTGTGTCTCCTGCATTGGCAGGTGGACTCTTTACCGCTGAGCCACCAGGGAAGCGTTTTATCCAAGAAAGAAAGAAAGGTAACACTAAGTCGTGTCCGACTCTTGCGATCCCACGAACTCTAGCCTGCCAGGTTCCTCTGTCCATGGGATTCTCCAGGCAAGAATACTGGAGGGGGTTGCCATTTTCTTCTCCAGGGGAGCTTCCCGACCCAGGAATTGAACCCAGGTCTCCAAACCAGAGCCTTATTATATAGGTTGTATCATGTGAGCGTCAAAGCAGCCCTACAAGGTAGGTGGATGTTTAAATATCCAGTTTACAGATAAGGAAACTGAGGCTCAGACAGGCCAGAGTCGGCCCAGGTTGACAGTGCCTTTTCATCACAGAGCCAGGGTTAGAAAATATGTATCTGGTATCCACACTCAGCAATCTGCACTCAGTGAGGATGTGTATTTTGAGTAGGCTTTGAAGGATCAAAAAAAACTCCACGAGCTCTTTGCACTGCATCCTTCAGCCCCACTTATGGCAACTTGTCTGGCAGAGCATATCCTAGGATCCTGACTCCCCAGAGACCCTCAGCCAGGAAATGGGGCAGGTGGGGACCAGGCCACCTCTGCCTGCAATTAGATCTGCCCTCTGGGGCACAGTGAAAAGACCAGCCACTGAGCTCCAGGCCTGGTGCCCCAACACCCTGGCTTCCCAGAAATCCCTGGTACCTTCCAGCCCCACCCCTCACCCCCAGCCTGGGAGGGCTTCCACCAATGGGAACTCAGATTGGGAGGAAAGAGGTGGGGCGTGGGGAGGGAAGGGCTGTGAAGAGATGAAAAGCAGACACTGCCCAGGGAGGCAGAGAGACTCCCAGGCCCGCCCTGAGCAGGGCCGCCAGCACACAGCTCCAGGAGGTCTCCTCCTACCGATGGGCTGGCCCTCATCCACACGACCGTGCGTCCCACACCTGGGCTTGGGGAGAGGGACAGTTTCTCATCTCACCGATCATAGTCCCCGTTGCAGAGGGCTCTCACGGGAATGGAGAAAGTTTGCCAGACTGGGTTTAGGGTGTTCTTCACGACCTCCGTCTTGTGGCAGATGGTGAACCTGGCAGAGGAGAGAATGAGGGCTGTCAGTCCTGACACCAGAGGGGCTGGCGGGCCCATCTCGGCAGGTGCCACTCAGTAGAGAGAACGGCTCTGTGAGGTGATGAGCTGCCCGTCACTAGCAGCATCCAAGCTGAAGTTAGACAGCCATCTCTTGAAAATGCTGCAGAGAGGATTCCTGCACCAGGCAGGACTGTCAGGAGATGTGGTTCTGGCCCCTGATGCTCTCTGGGGGACCTTGAATAAGCCTGTCCCCCTCTGGACCTCTGTTTCCTCACCTGTGATCCCAGGGACTTGGCCACTATCAGACTTTCTTTATCCGAGACCCATGGAAGGATCTGGGGGCGCTGCTTCAGGAATCTGTGAACCCTTGAAATCATCGATGGAACTGGGTGTCTGAGTTTCACGTGCTTGCTGTCCGCTGCCTGGACCACTCTCACCCAGATTCCCATGATCCTGGCTCACCTGATCTCTTCCTTCAGGTCTTTGCTCAAATGTCATGTCTGTGACATGAGTACCTGCCCAGAGCACCATTATCTAAAATTTACAGCCCCCTGGTCCCCTGATTTTGACAGCTCCTAGTCCCTTTCAGTCTGCTATTTTCATCCCATCTGTCACTATTGGACATTTGGTCTTTCTCATTTCTTTTACAGTCTGAAACCAAAATGTAAGCTCCATAATGTCAAGGCTTTGTCTTCTTTGTTCCCTGGTATAACTCTAACGCTCAGAAGTGTGCCTGGCCCATAGTCAGGTGTTCATGTAGTATTTTTTTGGAATGAACTAACGAATAAATGTATTTCTCAGAGGAGAGTTTCCATAGCCCTCACTGGCATTTCAAGCCAATGATATTAAAGCCCCTGGCTGAGATGATCTCTAAGACCCTCTCGGTTCTTCTAGTCTGAATCCACGAGCTTGCTTTGCAAACTGAAAGAGCAGAATTGGCTTCATCCCAGCTGGGTGCCCATCCAGCTCCTGGCCCACTCCCCACGCCATGCCTAATGGGGCCCTACCCTGGAAGCCCCCATGGAGGGGCAGCTGGGAGCCCGAGTGGAGCTTAGGGCTGGGTCTGTGCCCCTGAGATTCCCCAGCACCCACCCCAGCTACCTCTCGGCTTGGAAAGGTCACCTGGGAAGGTGCCTGGGCCCTGCCTTTAAGCACACAGCCCTGTGCCATTTCTTCTCTGGCAATTTTCAAGTCAAAATGTCATTCCTGTCACCACGGCTCAGCATTTCTCTTCTGTGCTCCTTCTCGCCCACCCGCTGGAGTGTGAGGTTCATGTGGGAGACCTCCCCACACACCCCAGAGCTGGTGATGAGAGGAATGGGGACCGGGGAGGAGGGGCCACTGCTGCCCGCGGGCTGGGGCAGCAGGTCGGGCAGGAAGAGGAGCCTGGCTGGGGTGGGGCGGGATGAGGGGAGTGGACAGAAGGGAGACTCTGGAGCAGCAACTGGCGGTGCAGGGCTGGGGCGGGGGAGGTTCACACCTCAAAAAAGCCCTCACTGCCCACCTGAACAGACACCAGACCTACTGTGGACCCTCTCAGCCTCCTCACCTCTTTGGAACCCCCGCCTTCTCGAGCTCCTCTCCCAGGCCGGCCAAACTGCCTGAGCAGGTCGGCTGCGCTCTGAAGCCTCAAGTCCTCCCTATATGTCTTTCTTCCTGAGCGCTGTGAGGGGCTTCAGACTCCGGCCTCAAACCACTTTCTTTATGCTTCCCCAACCTCCCCGCTTCCATCGCTAAATCCACAGGCCCCTGATCCCCTGATGTACTTGCCACGGGCAGGCCCTGGTGTGGAAAGGGTCCCCGCAGTCATCTCCCAGCTCAGTTCAATTCATTTCAACACACGCTCCGCGGGTGGGGTGCGGGGGTGGGCGGTGAGAACCAACAGCCTCAGACAGATGCGAGCTTGGGTCCCAGCGCCGCTGCCTCCAGCTGTGCAGCCCCAGGCGAGTGACTGCGCTCCCCCAGCTCCCCGAAAGAACCTTAACGAATGCCGCCAGGCCCTGCTCTAATAACCCGAATTAACTCATTTAATCCTCCCGGCTTCTTTGGGAAGGAAGTGTTAGGATTTTCCCCATCGCCAAGAAACTGAACCGCAGAGGGTAGCGTTCCACTGCCCAGAATGGCGGCCACTAGCCACACGTGGCTATTCACATTAAGTTAACTGAAATGAAAGTTTAAAAAAATTCAGTTTCTCAGTCGCTCTAGTCCCTTTCAAGGGGCTCAGCAGTTATACATGGTGGCGACCATATGGGACAGTGAGATACAGAACATTTCCACCATCCCAGAAAGTTCCATCAGCTCAGACACTCGCCTAAGGTTACATAGCTGATGACCGGCAGCCACTGGCAAGCCTGGCTGTCCGTCACCACATTCCTGCTCCCAGTCGAATGATTCTGATTGAAGGAGACAAGGTATGTGAGGGGCCGGGAGCACAGGGGCTGCTCTGTGGATGGTTCCTGCCCTTTTCCCTCCTGGGATGGCAGGCGTGACATTTCACTCCCTCTGGATCAGTTTCTCCAGCTGCCCTGGGTTGCCCCCACCCCCCGCCCCCCACCCCAGAGAGACCCAGCCCCTGCTTCCAGGGAAACCCGCCCTCTAATAACCCCCCATCGCCGGCCCCATTTGACCAACTCCTCTGCTATTTTCAACATTCTGGGTTCCCCGCAGTTCCTCTACCGAGGAGGGGGATGGCTGCAGCCCCCACCCCAGTTCTGCCACGCCAGGCCAAGCACCGGCCTCTCGCCCCATCCTCCCCTCCCGCCTCCGCCCCTGCCCGTCTCCACTGCGCAGCTCGCCGGGCTCAGCACCTCCCACCTGCTCACCGTGTCAGTCACGAGTCTCTCCCAGCCCCCGCCCCCTCCCCATCCATCCTACACACCGCTCTGCCAGATTAATCATGGGCTAACACCCTGCAACACACCCATCTCCTGCTCCAGAGCCCAAGCCCCTCCCCGCTGCCGGCCCGGCCCTCCCCTCTGAGACCAGCCCTGGCGCGGCCCCGCCGGAGGGGAGCTGCGTGGACATTTCCATGGGCGCCCAGAACATCCCTCTGACCTGTTCCTCCCTCCCTCAAGTCAAATCAAAGTCAACAAGGATTATTTAAAGAAATTCTGCTAGGAGTCCTCTGGTGAGACAAAGAATCCTTTTGTTATGCAAATGATCGTACAAAATTTCCCTTGTTTTGTGCGTTCAGGTTTAAAAATCCGTTTTTCCGTTGAAGTTAAACACCTCCTCTCTGCTGCTGCCCTGCCCCCCAACACACACATACATACGAATGTCAGATTCGAGGGGCCTTAGCAAGGCCTCCCTGCCCTCTGCTCAGGGCACACTAGTTCTGCACACACTGTTTCTCTAGACTGTTACTCTTCCCTGAGTTTCCCCTCCCCTCCCAACCCCCAACCCTCATGGACCCATTTTCTTTCTTTCCTTCAAAACCTGCTCCCCAGTTCCCCTCTCCAGCAGCGCTTCTCTAATTAACCTCCCTGGCCCCATGGCTTCCTCATTCTGCAGAATCCTAGCCGTAAGTGGCCTCAGCCTCCCAGAGCTATGATGCTTAAAGAGACCATGGAGACCGCCTCATCCAACCAGATCATTTCACTGATGAGAAAACGGGCCCAGAGAGGGGGCACACTTGTCTGGGGTCACACAGCCGGTTGGTGGAGAGGACTCAGGTCCCCAGACCCTCAACCTAGAATCTGTCCCTCTGGGTACATCACTGACCTACATTGGCTAACGAGTCATCTGTCTTTCCATCATACTGTGGGTGGCTTCCTGATGAAGGAGAAGAGAGAAGGAGATCGGGGAGGGGGGAGTTGGTTTCAAAGATGGGAGGGAATTTCAATGAACCTTGTGGCAGAGCGTGGGGCCAGGTGGGGAGATGGGTGCAGATTTGCCATGCTGAGGAGGAAGAAGTGGGAGGACATGTGTCGTGGGGTGTCAGAGGGCTGTGGATGGGTGAAGACTAGCTTTAGAGATGGGGACTGATCGATGTTGAAGAAGGAGTGGACTGTCAGATGGACCCCGAGTTCTCGCTTGTTTTTGCTTCCATCTCTGACACACCCAGCACTCGCCATCACTAAGACCCTCAGAATGTCACTGAGGGCTTGCCATCTGTCCCCCACCACCCCATCTGTGCAGCCAGGAGCCTCTGGAGCTCCTGGGGCCCCTTGACGTCTACCCAGAGCAGGGGCCCAAGCCAGCCCAAGCCATCACCGTTCAGCCCACCCCCCAACCCGTGCCCCTGGAAGTGTTGCCAGAGAACTCACGTTCCATCCTCATTGCTTCTGTAGAACACCAAGAAGGGGTCAGACTTCCCAAAGAAATCCTTCTTGTCCAGCTTGTTGGCGCAGAACTGCATTGTGGCAACGTCCTAGTGGGGAGGAAGGAGAACAGGGGTGTGAGGCAGCAGAGGGCTGGAGGGGGACCCCTGTCCCTGTGGAAACACAGCCCAGGGGCCTGGGGATTCCAGGCACCAAGCCAGTTAGAAATGACAGCAGCAGTTCACGTTTGCCTGGCACAAGGTGCCAGGCCCTGAGCTCACACTTTGGAAGGTCTCATTTTGTTTTCAGACAGCCCTCCCCGGCAGGTTTGGCGGAGCAGCTGGGCTGTGAAGCTGGCTGCCCCAGTTAGAATCCTGGCTCTGCTGCTTTGCTGCTGCGTGAGCAGACGAGGAGGTGACCTCTCGGAGCCTCAGTCTCCCGTC
Source organism: Bos taurus (assembly GCF_002263795.3). Classification (NCBI taxonomy): domain Eukaryota; kingdom Metazoa; phylum Chordata; class Mammalia; order Artiodactyla; family Bovidae; genus Bos; species Bos taurus. The sequence continues at coordinate 10,692,123 of NC_037350.1, forward strand.
TGTGACGTGGGCCTGATGACAGCGCACGCCGCAGAGGGCCGTGGTGAGGGCTGAAGGAGAGCACGCTGCAGGCACGTCACCCCCCAGTCGAGGCTCACACACATGGTGTCATCCTCTTGTACCGAGGGGCTCACAGCTGAAATGACTAACCCGAGCCACTCGGAGCTTGGCCACCCAGCCCCAGAGCCCTCGCGGTCCACATCGCCTCATCCCCTCACAGGGTTGCTTGGCTCCCGAGTTTAAGCATGCCTTCCACATGCGCTGACACACACAAGACCCATCTAACTCTCAGGTGGGTACAGCTAGACCGTGACCCCCGCTCCCTCATCTTACAGCTGAGGAGCCTACAGCTCAGAGCAGGGAGCAACCCCCACACGTTTGCCAAACAGAGCCCCAGGTTTCTGCCTCCTCTGATGAGTTAACGGCCCTGGCCGACCCAACCCTCAGCCCAAGAGCACGTGGCAGGTACCCAGGCCCCATGAGGATCCTGGGCGCCTCCTCTCACACGGCTCCTGGCCCCTCGGCTTGCTGTGGCCAACAGGGCACTGGGCAGAGATGCCCCTGCATCCTCCTCTTTGCCCATCCCCGTGTGGGCTCTTCAGCCTGAAAGCTCTGCATCCCGACAAGTCAGCTGCCAACTGGCCAGAGCTCAGGGTTCTGGTGATGGTCCCTGGGGCCTGGCCTGCCCTCAAGGGCCGGGCCTGTCAGGAAATACCCACTCTCTCGTGTTGCCCATTTCTTCTCAGTGGGGAAGAGGGTCTCTGGAGATCAGTCCCACAGCCCAGCGAGGACCAGAGTGGTGGCAGAGATGAAGATGCCACCTCTCACAGCTCAAAGGACATGGTCAAATGTTGGGGCAGGGGGCTTCCCTGGTCGTCCAGTGGTTAAGAATCCACCTGCCAATGCAGGGGATATGGGTTCAATCCCTGGTCCAGGAAGGTCCCATATGCCATGGGGCGACTAAGCCTAACTACTGCGCCCATGCTCCCTAGAGCCCATGCTCCACAACGGCAGAAGCCACTGCAATGAGAAGCCTGCCCACCGCAACTAGAGAGTAGTCCCTGCTCTCCCCGACTAGAGAAAGCCCACAGCAACCCAACACAGCCATAAATAAATAAATTTGTAAAAAAAGGAAAAAAGCTTGGGACGGTGGATACGGTATGTTGGTTAAGAATATGGTCTCTGGAGCCAGGTTGCCTGCTTCCACTCCATTCCTCACTAGCTGTGTGATCTAGCTCCTCTCCCTGTCTGGGCTCAGTTTCCTCATCTGTAAAATGGGGGTACAGGAAAGGCTACCTCGTAGGCTTGTCTGAGGATGAAATGAGTTAACTGACGACAACGTTGAGGAGTGTACGGCGCACACTGAGTTCTGTGTGTGCATTAGTTATGATGATCTGGGTATTTCTCCCCTCTCCCTCCCGGCCCCTGCCTGTGTGTGGCCCCTGTCCGTGCCCCACGCCCACCTCTACCAGCTCACAAGCCTTCCCTCAAGGGCATCTGACAGCAGCAAACAGAGCTCCAACCACTAGCTTATTCATTCGTTCATTCATTCCACAAACAGCGATTAGTTACCATCTGTGTAGGCCGGCCCTGGGCTCAGGGCTTTACAGCCTTGGCATATTTAGCCCTCAGAATCATCCTTTTTCATAATAATGCTCATTTTACAAATGAGGATGCTGGAGGTTGCAGAAGCTAGGTAACCTGCCCAAGATCAACAGCTGGCAACTGGCAGAGCAGAAATTCAACATGTATGAAGGCAACATGATTTCAAAGTGATGCCTCTTCCAGCACAGAGCACACTACCCTTCATGAGGCCTGCTTCCCTATATCTTTAGAATCACTGATTTCTTCTGACTTGGGGCAGGGCTGGGCTCCAGTTAGCCTGGGCTGAAGGTTCCCCTGAAGGGAGCCCCTGGGGGCAGTGCCCAGGCACAGCAACCAGCATCCAGAGGTGCCCAGGTAATGTCAGCTTTTATTTTGTGCCTCAGCATTGAGCACCTGAGAGGGACAAGGAGACAGGACTGGGAAACTCTGGGAATCTGAGACCTTCCTGAGAAATCGAGGACTTCGGACCTGGATTAGAGAACGGCTGACTTCTTGAGCACTTACTCGATGCCAGGTGCTGTGTTAGCCCTCTTTACACACATATAAGAAGTAACTCCTCTGGTCTCCCCACTTTACAGATGAGGAAACTGAGACTTTTTAGAGGTCATCCAAGATGATACCAAGGAAACATTTCATGCAAAGATGGGCTTGATAAAGGACAGAAATGATATGGACCTAACAGAAGCTGAAGATACTAAGAAGAGGTGGTAAGAATACACAGAAGAACTGTACAAAAAAGATCTTCACGACCCAGATAACCACGATAGTGTGATCACTCACCTAGAGCCAGACATCCTGGAATGTGAGGTCAAGTGGGCCTTAGAAAGCATCACTGCGAACAAAGCTAGTGGAGGTGATGGAATTCCAGGTGAGCTATTCCAAATCCTGAAAGATGCTGCTGTGAAAGTGCTGCACTCAATATGCCAGCAAATTTGGAAAACTCAGCAGTGGCCACAGGACAGGAAAAGGTCAGTTTTCATTTCAATCTCAAAGAAAGGCAATGCCAAAGAATGCTCAAACTACTGCACAATTGCACTCATCTCACACGCTAGTAAAGTAATGATCAAAATTCTCCAAGCCAGGCTTCAGCAATACATGAACCGTGAACTTCCAGATGTTCAAGCTGGATTTAGAAAAGGCAGAGGAACCAGAGATCAAATTGCCAACATCCGCTGGATCATAGAAAAAGCAAGAGTTCCAGAAAAACATCTATTTCTGCTTTATTGACTATGCCAAAGCCTTTGACTGTGTGGATCACAATAAACTGGAAAATTCTGAAAGAGATGGGAATGCCAGACCACCTGACCTGCCTCTTGAGAAACCTGTATGCAGGTCAGGAAGCAATAGTTAGAACTGGACATGGAACAACAGACTGGTTCAAATAGGAAAAGGAGTATGTCAAGGGTGTATATTGTCACCTGCTTATTTAACTTATATGCAGAGTACATCATGAGAAACGCTGGGTTGGAAGAAGCACAAACTGGAATCAAGATTGCCAGGAGAAATATTAATAACCACAGACATGCAGATAACACCACCCTTATGGCAGAAAGTGAAGAACTAAAGAGCCTCTTGATGAAAGTGAAAGAGGAGAGTGAAAAAGCTGGCTTAAAACTCAACATTCAAAAAACTAAGATCATGGCATCTGGTCCTGTCACTTCATGGCAAACAGATGTGGAAACAGTGGCTGACTTTATTTTGGGGGCTCCAAAATCACTGCAGATGGTGATTGCAGCCATGAAATTAAAAGATGCTTACTCCTTGGAAGGAAAGTTTTGACCAACCTAGACAGCATATTAAAAAGTAGAGACATTACTTTTTCCACAAAGGTCCATCTAGTCAAGGCTATGGTTTTTCTAGTAGTCGTGTATGAATGTGAAAGTTGGACTACGAAGAAACCTGAGTGCCGAAGAATTGATGCTTTTGAACTGTGGTGTTGGAGAAGACTCTTGAGAGTCCCTTGGACTGCAAGGAGATCCAACCAGTCCACGCTAAAGGAGATCAGTCCTGGGTGTTCATTGGAAGGACTGATGTTGAAGCTGAAACTGCAATACTTTGGCCCCTTGATGCAAAGAGCTGACTCATTGGAAAAGACCCTGATGCTGGGAAAGATTGAAGGCAGGAGGAGAAGGGGACGACAGAGGATGAGATGGTTCGATGGCATCACTGACTCAATGGACATGAGTTTGGGTAAACTCTGGGAGTTGGTGATGGACAGGAAGGCCTGGTGTGCTGCGGTTCATGGGGCTGCAAAGAGTCAGACACGACTGAGTGACTGAACTGAACTGAAGATGACACAGTGGCAGTAATGAAGGCACTTAGACTTCAGGGTTGTCCCTCACACCCTCCCAGAAACATCTTTAGCCTTCTAAGTGAACATTTCATGCAAAGAGGGGCACAATAAAGGACAGAAATGGTATGGACCTAACAGAAGCAGAGAATATTAAGAAGAGGTGGCAAGAATACATAGAAGAAGTATACAAATAAGATCTTCACGACCCAGATAATCACGATGGTGTGATCACTCACCTAGAGCCAGACATCCTGAAATGTGAAGTCAAGTGGGCCTTAGGAAGCATTTCTACAAACAAAGCTAGTGGAGGTGATGGAATTCCAGTTGAGCTATTTCAAATCCTGAAAGATGATGCTGTGAAAGTGCTGCACTCAATATGCCAGCAAATTTGGAAAACTCAGCAGTGGCCACAGGACTGGAAAGGTCAGTTTTCATTCCAATCCTAAAGAAAGGTGATGCCATAGAATGTTCAAACTACTGCATAATTGCACTCATCTAACTCCAGTACTCTTGCCTGGAAAATCCCATGGATGGAGGAGCCTGGTAGGCTGCAGTCCATGGGGTTGCTACGAGTCGGACACAACTGAGCGACTTCACTTACACTTTTCACTTTCATGCATTGGAGAAGGAAATGGCAACCCACTCCAGTGTTCTTGCCTGGAGAATCCCAGGGATGGGGGAGCCTGGTGGGCTGCTGTCTATGGGGTTGCACAGAGTCGGACACGACTGAAGCAACTTAGCAGCAGCAGCAACACGCTGCAAGGTAATGCTCAAAATTCTCCAAGCCAGGCTTCAACAGTACATGAACCGTGAACTTCCAGATGTTCAAGCGGGATTTAGAAAAGGCAGTAGAACCAGAGATCAAATTGCCAGCATCCCTTGGATCATCAAAAAAGCAAGAGAGTTCCAGAAAAACATCTACTTCTGCTTTATTGACTACGCCAAAGCCTTTGAATGTGTGGATCAAAGAAAACTGTGGAAAATTCTTCAAAAGATGGGACTACCAGACCACCTGACCTGCCTCCTGAGAAATCTGTATGCAGGTCAAGAAGCAATACTTAGAACTGGACATGGAACAACAGACTGGTTCCCAATTGGGAAAGGAGTACGTCAAGGCTGTATATTGTCACCCTGCTTATTATCTTCTATTCAGAGTATATCATGTGAAATGCCAGGCTAGAAGCACAAGCTGGAATCAAGATTGCCAGGAGAAATATCAATAACCTCAGATACACCACCTTTATTGCAGAAAGTGAAGAACTGAAGAGCCTCTTGATGAAAGTGAAAGAGGAGAGTGAAAAAGCTGGCTTAAAACTCAACATTCAAAAAACTAAGATTGTGGCATCTGGTCCCATCACTTCATAGCAAATAGATGCGGAAACAGTGGAAACAGTGAGAGACTTTATTTTGGGGGGCTCCAACATCTCTGTAGATGGTGACTGCAGCCATGAAATTAAAAGATGCTTATCCCTTGGAAGAAAAGCTATGACCAACGTAGACAGCATATTAAAAAGCAGAGACATTACTTTGCCGACAATGGTCCGTCTAGTCAAAGCTATGATTTTCCCAGTAGTCATGTTTGGATGTGAGAGTTGGACTATAAAGAAAGCTGAGCACTGAAGAGTTGATGCTTTTGAACTGTATAGAAGACTCTTGAGAGTGCCCTGGACTGCAAGGAGATCAAACCAATCCATCCTAAAGGAAATCAGTCCTGAATATTCATTGGAAGGACTGATGCTGAAACTGAAACTCCAATACTTAGGCCACCTAATGTGAAGAACTGACTCATTGGAAAAGCCCCTGATGCTGGGAAAGATTGAAGGCAGGAGGAGAAGGAGATGACAGAGGATGAGATGGTTGGATGGCATCACCAACTCGATGGACATGAGTTTGAGCAAGCTCCGGGAGTTGGTGATGGACAGGGAAGCCTGGCGTGCTGCAGTCCATGGGGTCACAAAGAGTCAGACACAACTCAGTGAGTGAATTGAACTGAAGTCCACTTCTAACAGTTATTAGCTCTACCCAGGAGAAATTTCCAATCGCATCTCATGCTGGATGGAGGGGGCACCTAAATGCTTTCCTGGCAAGCTCCATCCCAAGGCCTAGGAAAAGGAGGTGGCATAGGACCCGGTGGGTTCCCCTCACCTCCCTGAACTGTGCACTGGCTGTGTAATTTGTGGGACCCAGTGCCAAAGGAAAGGGTGAGGTCCTTTTTCAAAGAGTATTAAGAGATTTCAAGACTGTGACAGCAGAGCATTAAGCCAAGAGCAGGTCTTGTATGGCTAAACAGATCATGCATGCATGCTAAGTCACTTCAGTCGTGTCCAACTCTTTACAACCCTATGGACTGTAGCCCACCAGGCTCCTCTGTCCATGGGATTCTCCAGGCAAAAATACTGGAGTGGATTGCCCTGTTCTCCTTCAGGGAATCTTCCCAACCCCGGGATTGAACCCATGTCTCTTACATCTTCTGCATTGGCAGGTGGGTTCTTTACAATAGTGTCACCTGGGAAGCCCCAGTGAACAGATCCCATGCCCATCAAGGGGGTCCTGGCTCCTCCCCCTGGATGGAACCATTAGTAACATCAGAAAACAGAGAGGACCATACTCTGCTGAGGAGGAGCCTCAGCAAGGAACACAGAGCTCTGAGTTCTAGCGAGTCCCAGCAGTTCTTCAAGCCCTCTTCCTGCTTCTTCTTCTAAAAAGTGGACAGGATGACCATCACTGTCCTTTAAAGCTGGACGGCTTAGGTTTTGGTGCCAATGCCACAGGGACCATATGGGCTGGCATCTGGGGAAGGCTGGTGCTCAGGGGACAGTCTGGGAATCCAGGGTCCCTTCAGCCTCCCCAGGACATAACTTGGTGGTTATCACAGTGACCTCTCCCACAGCTGGGGTCACCTGTGTGACACCCTCACCTGAATGAACACAGACGAGCTACACATGACAATTTATACTGGCTGACTATATAATGTGTGTGTTTTAGTTGCTCAGTCATGTCCGACTCTTTGCGACCTGATGGACTATAACCCACCAGGCTCCACTGTCCATGGAATTCTCCATGCAAGAACACAGGGTTGCCATTGCCTTCTCCAGGGGATCTTCCCAACTCAGGGTTTGAACCCAGGTCTCCTGCATTGCAGGCAGATTCTTTACTGTCTGAGCTACCAGAGAAGCCCAATAAAATGCATACATATATTGAAAACAACCAAAATAGATGCCACAAAATCCAGAAGAACAGTCTCTTATTTTTCCTGCCTAGGAAACCCCATGGGGGGCCCTGCAAGATCATCATGAAGGGGAGTAGAAATATCAGAAAAATATTAATGCAGAACTTAATAGACCATAACTTCAGGGACCATTTAGGGCTCCACTGGGAGGGCCATGGTCCCAGCACAGCACCTGACAGAGAAAAGAGTACAAAGGAGCCACAGCCCCTGATTAGACCCCCACCCCACCCCCGCCGTCTGCCAGCTGAGCAGCGTGGGGCAAGCAATTTCACCTGTCTCAGCATTTCCTCTGGAAAATGGAGACTTCCCCCTGAGACTGTTTGGAAGACCAAGGGAGATAATATATGTTAAGTCCCAGTCCACAGAGCCTAACATAGAACAGCTGAAAGAGCCACAGCAGAAAACAACACAACATTGTAAAGCAACTACACTCTAATACAAATTTAAGGGGCTTCCCTAGTGGCTCAGTGGTAAAGAATCCACCTGCCAACGTGGGAGACACAGGTTCAATCCCTGATCCGGGAAGATCCCACATACTTCGGAGTAACTAAGCTTATGTGCCACAGCTATTGAGCCTGGGCTCTAGAGTCCGGGAACCACAACTATTGAGCCCATGTGCTGCAAGTACTGAAGCCCACACACCCTAGAGTCCGTGCTCCAAGAGAAGCCACAGCAGTGAGAAGCCTGCACACCACAACCAGAGAGAAGACCCCGCTCGCCACAACTAGAGAAAAGTCCATGCACAGCCAAAAATAATTAAATAAATAAAATTTAAAAAAATTAAATAAAAGAATCAAAGCCAATACTTTCTGAGTGCCATTTACTCCTAGGCCGACCCATATGAAATTGCCAGTGTCCAGCTAGTGTTTATGATAAATACAATGATTATTCCCATTTTAAAGCTAAGGAAACTGAGGCACAGAGAGGTTAATACTCTTTCCTGAAGCCACAAAGCTTAATAAGAGGAGAAGCTTAGATTGAAACCAGACAGTCTGGCTCCAAAGATTAATAACTGAGATTCCAAATGATGACCCTGAATCATCAAGATAAGTTTAATTATGTTCTGCAGTCTCAGTTTGAGAAGTCAGAGAAGTGTGAAATCCATTTTAGAGAAGTCTCCTCTGTGCAAACTAGTCCAAAAAAAAAAAAGATAAAAGATTGGCTCTGAAATTCATCTAACTGGAAAAATCCATCAGTGAGCCACACCTCGTTCCCCTACCGCACCCCCATAGCAAATATGTGTGCGGCGTTGATAGAGATTTATTTGGCTGTTCAACTTGATCTGTCCTCCCTAACACCATCTAGACCCAGTAACATTTGCCAAAAGCCCATTATGATAAACAGTATGGGGCCATTCAAATCCATGGCCATAAGACAAAACTTCAGGGACTTTCTAGCTGTAACCAAGGCACCCTTCCTCTCTAAAGGGTGCACAACCCATGGGGAGCCCTTGAGACAAGGAACATGGAGCTGCTGAGGGACTTGCTTTTGAAGGTGGCTATGGGTTATGGGTTATGTTGGGCTTCCCTGATGGCTCAGACAGTAAAGAATCTGCCTGCAATGCAGGAGACTCAGGTTCAATCCCTGGGTTGGGAAGATCCCCTGGAGAAGGGAATGGCTACCCACTCCAGCATTCTTGCCTGGAGAATCCCATGGACAGAGGAGCCTGGTGGGCTATGGTCCATGGAATTGTAAACAGTCAGACATGACCAACTAACACTTTCACGCTTTCACATGGTTTATGGTAATAATCATATTTACTATGCTTTGTTCCTCTTAAATAAGGGTTAATAAATGAATCAGCCCTTGATATACACGTGACTCCAGAAGAGGCAATAAAATGTACTGGGCAAGCAGGATTAGGGAGCAGCAAAATCTGGCCAAGGGTCAAAGATCCTGCTGTTTGACATTCTCAGTCAGAGAGAGGGGGGCTCCCTGAGCACATAAAATGCCTTTCCCAAACCAGAAGCATCTCTGGAATCAACTGCAGGGATGGTAAAACAGCTCCGGCAATATATAATTTTCTGCAATTTCTGCCTTTTCACCTCATCTTTTTAAAAAACATATTAAGTTCTTCTCTAACAGCAGGATTGCTTCAATTTGCATCTTTCCGCATGTTAATCAGGCTGCTGGCGAGACCACAGCACAAACAGCCTTTCTCTCTGGGGTGGTGGCCTGGCCTACTCTAACATGTTAGCCCTCCCTGACCCAGGAGAGGGCCTTGGAGGCCAGAGGTCAGCAGGTGGGCTGAAGGCTGGGAGAGGGTAGCCACAACCAGGAGGGGAGAATGGAAGGTTACTCTGGCTTGAGTCTTGCTGGCAGCCCCCAGGGTGAGAGCCAGGATAAGGCCAGTGCAAAATTTAAGCAACTCCAAAAATCTCAGTAATCAAAATAAAGATTTTAATGCGGTATTTTTAAAAAAAAAATGCAAAAAAAAAATTCCATGACACGTAAAATATCAAAAATCTATTTTAAATAAAATAAAGCCATTTACAAATAAAGAAACTGAGGTACAGAAAGGTCAAGCAACTTGCCCAGGGTCACAGAGCTAGTAAGCAATGGCATTTAGTCTGGATCCAGAGCCCAAGTTCTTAATCGCTTTGCCCTACTGCTCATATTCTGTACCCTAAGAAACACTTTTAAATAGATGTGGAACAGAGTGACATTTATGGTCTTCTCCTTAATATTTGCTATGTTTTCCAAATTTCCTGGGATTAGTGTACTGTCTTTTTTAGTCAGAAAAATGAAGACATTGAAAAGAAAGAACCTGTAAGGGAAAAGAATCTGAAAAAAGAATGAATATACGTAAATGTATCACTGAATCGCTTTGATGGCAACCCACTCCAGTATTCTTGCCTGGAGAGTTCCATGGACAGAGGAGCCTGGCGGGCGACAGTCCATGGAGTCGCAGGGTTGTACGTGACTGAGCACGTGTGGCCACATACACACACATACACCTGAAATTAACACAACATTGTAAATCAACCATATCCCAATATAAACTAAAAATTAAATTTAAAAAAGGTAAGAAAATGAATCATTAGCCACAACTCAGATTTAGCACTCCTCCAGTGTGAACACAACTCAGAGTTGGGGGTGATTCTGTGACCACGGACCTCTGGAAGGGCTCTTGCATTCACAGAGGGGCCTAGCCCCAGAACCCCTGCTTGCCTGGGCAAGCCTGCAGAAGCAAGAGACCTGGGTGTAGGCATTAGGGGTGGTGGTGAAGACTCCACAGGCTACAGTTTATTCTCACGTAGATGGCGAGTATTCAAGCCGGTCTAGGAGCTGGGCCTGTCTCTAGACATTGACTGAATAACCACGTTGAGGTCAAGCTGGTTTTTCTCTGCTGTTTTAATGATTGGCTTCTCAAGCAAGCCAATCAGTTGTGTATTTGTTGATGTGGTCATTCACAGGCGGAGAATTGCAGATTGACCATTTTTCCTCCCACTCATTGAGCCTGTGTGTCTAGGATACTAACCAAACTCCATCAACTAAAGTTCAAAGAAAAATGGAAGAAGTCAGCTATGAGAATGTTCAAGGTATTAATTATATTGTTTCCCTTTAAGAGAACAGATTTAATAAATTATGGCCCATCCATACAACAGAAAATTGATATGTAGCTATTAAATATGTCTTCCAAGAATATCTAATGACATGGGAAAAATAAATCTGGATATCATATTCTACTAATTATAAGAAAAAACTATATACTTGGACACACAGGAAAAAAGCCTTGGAGGAAAGGCTTCAAAATGTCAACAGTGATTATCTCTTCGTGATGTTTCTCGTCTGTATTTTCAACTGTCTGTTGGGAACATATTATTTTTTCAGCATCAGGAAAAATGTTTTTGTTTTGATTTCTTTCATTCTGTGTGTTGTTGTTGTTAACCAGAAAGATGATTTCTAAGACCAAAATATTGCAAACTAACTTTTTAAAAGGGTGATGTCTGGGACTTCCCTGGTGGTACGGTGGACAGGAATCTGCCTGCCAATGTAGAGGACATGGGTTTGATTCCCGGTCCGGGAAGATCCCACAGGCCATGGAGCAACTAGGTCCATGTCCCACAACCACTGAACCCGAATGCCTAACTACTAAAGCCCACGTGCCATAGAGCCTGTGCTTTGCAACAAGAGAAGCACCACAACTAGAGTAGCCCCTGCAAGGAGAGAAAGCCCACGCACAGCCACGAAGACCAAGTGCAACCCAAAATAACTAAGGACCTGCTCTTCCTTTAAAAAATAAAAAATAAAAGGGTGATATCTGAATGCTGATTTTTCATCGTGCAGCACACAGAGCTGTGCTAACCACACACACACACACACACACACATGCACACACAGACACACAAATCATTCCCAAAGATCAACCTGCTTATTCTGGGAATCAGAAGACCTTCACCACTTCCCTCACTTCACCTTACCTCTTTATTCCTATCTTTCTCCCGGAATCTTCCCAAGACTCACATATGCAGACACTGGGCTCTCTCTGAAGTTTTTCTTTAGAACAATGAGAGTTCTGACTTTATCAGGACTTAAAGCTAAGCTTCTCATCCACAAAGTCTCACACCATCTGGCCCCCACATTCACCCACACCTTGGTCTCTCTGACGTCACTCACTATTGTTTTCCTGCTCTTTCCTTTCCAAGAGCTATGGTATTCTTTGTCTGGACTGATCTTCCTCTAGGTAGCTGCAAGGGCTGACTGCCTTACCTGTATGTATTTTGGCATATTATATGGTATGTCCAAGAATTTTCCTTCAGGATAGTAAAGAGTGCTGTGAAACATGTGTCATAAAAAAGAGGCAACGGGTCTGACAGGATTGATGACCCTGCTGTACAGTCATTGCTGGCTGGCAATTTCTGTCTTTCACACAAAATTGAAAACTTTGGGAGGGCATGAACTGAGCCCAAGCATATTTGATGAAATGAAATGAATGAAAACACAAGCAGGCTTTGTTATTGTTCAGTCGCTCCGTTGTGTCTGCCTCTTTGTGACCCCATGGACTGCAGCACACCAGTCTACCTCGTCCTTCACCATCTCCTGGAGCTTGCTCAAACTCATGTCCATTGAGTCAGTGATGCCATCCAACCATCTCATCCTCTGTCATCCCCTTCTCCTCCTGCCTTCAATCTTTCCCAGCATCAGGGTTTTCTCTAATGAGTCGGTTCTTTACATTGGGTGGCCAAAGTATTGCAGTTTTAGTTTCAGCATCATATTCTAAAGAATATTCAGGATTGATTTCCTTTAGGATTGACTGGTTTGACCTCCTTGCAGTCCAAGGGACTCTCAAGAGTCTTTTCCAACACCACAGCTCAAAATTATCAATTCTTTGGTGTTCAGCTTTCTTTATGGTCCAACTCTCACATCCATATATGACTACTGGAAAAACCATAGCTTTGACTATACAGACCTTTGTTGGCAAAGTAATGTCTCTGCTTTTTAATATGCTGTCTAGGTTGGTCATAGCTTTTCTTCCAAGGGACAAGCGTCTTTTAATTTCATGGCTGCAGTCACCATCTGCAGTGATTTTGGAGCCCAAGAAAATAAAGTCTGTCACTGTTTCCATTGTTTCCCCATCTATTTGCCAGGCTGCTGATACCTAGAAGGAGATGGGGAGGGATAGCTGCCAGGTGGAGCTTTGGCTTCCTTGGCTGGTGAGAGGTGAGTCACACTCTCACCAGTGTGTGCAGGGACCTGACTGGATGGCATTGAGAATGTGCATCTGGCCAGGGACTTGTGGCTCCAGAGCGAGGCTGTCTGGCTGCCTGGCAGGCCTAGGGGCAGCTAGGGGTCTGGGAAGGGGAAGCCTAGGAGCTATTCACCACCCGCACCCACAATACCCTCCTGCCTCTCTCTAGAAGTCCAGCCACTCATCAGGCCTACTAACAGCTACTGGCCTGACAAAGCCCATAGCTGTTGCATGTGCCATGAAGGTTCAGAACTTCACTGGATGAGGGAAACACTCCCAAACCACAGGCTTGGGTTAGAATGCTGCAGTCTTAAGCAGGCCACTCCAACTTCTCTGCATCTGGACACTGGGTCACTCACACCTACACGGCCCTGAGTCCCACGAAGGTGAAAGTGTTAGTTGTTCAGTTGTGATCCCTTGGACTGTAGCCCACCAGGCTCCTTTGTCCATGGGATTTTCCAGGCAAGACTACTGAAGCGGGTTGCCATGCCTTTCTCCAGGGGATTGTCCGGACTCAGGGATAGAACCCCTGTCTCCTGCATTGCAGGCAGATTCTTTACTGTCTGAGCCACCAGGGAAGCCCCCTGAGTCCCATGGTGAATGATCAAATAGAGTGTCAACACGAGAGTCTGTCAACTGTGAGGACTATGCAAATATTGGTCAGTATTACATGCATTAATCACTGTTTTACTGCTGACCATAATGAATTCTTTGGTAATTCAGAGGCCTTTCAGGAGATTAAGCTCAGCCTTGTCAACATCAAGTATCACTGAATAATATCTGGGGTCAAATTCTGATTGTTGGAACTTTCTTGGTATTTAAATTCTCCATGAGAAGGGCTTTTCTATAACCCATCAAAGTATGCTGATGACCCTCTGGAGTCAACTCTAATCCTTCTCCGGTCCCTGCCTGCCCACACCATCCCCATGGATGAAAGGAGGGTTTGTCTGCTCCAGCAGAATATATTCATTTGAGCAGGAAGCCCAGCTCTGGTGAAAAACCATCTCTCAGACTCCACCCTCTTCCTTTGATCCTCCTACTGAATGCTGGGATGACAGAAGCAAAGCCGATCAGATGTAATTATTTTAATTCAGCCAGATGCTGGGAATTAGTCTCTTTTTCCTTGCAAGTATTCTAGGGAAAGACAGAACTCAGCCAAAGATGCCCCCAAAGAAAAGGAGCTGACAATCTCAAGAGGAAGGGAGGGAGCCCCCCACCCCCACTTGCTCTGAAACTGCTTAAATCTAAGAAGCTGCTGCCATCCGTGGATGCAGGGGGAGGAGGGCAGAGTGGGGGAGGAGGAGGAGAGCCTAAACACACACTGTTTACCAATCCCGGAAAACGAGACCAATAGCAGCACCCAGCACCATCTAGAGCTTTAGAATTTCCAAAGCACTTTCGTTTGTATTACTTTGTCTAATTATAAACCAGGGAGGAAGCCACCGACTGAGTTAGAAGCTGAGGGCAAACTGAATTTAGGTTTCAGGGAATTCAGATTCGGTCTTCCCCAGACACCCACTAGGAGGAGAGCCCCTGGGGCACGGTCACCTTCACATCCTTTAATCCTCACAGCAAGCTCCAGCATACAGGCGGAGAAACTGAGGCTCAGGAAGCTTGAATAGAAGCTCTAGTCTACATATCGGCTGGGTTCTTGCCCTTGTCCTCTCTGAGAAACTCTAATACTCTGGCCACCTGATGCAAAGGACTGACTCATTGGAAAAGCCCCTGATGCTGGGAAAGATTGAAGGCAGGAGGAGAAGGAGATGACAGAGGATGAGATGGTTCGATGGCATCACCAACTCTACAGACATGAGTTTGAGCAGGCTCCGGGAATTGGTGACGGACAGGGAACCCTGGCATGCTGCAGTCCATGGGGTCACAAAGAGTCGGACACACCTGAGTGACTGAACTGACTCTCTCCCTTGTAGGGACTCCAATAGTGTCCAGATCGCCAGCATATACAGGTTATACCCACATCCCCTAAACATTTGGTTTGGGCTTCCTGTTCATTCAATTAAAGATTCACAGAAGAGCCTCTGTGATCACCTACTGCACGCCCCACCCTCTGTTGGTGTACATGTGGGGGAGGTTTAGTCCCGGGGTCAAGGTCCACCAGACCCACAGAGGTAAACAGACAAGCAGAGAAAGCAGATAGAGCAACTGTGTTTGAGCAGATCACGACTGAAGCGACTTAGCAGCAGCAGCAGCAGCAGCAGCCATTGCTGTACTTCCCAAAGAATATCAATTCTGTGTCTTATTCTCCAACTGGAAGCCCCTGAATGCAGAGTTTGAGACACTACAGCCTCGTTATTAAAGACCCTGGCTACCCCCCAGCTCCCCTCCAGTTGTCCCTACCTCCTGCTTCTCTGCAGTCCCACAGAAGAAGCAAAACCAAGGGCTGTGTAGGACTGCAGACTCTGGCTTCCCAACATACACGCGCGCGCGCGCACACACACACACACACACCAACCACATGCTCTCACCCCCTCAGCCCCATGTAGGGGCATCACCCTACTCCAGAGCTAAAAGGGAGAAATGACAACTAAATGCTAAGCGCCCAGCCTCCCAGACTGAAAAGGCCTCTCCGCTGCCAGTGTTGGTGCCAAGGCAGTCTTGGCTCAAGGACAAGTGAGCGTGGCCGTGACGGGGAGTGGACCAGGGCTCCCAGCCCAGCTCAGCGGCTGACCGTGGGCGAGCTTTTTCCTCTCCCTGTGCCTCAGTCAGCTCAGCTCTAAAAAGGGGAGACATCTTCCAGCTCCAAAGCTGTGGACTTCTACGACAGCCAAGGTAGACTGAAGAGCCCTGCCTTCCCCCATTGCCTCCAAGGACACCCTGCGGTCCCAGGGTCCCAGGGAGGCCAGCCTGCCCTCCATCCCCACCCCCCCACCCCAGGTCTTGTCCTACAGTCCCTCTGCCACTCACCCTGCAGTTGCTGAGCTCCTCAGCAGACAGGATGATGGTGCCACATTTCTTCCCTGGGACACCGCTGAGAGAGGAGAAGATGAGAGAATGGAAAGTCGGACAAAGACAGAGCCACAAGCCTGAGCTCTCCCTGAATCAGCCCTCTTCAGCCTCCCCTCACCTCCCCACCACCATCCAGCAGATCTGCTCTGAAGCCCCTAAGAAGACAGAGTCTCCTGTGATCTAGGGCGCTGCTTCCTGGGCCAGGCCCCCAGGCCTAGAGTTGCCCCACCCCCTGCTCCCCAAGAGCCCACCAAGAAGGGTACTGTCTGCATTGAAAGTCCTAGAAAAGCATCCAGACTCACCCGGAGGCTTCCAGACCAGTGGTTCTCAAACTTTCCGTCCAGAGACCACTTCTGTGGGCAAAAGACCTCGTGGGCTAGCCACCCCACCCTGCACCCAGCTGATCCCCAGAGTCCCGGAACATCCCAGCTCTGAGCCACTCTGATCCATTGGAGGACGGAGAGCAGTAAGAGGCAGTGAAACAGGAGGATGGGTGTACTCTGGGTGGCAGCTTGCCAGGCCGTCTCCCATGGCTCCCTCCCCTGCAACTTCTTGGCTGAGGTCTCTCTGGGGGAGAGAGATCTCAGCCAACCCTGAGGCTCCTCTGTGAGGTGGGCGACCAGGACGTGAAGTTGGCCCCCCTCCCCCAGAGAATCCTCTCTAGGGGAGCAAGTTCCCAGGGTGGGGTTTTACCACGACCTCTTCCTTTGGTCAGGAGGGACCCCACCCCGCCCAGGTACTAGCCCATCGCACTCCGATGTTTAGGACTAACCCCAGGGTAGGGGGAGGTCCCTTCCAGCCCCTGGGAGGGAGAAGAAAATGGCAGCCGTCCAGTAGCTGTGTGACTTTGGGCTCATTACTGCACCTCTCTGAGTCTCAGTTTCCTAGCCCATAAAATGGGTGTGACTGTAGCATCCATTTTACAAAATAATATGCACACACACCGTGCCTGACGCGGAGGAGGCCTCAAGAGCACCATTTCTCTCCCTGCCTGGCTCCCTTTACCACTCTGCAAAGCTGATGAAATGCAGCCCACACTCGAGCCAGCCTCAGGGCCACAACATGCTGGCTGCGGATCACATTTAGGAGAACCACTGATGGAGCTCTCTCTAGTGCCAGCTCTTGAAGGGAGAGATTCTCAAACAGAGGAAGCAGGGGAGCTGGCCCTCTGCAGGGGGCTGATGAGATAGCTCAGATCCCTCCAGATGAGGTGGCCAGAGCAGGGCTGCAGCTGGAGTGTCCCCTGCCCCAGCCAGGTGGCCAGCTTGTCCCCCTAGACTTGGGCAGCCAGCTGAGTAACCCAAAGCCCTTCCACCCCCAGCCAGCCCTGCCTGCTGGTAAAGATTGATTTGTTTGACCAGGGAGATAGAATGCTCACACCAGCCTCCTCTATCCAATGTTTCTCCATCTGCTCCTCTCCTTGCCTCTGAGCCCCTCGTCTATTTCCGATCTTTCCTTCCACGCTCTCCAGCCCCAGTCAGCTCCCACCTGCCTGGCCTTTCTCTCTCTCCCTCCCTTCCCACTCGCTCTCCCTTTCTGTTTCTCTCTCTGACTCCTGCTCTCTCTCCAATTGCTGCTTTTCTACTCTTCTTGTAAATTAGCATCCATACTGTTCCTGGGCTGCGGGCATCCCTGGGTCCCCTGAAGGCCCCTTTCCTACATCCTGCTAGTTGGATGGACAATCCAGCTACTGAGACCCCAGCTTCTAGAGGCCCTCAGCAAAGGCCAATGGCCCCTCCAGGTGGGTCCCCCAAGCAGATGCTCCCTACCCTGGTCCCCCTAGCCCCTGCCAGGTGTGGACCCTCTTGCCAACCAGGAGAGGAAAGGGAAGGAGTGGGAGGGTCTCTGTGGCCATATTTGCATGAGGCCAGCCAAAAGCAGATGGTCAGGGTTGGGGCTGGGGGAACGTGGCTAGCCCACCACAGCTGGTAAGGAAATGCGGAAAGTGAGGGTTTAGCAGAATCTACTCTGTGAGGAGGCTGACGTCCAGCAGTGGAAGCACTGGAGAAGAGGGAGATAAAGACAAGGGAGGAGAAGGCTGAGAGGCGGGAGGGCGAAGAAACCGGGCCTGGGGAGGGGACAGGAAGGAAGAGGGCCCAGTCCCTGCTGATGCCCAGAAACGGCCCCTACCTCTAAGCCCCACCCTGCACCCCAAAGTCCTCTGACCTCTGGGGTTGGGAATGCCAGAGCTCTAGCCTGGGTTGGGGGAGGGCCAGCTGCAGAGTGGCCCCAAGTGCCTGGGTCCTGTAGGAGGGACTCAGGACCCTCTCTGTGCCCCTGAGCAGGACTGAAGAAGGCACAGTGGTGGGAGCAGGGACGGGACCAGGACCCCAAGGCCCTCTTCTGCAGAGCTGGCTGAATGTCTGAGGACTCCAGGGCCAGAGGTGTCTGATGGCCTACCCGTTGGACACAGCTGGCATGGGCTTGCCTGTCCTGGAATTCAGGCTGAACGCTCCTATTCTGTGGAGAGAAAGAGCATGTCGTGAGCTGAGTATCCCCGTCCTGAGGGGCCAGAGCTCTCGGCATCACCAAAACTCTTGGAGACAGGTTTCTGTTCTGGATCAAACATCAGAATAGGTCCAAGAGCCACAGGCCAGGGGAAGGAGAGGTATTCTTCCCAAACCTAACAAGGTGAAGCCTTGGGCAACTTCACCTCAGAGGTTCTTGGGGTGTGTTTCCTGGACAAGCAGCATCACCTCCCCTGGGGACGTGTTACACATGGAAATTCTCGGGCCCTTGCCTGGACCTGGGGTTGGAGCCCAGCAGTCTATGAAACCAGCCCTCCAGGGGATGCTGGTGCCTGCTTCAGTTTGAGAACCTCTGCGTGACCTCTCTGAGCCTCAGCGTGCAGGCTGTGAAACGGGGAGATTGACCTCGTGAGGTCACAGAGACGAAACACTGTCTGGCCCAGAACAGACACCCATTGGAAGGAAGCCATTCATAGGTCTAGCCAGGGAAACAACTAAACTTGGCCATGTGGAAGCTTCAGTGGGGGAGTAGGTCCCCTCCTTCACCAGCACCCTGCGTCTCCACATTTTCGATCCTGTTTGACCTTTAAAGCTCCTCCCACTGGCTCCTCCCCAACCCAAAGTCTTTCTCCACCCCCCGGAAGGTGTGCCCCTCCACCCCTGGAGGGCCAGGGGGCAGCACAGACCCAAATAACTCAGGTGCTTTTGACCCAGGCAGTTGGGAGCTGAGAGGGACAGACACACACTGACTCCTGGGATCCAAATTCTATAAGCTTCAGAGCCCTCAAACATGGGATTACTCCCTATTCTCAAGAAATGATAGCTATTTATCACTATATTCCGTGAAGCCAGAGGATGACACCTTTTGGGGGACAAGGAGGACTTTCTGGGGGCTCTGAAGTTTCCACATAGTTGTTGGGGGTCAGAGACAGGGCCTGGGAAAGAGAACAGCCCCCGCCCCCCAATAACACATTCTGCAGTTACTGATCATGATGAGGGGACAGCGTCCAGTGTGAAATTGGCAGAAGCCGGGGCGGGGGGGCGGTGCTTTTCTGCCCACCCTACCCTGTGACCTGAATAAATGTCCCAGTTTGCAGGCCTCTCTTGCCTGGGCCCTGCTCCTGGGGGTTCCTGAGAAACAGGGACAAGAGAGGTCACCCCACTGCGTGGGCAACCCTGGCTGGTCCCTTAAGCCACCCCCAGGCTCCACTGTGAGAAGCCTTGGGACTCTTCATGGCAGAGCCTGTTCAGTGTAATAGTTTCCCCCTAAAGCACTGAAAACCCTATGATGCAGGGGCAGGGTGGGGTGGGGAGGGCTTCGCCATCCGAACAATCTGAAGGCTACTCTATGTGAGCAGATCCCTAGGTTCAAATCCTAGCTCTTCTACTTCCTAGCTATGTGGCCTTGGGCAAATCACTTCCCTCTCTGGGCTTCAGTTTCTTCCCCTATATAATGATGGGGTGGGGGTGGGAGTGGACTACATAAGGTCTCCGGCCATTCTAAGGAATGTGGGGCTCTAATAAGTGAGCCGAGGTCCCTCCAAGATAATTGGGTTAAACGTCCTGCAAGGCCCTTTCAGTCTCCATACTTCTGACTGCCCATGATGACCGGCTGACGGCTTGCCCCTCCCCTGAGCTAGCCCTCAGCAAGGATGAACAGCAAGTTGGACCATCACTGAGGAAGCAACCCAGATAGCCTCCACTTCCCTGTATACTTACGTGAGGGACTTCTCCAGGCGGCTCCCAGGGGACCCCACAATCTCTCCAAGGGTGCAGAAAGCCTGGCCCAGGAAATCCTGCACATCCAGGGTGCAAAAAAGACCACTGTCACCCACTAGGCTCACAGTCGTCCTGCCTCCCCCATCACCCCACACCTGGATATACGAGGGCTCTGAAATGACAGGATGTAGCGTCAGACACACACTCAGTGTCATAGTGAAGCCCAAGGCCAACTCAGAGTTTGGCATTTAGGAGATTTTCAGAATTGCTGGGCAGGTGCTGGCAGAACTCACATGTTTGGATAAATCAGGACTCTTGGAGTCAACATCATACCTGCAGGGAACACAGAGAGATGGTGAAGGCAGCTGGGGCAGCCTGCCCTGAACTGTCTGGCTTCTTGAGCTGAGCCAGAACCCATGCTCTCCCCAAACCAGGCACTAACACAGTGGACATTTCTGGGAGTAATAGCAAGGAGACAAATATGGTAGCCTTCTAAGGTGCTAGACCTGGTGTGTCTTTTGATCTGGGTGATAAATGGATATCAAAATGCATCATGGGATTGGGTTTGAGCACTTCACTATATATAAGTTATGTTGTTGTTTAGCCAATAAGTCATGTCCAACTCTTTGCAACCCCATGAACTGCAGTCCTCCAGGTTCCTCTGTCCATGGGATTTTCCAGGCAAGAATACTGGAGTGGGTTGGCATTTCCTTCTCCAGGGGATCTTCCCAACCCAGGGATCGAACCCCCATCTCCTGCATTGGCAGGTGGATTCTTTACCACTGAGCCACCAGGGAAGCCCAGATGTAAGTTGTGTATGTGTTAGTCACTCAGTAGTATCGGACTCTTTGCAACTCCATGGACTGTAGCCTGCCAGGCTCCTCTGTCCATGGGATTCTCCGGGCAAGAATACTAGAATGGGGTGCCGTGCCCTCTTCCAGAGGATCCTCCCGATCCAGGGATTGAACCTGTGTCTCTTGTGTCTCCTGCATCAGCAGGCAGGTTCTTTACTACTAGTGCCACCTGGGAAGCTGACTTCCCAGCAATCGGTTGCATTGACTGCCCTGGGCCTCGAGTCCTCCTATTCCTCCCCCTACTTTTGTTTCCTTTTACTGCATTTTTTTCCCTTCGCTCCCTCTTTGCCAACCCTTGTTCCCCATTCCATCCACAATTCTCTGGGGGCACAGTCCTTTCTAACCACCCTATACCCCGAACAAAACAACAAAACACTCCTCCACCTACTCACCAGACTGAAACCCCCCTGTCACCTTTAACCTCAGGAGAGGGGCACTCTGCATCCATGTGATGAACACATAGATGCTTTGAGTCTGATCAGCCAGGTAACCTCAGCAGGAGGGGAAACTGGAGGGGACCTGCCCCCAGAACCAGCTTTGACAGAGGAAGAGTTCACTGGGGACTTGGGCTCCCTGGAGGCAGAGCTGGAGTTGCCCCCAAGATCTTCCTCAACCACCCGCCCCAGAATCAGGTAGCTTGCCCAGTGCCCTTCCACACTAGACAAATGGGGGGGTGCCTTTGTTGCCTCTCCCCACCTCTCTTCCATCTCCTGATGTGGGTGGGGCTGGACTTCAGCTAATAGTCCCTTTTCTCCCAGGTCAACCCTGGGCTTCCTCTGATATGACAGATCTCTTACCTTCCCGAGTGAGGAAACTGCTGCCCCAACAAGAAGTCCTGGAGCCCCACCTCCCAACCGTGGTTCCCTCCCCAGCTCCAACCTCAGCACCATCTTCTACTTACAGGTCAAAACGGAGGTTCTGCTTCTCCTCGAAGAAGTAATCCACGATGAACTTGCGCACGAAGTCGGGATTGAGTGTGTTGTCGATGACTTCAGTGCGTCCAAACTGCAAGAGGAGAAGGGGCGTGGGTCTTGCAGCCAGGCTGGAGGGACTGGACTCAGAGACTCTCCAGTCCTGAACCCAGTAGTAATGGAAACCACACCTCTTCCAGCCCCTGACCCCACCCTCATCCCCTCGTCAAGGAGAGAGCTCCCTCATCTCACAGTGGAAGCCATCTACCTTTGGTTCTAATCTCCACTGCCATCCCCTTACTCTCATTTTCTTTACATAGGTTCCACTCAAGTGAGAGAGTGTTTTTTCTGTTGGCTTTTTTTTGGCTTGTGGGATCTTAGTTCCCCAATCAGGGATCAAACTGGGATCTTTAGCAATGAAATCACAGAGTCCTAACCACCGGATGGCCAGGGAATTCCCAAGTGAGATGGTTTTGATATCTGGACATCTGAGCAGGCCCCTCACTTGCCCACCTCCCTGCCTTTGCCTATGCTGTGTCCTTCACCTGGCCTCCCCTTCTCGGCCAGTGGCGTGTCCTCCACTCTTCCAAGGTCCATTGTTAATGCTGCCTCCTCCAGGAAACCGTCCTGATTCAACCAGACACCTCTCTGTGAGCACACTGAACTTGTGCTACCTCTATGACTACCTTCCTTCTTGGACTCATTTCGATTTAGGCGTACTGATTTGATGCCCTGATGGTAAAGGCAAGGCAGAGACAGGGGCTGTGAGATCTCTGAAGATCCCTTCTCCTGGTGTTCATGCCCTTGTGTAATCCTCTCCCCTTGAACGTGGACTGGAGTTAATGGCTCGCTTCTAATGAAGATTGGACTAGAACACAAGTCACTTCTGAGGTTATGTTATAAATGACTATGGCGGGGCTTCCCTGATGGTCCAGTGGTTAGGATTCTGCCTTCTATGCAGGGGACATAGGTTTGATGCCTAGTAGGGGAACTAAGATCCCACATGCTAGCGGGAAACTAAGCCTGTGATGCACAACCAGAGGAGCTCCCATAACAAAGGATCACACCAAAGACACAGCACGGCCAAAAAAGACTATGGCTTTGTCTTGGGCACCTTCCCTCTCTCCTGCTCACTGTGATGAAGCCAGATGCCATGGTGTGAGCTGACCTATGCAGAGGCCCATGTGGAAAGGAACCACGATGGCTATCAGCCAACCCACCCCTGAGAATCTGAATCCTACCAAAAACCACTGAAGGAACTTAGAAGTGGGATCCTGCCCCAGCCCAGCCTTGAAAGGACTGAGGTCCTGGCCAACGCCTTGACAGAAGCCTTGTGAGAGACCTTGAGGCAAAGGATTCCACAAAGCTGAACCCAGATTCATGACCCTGTTGTTTAAGTGGCTAAAGTGTGTTAGTCTATCAGTAGTGTCTGACTCTTTGCGATCCCATGGACTGTAGCCCGCCAGGCTTCTCTGTCCATGGAATTTTCCAGGCAAGAACACTGGAGTGAGTTGCCATTTCCTCTTTCAGGGGATCTCCCCGACCCAGAGATTGAACACGAATCTCCTTTGTCTCCTGCATTGGCAGGCAGATTCTTTACCACTGAGCCACGTGGAAAACCCCATGTGGTTTCCCATGCTAATGCTTAAGGACTCAGCTCCCCAGAAGTCCAGCTCTCCAACTCCCGCAGTTCGCCTCATATCCCTATGACTGCACTCACCACACGCCCTAACCGTGATCTACTCTTTTCATCCCAATAGATAGAGCTTCTCAAGCAATGGGAGGATCCAAGTTTTCCTCATCTTTCACAGATGATTATAGCACCAGCAGCTGCTGTAAACACTTTGCACCATATTCCTTTAATTAATCCTTTTATGGTAGGCTTCCCTATTTTATGGATGAGAAAATGAAAGCACCGAAAAGCCAAGTAATTTGTCTAGAGTCATAAGGCTAATAATTGCTGACTTCAGGCATTCTGGCTCACGTTCTCTAAGCATGTTGCCCTACATGTAAGGTTCTGAGAGCAAGGACAGCAGAAGCCCACTGCTCCCAGTGACTGGTGCAGAGTAGCTACTCATTGTTGAATGAAGTAAGATCGAAGGAGGAAATGGATGAGAGGGTTTGAGTTCCAACTTTATCACAAGCTGATTATGTGACAAGATCAGAGACTTTCAAGGCCTCAGCTTCCTCATCAGAAGATGGAATATAACACTACTTGTTCTGGGACTACCCTGGTGGCCCAGTGGTTGAAAATCAGCCTACCCAACCTGAATGGGAGGGGAGTTTGGGGGAGAATGGATACATGTATACGTATGGCTGAGCTGCTTTGTGATTCACCTGAAACTATCACAGCATTGTTAAGTGGTTATAACCCAATAAAGAGTTTAATAAAGGTTTAAAATAAAATCAAAAAGAATCTATCTGCCAATGCAGGGGACACGGGTTCGATTCTTGGTCTGGGTACCATGGCTACTGAGCCTATATTTTAGAGCCCATGTGCCACAAGAGAAGACATCATAATGAGAAGCCTGTTCGCTGCTGTTAGAGAAAGCCTGAGCACAGGAACAAAGACCCAGAGCAGCCAAAAATAAATAAATAAGAACACTACTTGTTCTGCTTGTTTCTTTGAGTTATCCAATTCAATTCAATGATGAATTCAACAGTTTTCAAGCACTTATAAAGTAGGCCAGGCAGCGTGGTGGGTCCTGGGCTACAAAGATAAATAGAATATGAATCCTATATTTCAGGACTCCTCTGTCGTAGGTGAGACAGCTCAGACTCAAATAATAACTACAAGACAGTGTGAGAACAGTCATCACAGAATTACATGCAAAGGTCTAAGGCAGGGTGCACTCCTCTGGCTGGGGAAGCATGGAAGTCATTGAAACGTACCAAAAAGCAGATCCCTGGGTGTCCTGTTTCACATACCAGTCCAGGTATCTGATTTCATAGAGCTCTGTATCTTTCATTACCTCTGAGCTTTTTTACAACTCTGTAAATTACAGAAGGCATAACGTAATGCAAATGATTCTTATCCACAGAAATGCAAATAAATTTCCCTCAGTGGAATGCAATTGATTATTTGATTATTACCCAGTGGATTTGCATCTATTTGTAAATTCATCTCAGCATTCGTGATTGTGTATGTGCTCGCATTGTTGGATTTGAACCAGTAATAACATCTTACTGGTTCCCTCATTAATGAATAAGTTGAATAAAATTTTGCTACGTGTTCAACTTATATTTCTGTGGGAATCATTATTTTATCTTTAAAAATGTATCCTTTAACAAGAGATTTTTCAAAATAACCCATGCTCGGAATTCCCTGGTAGTCCAGTGGTTAGGACTCTGCCCTTTCACTGCCAAGGGTGAGGGTTTGATCCCTGGCAGGGGAACTAAAAATCCCACAAGGCTTGAGGCAGGGTCAAAAAAAAAACAACAAACCCATACTCAAGCCCTACCACAGGCCAATTAAATCCAAGTCTCAATGGGTGGGGTCTGAACAACTGTATTTTTTAAAAGTTCCCTACATAAGTTTAAGGTGCAGATGGTGTTAAGAATAGCAGATTCTCAGTAGGAACACAGGGTCTTCCCAGGTGGCACTAGTGGTAAAGTACCTGCCTGACAATGCAGGAGACATAAGAGACGCAGGTTCAGTCCCTGGGTGGGGAAGATCCCCTGGAGGAGGGCATGGAAACCCACTCCAGTATTCTTGTCTGGAGAATCCCATGGACAGAGGAGCCTGGAGAGCCACAGTCTGTACGGACAGGATTGAAGCAACTTAGCATGCATGCAGGATGAAGGAAGAAAACTAACATTTATTGAGCCCCTTACTGAATAGTCAGTAGATTAAGTGGATCTTTATAGTTGAGTTATTTCAAATCCTAAAAGATGATGCTGTGAAAGTGCTGCACTCAATATGCCAGCAAATTTGGAAAACTCAGCAGTGGCCACAGTACTGGAAAAGGTCAGTTTTCATTCCAATCCTAAAGAAAGGCAATGCCAAAGAATGTTCAAATTACCTCACAATTGCATTCATCTCACATGCTACCAAAGTAATGCTCAAAATTCTCCAAGCCAGGCTGCAACAGTACATGAACAGTGAATTTCCAGATGTTCAAGCTGGATTTAGAAAAGAAAGAGGAACCAGAGATCAAATTGCCAACATCCGTTGGATCATCAAAAACGCAAGAGAGTTCCAGAAAAACATCTACTTCTGCTTTATTGACTACTCCAAAGCCTTTGGCTATGTGAATCAAAACAAACTGTGGAAAATTCTTCAAAAGATAGGAATACCAGACTACTTTACCTGCCTCCTGAGAAATCTGCATGCAGGTCAAGAAGCAACAGTTAGAACCAGACATGGAACAACAGACTGGATCCAAATCAGGAAAGAAATACGTCAAGGCTTTATATTGTCATTCTGCTTATTTAACTTCTATGCAGAGTACATCATGTGCAATGCTGGGCTGGATGAAGCACAAGCTGAATCAAGATTGCAAGGAGAAATATCAATAACCTCAGACATGCAGATGACACCACCCTTAGAGAAGGAAGTGAAGAAGAACTAATAAGCCTCTCGATGAAAGTGAAAGAGGAGAGTGAAAAAGCTGGCTTAAAACTCAACATTCAGAAAACTAAGATCATGGCATCCAGTCCCATCATTTCATGGCTAATAGATGGGGAAACAATGGAAACATTGAGAGACTTTATTTTTGGGGGCTCCAAAATCTGTGCAGATGGTGACTGCGGACATGAAATTAAAAGATGCTTGCTCCTTGGAAGAAAAGCTATGACCAACCTACATAGCATATTAGAAAGCAGAGACATTACTCTGCCAACAAAGGTCCTTCTAGTCAAAGCTATAGTTTTTCCAGTAGTCATGTATGGATGTGAGAGTTGGACTATAAAGAAAGCTGAGCACCGAAGAATTGGTGCTTTTGCACTGTGGTGTTGGAGAAGACTCTTGAGAGTCCCTTGGACTGCAAGGAGATCCAACCAGTCAATCCTAAAGGAAATCAGTTCTGAATATTCATTGGAAGGACTGATGCTGAAGCTGAAACTCCAAAAGTCTGGGCACCTGATGTGAAGAACTGACTCACTGGAAAAGACCCTGATGCTGGGAAAGATTGAAGGCAGGAGAAGGGGATGTCAGAAGATGAGATAGTTGGATGGCATCACCAACTCGATGGACATGAGTTTGAGCAAACTCCCAAAGATGGGAAGCCTGGCGTGCTGCAGCGCATGCGGTCGCAGAGTCGGACACGACTGAGTGACTGAATTCATCTCATCCAATTCTCACAAAAACTCTGTGAGTTGTTACCCATTTTGCAAGTGTGTGCTCAGTCATTCAGTCCTGTCCGACTCTTTGTGACCCCATGGACTGTAGCCCACCCGTCTCCTCTGTCCACGGGATTTTCCAGGCAAGAACACTGGAGTGGGTTGCCATTTCCTTCTCCAGGGATTTTTCAAGTGAGCAAACTGAAAATCAGAGGTAAGTAACTTGCCCAAGGTCACAGAGCTAGGCAGAGCTGGGTCTAAACCTAAGTATGTCTAACTCCAAAGCTCCTTATGTTTTTTCCTTCATCTAACTGCCAAGAGTCCTCAAGCATTATGAAAGCCAAGTAAATATAAGGTTTACTTCACAAGCATTTATAGAAATTTCCCTGTGTGCCAGTCACTGGGGAGGGCGTCGAGTTGAATTAAGACTGGGTTCCTGCCCCACCCACCAAATTCCATAACAATCTTATAACCTGTAACCCTGGTTCCAAAAGAGTTCCCGAATTTTCCTCTCCTGCCTTTGCTAATTTTTAATACCTCTTGTCTTCAGATGCAAACAAAATTTCTCCTAATAGCTTTCTAAAATGTAGACTATTCCAGGAAAACACCCAGGTTCCAGAGAATCCTCATTTAAGAAAGGGACCTACCTCCTCCTCAATACACTGCCTTCCTCTCTCAAACACATTAAAAAAAAAAAAAAAAATCCCTCCGGCAGGATTTTATATAAAAATCCCAGCCCAGAAAGAGCAAGCATGCCTTTGTGCAGCCTGCCTCCTCCTTCCACTCCTGGCAGAGACTCCAAGGAAAACACCCATTAGGGAAGATGACAGCGCTGCTTTTAAAACGGCACTCGAGGCTTCAATAGAGGGGAATTCCCTAGAGATTGATCTCTGCCAGAGAAGAAAATGGAGTTCCCCTGGAAACAGGACAGGGAGGGGGACTCCAAGGGCACCCAGTATCTCCTAGAGCAGGAAAGGGGGCAAGTGAGCCTGGCTGGGCGGTGATGAATTACCGGGACCCGGAGTAATTAACATATGCATATTACAAACTACCGCGTATGGAATCTTCAACCCAGGGATTTACTAAAGATGTTTTATAGCCTTCATTACTTGGGTTACTAACAATGAAAAGAACGTGAAAACTTGGATTTAAAACATCCAAGGAGCCACCGGGTCTCTGTCAGACCCAATTTACACTTCTATTCATGATGGTCAGAACACAGATGAACTGATAGTTTTGGGGGTTTTTTGGTAATCAATTTGGCTGTATTTCATTCTACATAGAATTAGAGCACTTTCAAGCCTAAGGGACTTGGAGAGATGAAGTGCTAGGGAACTAGCAGTGGGAAGAAAGCACACAGAGGCTGGAGATTTGGCTCTGCTGGGGGGCGGGATGGGGGGGAGGGGGGACGGGGGAGTAGGTTAACCCCTCACCACCCAGAATCCGGAGCCAAGTCTGCCAGCTCCCAGGAAGGACCTGAGCCGCTGAAGCCCTTTGTCCATACTTGGTCTCTAAGGATGGGAGGGGGCCTGACACTGCTTATAGTCTTGGGAACAGACCACCGAACACTGGGGGCCTCAGGAACTCTCTGATTAACAAAGCTGCAGGGAAGCCCGAAATCTGCTTTGTTTTACCAAGTGATTCTAATGCAGAGAACCCTAGAGAATTGTTGGGTAGGTGGCAAGTGCAGGACTGAGCAGGCTGGGGTGTGAAACAGGGGAAGGGGCTGAATGATTGGGTGGTGAGGGGACTGTGACCCCACTGACAGGGACAGCCTCCCAGAGGGAAGAAAGAGAAAGCACAAATGGGAAAAAAAGCCTGGAAATTCAGGGTGTTTACCCTCTGAAAAGCTTACTTCTTGTCCTGGCAACCAAACCCAGTGGGAAAAGCTCCTGATGCGTCACAAAAGATGCTCCCAAGGGGCCCTAAAACCCCTATGACTAAGCCCCAAGAATATCAATTAAGCAGCATTAATTACATATCATAAGTTCCAGCGAGGCCCTCAAAGTGGGGAGGCAGACTTGGAACTTCTCTGAGGACCAAATTAAGTGGCTCTCAGGGGTTGTGCTACACAGAGAAGTGGAGATTTATGGGGGCGGGTGGGGAGCTGCACTGCCACACTGTCCTGGGACAAGGGTCAGTGCAGGGCTGGGATGGAGAACCTAGGACGGTCAAGCAAGGTCTTCTCTTCCCACATCCAGCTACAAGGCAGGCCTGAATCAAGATAGGGGTGTCCCAACCTGCAGGCGGCACTGGGCTGGCGGTTAGGCCTAGACTGCTTTGGAGGCTTGTTCTCTTGCTAAAGAGAGGAGTGCTACCGCCCTGGCCTGCCCAGCTCCTTCTCGGTCCTGCCCTACACTCCAGGAGACTGTTTCCCACCAAACTCCATCATCCGGTTCCCTTGCCCTGGGGGTTCCAGTTGGGTTTGGCCAGAGGGTGGCTCAGTGGTAAAGAATCCGCCCGCCAATGCAGGAGATACCGGAGACTCTGGTTTGATCCCTGGGTTGGGAAGATCCCCTGGTGTAGGCAATGGCAACCCACTCCAGTATTCTTGCTGGGAAAATCCCATGGACAGAGCCTGGGGGGAGGCTGCCGTCCATGGGGTCACAAAGAGTCGATACACACTGGCAGATGTGAGGAGAGAGAGGTTGGGCTATTACTTCCGGTTCCCGCCTAGTCTCAGCACCATGGTTCTGGGAGGGGCTGCTTCCCGGCTGACCTCACTCACCTCCCACTCTCACACAGCAACACTGTCTCCTCCCGCTGCCCCTTCAAGCCTGGGAACAGCTCCCTGTCTTTGCCAGGCCCGGAGTGTGGCACCGTCCCTTGTGGGTGTCCTCAACCTCACCCACACCTTTGAAAGAAATCCATTAAATCTCTTCAGTGAAACCAGTTGACTAGAATTCTCCTTCCTGCTGGGCCCCTGGCTGATATATTTTCTCTCTCACAAACACATTCACACACTCATACAATTTCCATCTTTAACGGACCATAAACCAAGAACAGTCCCCACCTCCACCCCATTCTTCTCAGACACTGTAACATTCCTATCACCAGTCTGTGACTCCTGTCAGGCAGCCTAGATATCCAAGGTCCGTGACAGCCCTCTGGGATACAAGGTCCCAGCACAGCCATCCCACCTGTGAGACTCTGTGGGGACTCTCAGGGACCAAGGCTCCCATCACAGCCTTTACTTTGTAGAAAGTAGACATCCTGGCCCCATCCACACAGGTGCCTGAGAGCCCAGCAGGGAAGGGCAATTGCCAGATTAGAACCCACTCTGAGGGGGCTGTGATGCCCTGAAATTGAATGCAAATGTCTGTACATGTACTCATTTTCTGGGGAGAGAAGCCATGATTTTCATCAATTTCTCAAAGGGAAGCATATCTTCAGAAAGCTTTATAAATCACTGATTCAAGCTTTGAAGACAGATCTTAGGGTTTCCCACAAAAGGCAATAAAGTAGTTAATACAGCAGTCTGAGGCCAGACTTCCTAAGTTCAAATCCTGGCTCAGCTACTCACTGACTGTGTGACTTGGTCAAATTCCTTTGTTAGGGAACCGCGGACCGAAATTGATCACATTGGTCAGGCACAATGATAACCACTTGCATGAGCTGCCTCACAACAGGAGGTCCCGATAAGGAACATGGTGCTACAGTTGAAAAACTAATCAGTAGAATTCAGGAAGGGCCAAAGAGTGAGGAGACGCCAGCCTATAATATGTCCTACCAGTCTCCCAGAATCCTTTGAGCTGGAGTCCTCCCAGAATATTGGCTGAGACATGCACACATCACCAGGAAGGACCCCGAATAAGACCAAATAAGGGCCAAGCAAGATGATTGGTCAGAGAACCCAGAAATTAATCCCATCGCCATAAAACCTGGGCTTCCCTGGTGGCTCAGCTGGTAAAGAATCCGCCTGCAATGTGGGAAACCTGGGTTCAATCCCTGGGTTGGGAAGATCCCCCGGAGAAGGGAATGGCTACCTACTCTAGTATTCTGGCCTGGAGAATTCCACGGACTGTATAGTCCATGGGGTTGCAAAGAGTTGGACACGACTGAGCGACTTTCACTTCCACTTTCCATAAAACCTAAGACTGTGAACCCGTGGCAGAGTAGTTCTCCTGGGTTCCCTTAACCGGTTGCTCTCCACCTGGGCGCCCCTTCCCAATAAAGTCTTTTGCTTTGTCAGCACATGTGTTTTCTGGAACAATTCATTTCTGAGTGTTAGACAAAAGCCCACTCTCAGGCCCTGAAAGGGGTCCCACCTCCTACAACACCTTCACCTCTCTGAGCCTCAATTTCCCCTTCCATAAAATGGAAATGACCATTTATCCACACTTCATAGGGTTGTCAGAGCATTATTAAATGATTTAGTGTATGTGATATACTCCAGAAGGAGAAGAGGGCATCAGAGGATGAGATGGCTGGATGGCATCACCAATGCAATGGACATGAAGTTGGGCAAATTTGGGGAGATGGTGAGGGACAGAGAGGCCTGGCGTGCTGCAGTCCGTGGGGTCACAAAGAGTCGGACACAACGGGGCGACTGAACAACAACGACATACTTAGAGGAGAGCCCGAGGCATAAAACATCCTCAGTAAATGTATAAGTCCATGCTCTGGTTCTTCATAAATCCCAAACCCTGGTGGCCAAGCCACCCAGGAAGTATATGTCTCCCAAGTCTCTCAACTTAGCCCTGTCTCTGAGATGCTCCTGGCCCTGACCACTAACATTTCCTACTCACCCTCCACACCTTAGAAGGTCTCGGTCCTCCATCTAAAGGGGTCCTCTGTGCTTGAGTCCCCTGGAGGCCCCACTTTTATGTGGTTTCTCTCCAAACATCTTCGACATACAGGGTGAGGCCGAGGGGAAAATGCGGTGCTGGCCTTTTGCTCTTAGAAACCAGCTGCTCCATTAAGATCCAGGCTCGGTCCTTCCCGTGGGCTCCCCTCAACACCTAGCAATGCCCCCAGGCCTCCGTTAGAAAAAGGCAGTAGGATGTGTAAAATGTGCTTAGCCACCCAGGCCTAGAGAAGAAAATTCAGTCTGGGGACTTCCCTGGTGGTCCTGTGGTTAAGAATCTGCCTTCCAGTGCAGGGGATTCGGGTCTGATTCCCGGTCAGGAACTAAGATCCCACAAGCTGCAGGACCAACAACCAGAGTGAAGCTTCCTACTGCAGCTAAGACCCGAGACTGCCAAAAATAAAGAGATATTAGAAAAAAAAAAGAAAATCCACTCTGCTCACTGATAGAAAAGGGAGGGCAGGAAGCTTGTACAAGGAGGCTGCTAGTGGTTATGGAGGGAGAGAGTCCTGGCCCGCTCATCCCCAGCTCAGACACTGGAGATGCAGAACTAGGCCAGCCTGGAAGAGGCTCTCTCTGTTGCTTTCAGATTTCTAAAACCTAGTCACTTTCTTCTCCCTCACAACTCTGTTGGGGCAGTGACAGCAAGCAGCTCAGGGATGTCTCCCAATTTGTCAGGCAGCTCCATGCAGATGACCCTGGATGCGGGGCCCCGGGGGCTGCAGCCAGGGAGGTATAGAGGGGTAGCCAAGCCAGTGGCCCAGGAGCTTCACACTGGCCAGGGCTCTGTTACTTCTTATCTATGTAAGACCACCTGGGTAACCCCTCAGAGAGCACATTTCCCCATCGATAAAACAGAGCCTCCTTCCTTCTCCTGGACAAGGCTAGAAAGAAATGTGTATGGAAGGCTGCCTGGAGCATCTGCCGCCCAGTGGGTTTCAATACTGACATCAACTGTCGCCAAGCCCTACCAGGCGCCAGGGGCTCAGTGTTCTCCCCAGATTAACTCATCTAATGTTCATAATACTGGGCTTCCCTGGTGGCTCAATGGTAAAGGATCCGCCTGTAATCAATCTTCATAATAACTCTATGAGGCAGTACTATCATCACCGTCATTTTACACATAAGTAAACTAAGATAAGGTTCAGAGAGATTGAGATACTTGCCCAAGGTCACACCGCAAATGTCTGGGACGAAGAGGATTCAAACCCAGGCAATCTGGCTCCTAGTCAGTTGGGAGTTGGTCCAGTCACTTACCAATAAGAGGTTAATACTGTGAATGAGGCTAGGACTATGTCCTATCCAGTCTTTGCCCCAGCTCAACCACTGAACTGGCTTTCCAGGTGGCTCCAGCGGTAGAGAACCTGCCTGCCAATGCAGAAGATATAAGAGATGCGGGTTCAGTCCCTGGGTCGGGAAGATCTCCTGGAGGAGGGCATGGCAACCCACTCCAATATCCTTGCCTGGAGAATCCTATGGACAGAGGGGCCTGGTGGGCTACAGTTGATAGAGTCACGGAGTTGTACACGACTGAAGCAACTTATTATGCATGCAACCCCTGAACATCTTCAGTGCTTACTGTCCCTTCCATCTGGTCCCTTCCATCTTCTTGTGGGGCTGAGTGGTACAGGTGAATGCCCCGAGCTATTCCTCTGCTCAACTCTTACCCCACCTCTAATCCCTACACACACACACATATACACACATACACACACACACCATAGTCCTGGTCCTTCCTGTGATTTCTGTAAATATTCACTGATGAACAGCTTGACCCAATGGCTCAGCGGGTAAAGAATCTGCCTGCAATACAGAAGAAGCAGGTTTGATCCCTGGGTGGGGAAGGTCCCCTGGAGGAGGAAATGGCTACCATTCCAATATTCTTGCCTGGAAAATTCCATGGACAGAGGAGCCTGGTGGGCTACAGTCTATGGGGTCACAAAGAATCAGACAAGACTGAGCACATGGCACACACAGCAAGCTGACTTAGAACTGAAGATTTTAGGGCCAGAAGGAACCAAACCCTCTCAACCAATGAGAAGAGAGAGGCAGGGAAGGGGAAAAGGGGTGCTCTGATGGAGGTCACACAGCTGATCAAGAAAAGGGCGGTGACAGGAGCCCAGGCCAGGTGGAGCTCTGGCTCTGAGCAGTGCCCTCGTGTCCTGGAAGCCTGTGGACACCCCCTGTCCACTCCGCACCTCAGGTTTCTTCCTTTCATCAGATCGGCTCATCATGACATCTCATCTTCAAAAGAATTCCAGACATCCACGATTTCATTTAACGCCCCCACCGACCCCCGGGGAGATGACTTTATTACCATCCCCATTTTACAGATGAAGAAACTGAGCTCCAGGAGGTCGGAAGAGAGGGCCAGGGCCCCCAGGGGTGACAGAGGCACTGTGTCCCGCAGTGTCCACTCACCACCAGCCCCTGCCTCAGGAATGAGTGGGTGGCTCTGCAAGCCCGAACAACCTTAATGACCGCTACTTTACACAGTTCTTGCCTTTTTACAAATTACAGCTAGATGAAGCTTCAGAGACCTCCCCTCAGCTGCGAGGCCCCCGGTGGCTATGTTGGCTTGGACAGAGGGAGGTGGGAGCTGACAGACTGCCACCAAGCTGCCCACCCTTCACCAGCTGGAGTCCCCCTATAATTCTCATACATTACTGATGTCTCTTAACAGGGGATTCTAAAAGTTTCACTGCAGGGTCCAACCCCTGGACCCTCATGAATCATGTTCACCGGGATTAAAATTAGAGGCCCGAAAGCTATCTGATTCAAACAGAAATGGGACAGGGGAATCTGCTTGGCATTGCAAACATGGGACTGGGTGGGCACCCAGGGCTGGGGAGAATGGCCAGAGGTCTGGGCATCAAGAAGGAGGGCATGGGCTGAGGGATAGGGCACACAGCATCCGGCCCCCTGCCAGGCCTGCCACCGTCTCGGGCCTGGAAATTTCTCTCAGGTTCTCTCGTGGGAGGGGTCCAAGATTCTGTGGCCACCTCTGCCTTGGAGAGTGAGGAGAACCAGGCCCAGAGAAAGCAAGAGTCTTACCTAAAGTCACCCAGAGCCAACCATGACTTCTATGGCCTCCCAGACCACTTCCTGCTTTGGTAAGGCCTCTAGGTGAGAAAGGGCAAGGGTGGAGAGAGGGAACCTGGGGCTCCAACGGCCTTCCTGGTGATCAGGCCTGAACGAAGAAGGTTCCCCATCTGGCCTCAGACACTGGCAGTGGCCTGTGAAATTTTACCAAGCTTTATAATAAAAGACATCCTGCCAAAAAGCTTAGTTCCTAATTAGTCATCATTCCAGATAATCTGTTAAATTGTCCCAGCTCCTGGCGGAATGGTCCATTCACCAAGAAGCCTGGCTGCCAAGCTGCTGGTGAAACACCCTCCCCTGGCTTGTCCTCCGGGTCCTGCCTAGGCCGCTGGGTCTTGGGTCTGGCTATAGTACTTTTAGGGGAGCGGGGGAGCCTGAGAAAGCCTGCCATAACAGCACCTATTCCTTAGCACACCCCAAAATGTCTACGGTTCCTATCAAATGACATCCAGATACTTGAAGTGACTGCAGCAGTGGTTCCTTCCTGATCCACCATCAGTGAAATGATACCATAGGTGGTGTCTCATTTATGGCTTCTTATAGGAAGAGACATTATGAGCATTTTCTATGTGCTAGGCACTTTATATGAATCAATTCCTTTAATCCCCACAGCAGGCTTGTGAGCCTAAGCACTTGCTTAAGAGCCCCCACTGGGAAGGTGGTGGCCTCGATTTGGACCCAGTTGCCTTGACTTCAGAGCCCACGCTCTCAGCAGGTTAGCCGCAGCGCTGTGAAGTGTGCCTGGACGCTAACGCCAAAGAGTAAATAGATTTCTCAGCTATCAAGGGACCTGGCCTAGATCCTTGGGGTTTACTAGAAAGGCTGACTCCTTTTTCTAAATGGAAGCGTAGGCTTCTGTCTAATGTGTGACACAGAACTAACAAACACCTCTGGCTGAACGGGGGAAGGGGCGGCAGGAGCCACTCACAAATTTCACAGTCGGCCCCGGAGGCACCACCTCAAAGCCTAGAGCTAGAAAAGCCCATTTTGAAAGTCGGTGGCCTGGGCAGATGAGAGGAGCAGAGCCTCGGACTCAGAAGACCACAGCACGTCCCGGCTCTGCCAATGTCTAGCAGTGTCTGGGTGAAGCAGGGACCCCCCTCCATGTCTCGGCTTCCTTGTCAGGGCTGTGGTGAGGGCCACAGGGGATAACGGGGTGCGGTGATGTGGGGACTGCACGAGGCAGTAGGAATGTCCGTCATCCTCCTCTTGAGGATCAGCAGGACCAGGGACAGAGCCACCCCACAGCTTTGCCTGACTGTGCTGCATCACCATCATCATCATCATACTTAAAGTGTTGAGCACGGGACTTCCCTGGCGGTACAGTGGATAAGAATGCAGGGGACACGGGTTCGATCACTACTTTGGGAAGATCCCACAAGCCACAGAGCTACCAAGCCTGTTTGCCACACTACTGAAGCCCAGACGCCTAGAGCAGGTGCTCTGCACCAAGAGAAGCCACTGGAACGAGAAGCCTGAGCACTGCAGCGCAGTCGTCCCTGTTCTCCACAACCAGAGAAAGCCCCCGCACAACACGAAGACCCAGAGCAGTCAAAAATAAAATGGATTCATAAAAAAAAATTAAGCATTGAGCACAACAAGGCACTGAGCTGAGTGATTCTGTCATTTCGTCCCATCACAGCCAAATGAGCAGGCATCAGGGTCCCAGAGTCCCATTTGCTGATGAAAAAAAAGTAAGGCTCAGAGAGGTTGAGAAGTGGAAAAGTCAGGATTTCAAGAGATACGGTAATAATGCAGGTTCTAAAGCCTAAGACTGGGAGCAGATATCTGTGGCTCCGCCTGGTCCCTCCCGGAAGCAAGGCCTTTGTCCTGGACTGCTTGCTGCTGATGACAGGGGTCAAGACCCTTGAAATTCAGCTGAAAATTCAGGAACAAAACCCACCAAAGGCTGCCCAAGGAACCCAAGGCTCAAGAGTGACTGTTATTTATTTGGCTGCACCGGGTCTCAGCTGTGGCACATGGGATTTAGTTCCCTGATCAGGGATGGAACCCAGGCCCCCTGTATTGGGAGTGTGGAGTCCTAACCACTGGACCAACCAGGGAAGTTCCCAAGAGCAGCCTTTCTTTGCAGAGGCAGATTGCAAAAAGGGGAGAGTCTGGAAAACCAACCCCATTGTGGTGTCGTAGTCTTCCTCCTGGAGAGGCTTGTCTCTTGCTCTGGGCTTTAACAATAATAATGGTCCACTTGTCACTTTCCATCTTTTGATAAAGGTCTAAGTTTTATGATGAGGGCCAGGTCCTATGTTGGTCATCAGGGATCCCAAACTGGGCTTACAGCCTAGTGGGTGGAGGGTCATTTCATTTCACTCTTAAACTCTTGGCCATTGAATCAACCTGACCCCACTGCCGGTGCCCACCCCCTCTCATCCCAGGAGTTCTACAACACTGCAAACTCTCTTCCTGCTTCTGTCCTTTCCCCTGAAATCGTCCTGCACACCAGGGACAGAGCTGTCCTTCTGAAACACAAGCCAGGCTACATCACTCCCCTGCTCAAAACTCTCAAATAGCTTCCCACTGCACTAAGAGCAGTGTCTGAACTCATACATGGCCTACAAAGCCCTACAGAATCTGCCCCTTCAAGCTCTGTGACCACACGGCCCATTGCCTTTATCGTTCACGCCACTCAGATGGTACCGGCTTTCTTTTGTCCTTTGAGTACAGAGAGACTGTTCCCACCTTAGGGCCTCTGCACTTGTTCCCTGTCTGGAACCTCCCACCCCCAGACTTAGGCATGGCACTACTCAACGCTCAACTCGGCAGGGCCTTGCCCGATACCCCTCTAACTAAAGCAGCTCCCTTCTCCCGGTCACTCTCTATCTCATTACACTGTCTTATCTTTTTCACAACACTTATCAATCAGTACCTGAAATCAATTTCCTTGCTGACCATCCTAATCCTCTCCAGTGCAGGGACTCTGCCTGTCTTGCCCTCCACTACGTGCCTGGACCAGTGTGTGGCATATAGTAGGTGCTCCATAAATGCCTGTTCCCTGAATGCTCACTCTGGAAACCGTGATTACATTTAAGACTGCAGACTCCCAACAGGACTCCCAGCAGGCGCCACCCTTTCTGCTCCTTTCCTCTCAAGCTGATTGCTAACCTCTTTCCAGCACACCCTGGGCCACAGTCAGACTGAGTCACAGCCATCATGTGAATGCATGCAGGCCATTCACACCCTAGGCTTTGCTTTTGTGAGGCCCCATTCCTGGAATGCCCTTTCTTCCTCCCACCATCCTTTGAGTCCCAGGTATGGTGCCATCTCCCCCGGGAATTCCCCTTGGATCTCTCCCTGCTGTGAAGTGCTGAGAATTCCAATCTAAACTTCTTGGGAAGCTCTTGGACTAGTTGTAGTCTGAAACCTGGGGCCTCGACAGGATCTGATCCAACACCCTCATCAAGATCAACAAAAGGAGGCTTTTCAATCTTTCTGTGTACATTTCAGTTCTCCACTCCCTCTCATCCCAGGAGTTCCACAACACTGCATACAGTCTTCCTGCTTCTGTCCTTTCTCTTGCAATCATCCTGCGTACCAGGGACAGAGCTTCCTGTAAGGCCTCTGAGAGCAGGGGCCTCCCTGCTACCCTCTGTACCCTGGAGGTTACCACAGTGTCTTACTTGAGTGACTTCCCTTCTCTTGGCTTCCACACCTGAGAGAACGTATATAAACCGCCTGGTACATTGCCCAGCATCCAGAGCCCATCAGTGATCTACGATCAAGAGCTATCTTTTACCAAGTGCCTACTTGGCTTCTCTGCTTAGCCTATGCTGTACAGTGTGGTGCTTAGTCAGCTATGTCTGACTCTTTGCGACCCCATGGACTGTGTAGCCCGCCAGGCTCCTCTGTCCACGGGGATTCTCCAGGCAAGAATACTGGAGGGGGTAGCCTACCCCTTCTTCAAGGGACCTTTCCGACCCAGGAATCAAACTGGGGTCTCCTGCATTGCAGGTGGATTCTTTACCAGCTGATCTAACAGCAAAGCCCCCAACCTACCCTGTGTTATCTCAAATCCTTAGACAATCGAGCAGGTGAGTATTGCTAGTTGCCCATTTTACATGTGAGTAATCTGAGGTTCAGAGAGGATAAATGTCTGGTTCAGTCCACAGAGCTCCAAGTATCAGGGTCCTAAAACAAACCCAGGTTTGTCTGGCTCCTAAAACTGCCCAGGACCCCACCCCCACTGCACGGTCTGGGCATACTCTGTACCTGTTACAAGAGTTGTTACAAGGATCAGAGATGATGAGTCTGAGATGCTGGGTACACGGCAGGCACTCAGTAAAGGAGGCCTGTTGTTATACAGACTTTCTGTACATCTTGATTGATTCTTTGGGTAGCTTAAATCATCAGTTATCAGGGAGCAATCTTGGCTGCTAAGATAGGGGTGTCTAGGGAGCTCAGAGAGAGCTGAAGGTGGATCAGAGTTGGATAAAGGCAAGAGCATGGTGGAAAATTACCTCTGGAGGGACAGAGTGAGAGTGGGCAGTACCCCAGACTGGGGGCTCTGATGCTGGCTGCTGCAGAGACAGGGTCAGAGCAAAGGAGAGTTTCTTCCCTAAGTGGGTACCAGGCCCTGAGGTAGGAAGAAAAAGCTTGGAGTCAAACAGCACAGGGTTTTTTCTTTTGTCTATATCACATGATTTTAAATTATTTTTTAATGAGTTTCATCCACCCTACAAGTGGGAGTTACATTGGAAAGACCCTTATTAGGAGGTTTCACCTTTAATACACTATCTTCTGGGCACTGGAGAACCATATTAACAGAGGGGTGTTAGCAATGATTTTTCACAGCTAACAGGAAGGTGTAGAGAGACAACTGGTTGGTTAGAAGGTCTGTACAAGTATTTAAGTGCTTGAACGAGCAGGGAGCAAAACTCAGCAGAGACCAATATGACCTCATGCCTTGGGAGTGGGTCCGGGATACCCCAGGTTCTCCCACAGATGGAGGCTGCTGTGGCCTGATCATCACCAACCCTGGAGCATCCCCTCGGCCTGCCTCGAGAAGCCTCTCAGGTTAGAGGCAGGCCCTGGGACCTCTCTGAGCTTGTAAGGACAGGTGTGTGACTAGGGACCACTTGCTAATATTAGGTTAGAGCCTAACCTTAACTGTCAGACCATGTGAAACTGCCAATATTTTCAAACTGCAAATCTGAATGATTCAATCTGGGCTTCCCAGGTGGCGCTAGTGGTAAAAGAAGTCACCTGCCAATGCAGGAGACGTTGAGTCGCAGGTTGGATCCCTGGATCAGGAAGATCCCCTGGAGGAGGACGTGGCAACCAACTCCAGTATTCTTGCTTGGGAAATCCCTTGGACAGAGGAGCGGGCTACAGTCCATAGGGTCGCAAAGAGTTGGATGTGACTGAAGTGACTTCGCATGCATGCATGGTTCACTCTAACACACAGCACACGTGAAGAAATCAGCCTGGGTCCTGATTTCATGGTTATGTAGGCCCAGTGTCAAGGCTGAGCAGAAACAGAGATGTGCCTGACCCAGCCCTGACCGTGGGGACAGGTGTCTCCCATAATGGCCCGGCAGCTGTGGACGGCCAACCAGAGTTAGGAGGCTTCATAATAGATTGAGTACCAGCCCGACATGATGAAGTGTATGGCCGTGCACAAGTTGCTTCCCCTTGCCCCGCCTCAGCTCCTCTCTGTGATCTGGGCCAATCACATCTCCTCTCTGTGGCTGCAGCGTTAGGGTAGGGATGAGCGAGCAGAACACACAGCAAGGGCTGAATCCCTGGTAGCTCCTATCTTATGGCCATTTTTAGGGGAGTCCAAGTGGGAGAGGCTCTAACCCCAGGCTAAGAGGTTGATGTCTTGTCTCAGAGCCTTGGGAAATGGGTGAATTCCTGAGCTGTGATTCAGAGAGTCTTTGGAGGCCAGGAGAAAGCCTATTCTGTTCAGGAGGAGCAAGAAAGGAGACTTTGGGGATGAATCTGGGGGTCACCTTTGGGGCCAGAGGCAGGGAGGATGATCAGGGTCTGGAAGGGGGGATGAGGCACACAGAGAGGCAGGGTTTCATGGGCAGACTGAGAAGACACCCCGGATAAACACCGCAGGGGACAAAGGCACCCTCGAGGCTGGGAAAGAGCTCCTGTGCCACCAGCGGTCCCCATCCTGGTGGCTGGTACGCCACGCTGCAGTGCTCTGCACGTGACACAGGCATGACATCCCGGTGTCTGGCCTTTCCTGAAAGAGCCCCTCCTGACGAGGGTCCCTCACATGCAGGGTTGGGAAGCCCCCTCCCCCAGGAAGCCCTCATTCCTCGGAGCCAGTGAGGTCCCACAGCCTCTGAGGAGGGGACTTGAGTTTCCCAGGAAGCTTGCATATTACATACAGAATGCTGGCTGTCATTCATGAGTTCTAGATGCTGGGAGGGCATGTTGGTTTGATTCCCAGGGTCTCCAAGTGTGGCCGTTCCCACTATGAAGAGCCAGGTGCCCAAGCTGGGCAATGATATTCTACCATTGATAGTTCACAAGCATTATCTTAGTCCTCCCAAGAAGATCTCCTAACCTCATTCTACACATGAGTAAGATGAGACTCAGAGAAGATAAATACCTCACCCAGGTCACATAGCAAATCTCAGAGTTGGGATGGGAACGCAGGGTTTTGGACATCAAGTTCAGGGTGTCATCTGACAAGTCGTTTGACCATTATTCATGATGTCCTTTGGGACTAGATCAATCTGGGAAAAGGTCTCAAGCGGAGGAGCACAGCACTCCATTTCACTCAACCCCTATCACTTGTGTGGACAAATGACTGCAGCTGGCGCAGGACCAGAAGGCAGAACCAGGATGCTGAATGCACAACCATAATTCAACGTGATCGTCAAGGACCATAACAACAGACTGGATCTGCCAAATGACACATAACAGAGGTAACTGTAAAACCTCACATCTAGGTTCAACAACGCAATTGCCAAATCTGAGCTGGAGGAATTCTGTTCGGATAGCAGCCCATGTGAGAAAGATCCAGGAGCCCCAAAACTCAGTATGAGATAAGTCAAAGACATCTGTCAAAGAGGCCAGTGGAATTCTAGACAGTGTTGACAGACACATAAACCTTGGAAACAGACCCACAGAATGCACGATCATCTAGTCCAAGACCTGGTGAGGAGACAGCCAACCCACGGTGCTCTCAGCTAGAGAAGGGGACAGAGCAGGACACACACTTT
The DNA here is from genome assembly GCF_002263795.3 of Bos taurus. NCBI lineage: Eukaryota > Metazoa > Chordata > Mammalia > Artiodactyla > Bovidae > Bos > Bos taurus. The sequence goes on from NC_037350.1 coordinate 10,734,243, forward strand.
GGAAAGAACACTGACAAACAGACATGTGTTCCAGAAAGTGTGCCCAGACTGGCAAAGGGACAAGAGACACTTAAATAAAGAACGACTTTGAGAGAAAGGGTCACATTCTAAGTCTGCCCCAAAGCAGACTAACAGGGCCCTGTGAGCTGTCCTCAAACACTGAAAGAACATGTGGGAGAGAAAACCAGCTTATTTTGCACAAAGAGTATGGAATTAGGAACAAGTGGAATTTTGCCCTTTATATATAATTCTATTATAGTTCTGACGTCATGCGCAGAAACTCCTTTCACATTAACCGCTCTGTGCTGCAGTTTCCTCCTCTGTTAAATAGAGCCAATAATAATAATAACAATGATGCTGCAGCTACCTCTATCATGGGGTTGCTGTGAGGATTAAATGAGTTACAACGGTAAATGCTTAGATCAGTGCCAGGGTCCATCACTGTTAGCTAAGTGTTTGCTATTAGCGTTACTACTGCTGTTATTGAGGTTTTTGTTACCTCCCTGAATTGAAAGGGAGCTCTGGCCATAGACAGTATCTAGTCCCCTTCTGTGTCACCAGCATCCATCCCCCAGCACAGAGCAGGTTGAGTTAAAGTTATGTGGAGGCTCATGTCAAGATGCTCTGAAGAAGATCATCCTGAACATTCAGAGATGAACTGTCATTCCCAGCTGGTGTTAAGATGTTTAACAGGCTGAGGTTGCTCAAAAATAGACTGAGCACTCAGGCAGGGCCGCGTGGGCGTGGTGGCTGGGGCCGCATGCCCTGTGGGTGGTGTGGGTCAATCATCGGGGGACACCCTCAGATTCCATGATACCCATCTCCTCCTTTCCCAGGGGCCCTCAGCCTGGGCAGCCACCTGGCAAGGGAGGAGCAGGCATCACCCCTACCCCTACACTTTTCAAATGGGGACCCGTGCACAGCCCCCTCTTCCTAAGTGAGAGCGTTTCTGGGACTCCTCCTGCCTGGCCATCCTGCCCTTCCTGGGACATGCAGAAGGCCCCGGCAAGCCTTGATGCAAATAGTGCTCAATTTCCTGGGCTAAAATTACATCTTGAGTCAATTTTCATAAAGTGCAGTGACAGATTTAGGTGCTGGGAAGATGGAGCTTTCTCAGAAGGCATTAAAATGACCCAAACAGTTAAAATCAGCTGGAACTCAACAGCCAGGAAGGAGCTGCGAGAGCAGCTTTCATCCTTCTGCGGCCTTATGCAAACAGGGGGTCTGGACCCTGCCTGGAGAAACTGCTGTGCCTGCACTTGATACCCTCCAGCCATGGCACGAGTAGCTCTCAGCCAAAATCCAAGCTCATGCAGAGGCATTTTGCAATGAAATGTGGAGCCATGCGAATGGGTTTGTGTTTACCAGGGAAAGCAGTCTTCCATAGCAGGGGCCACTCCATCGAGGTGGGTCTGGATTATTCTTTAACCTCTCCATTCCTGATATTTTCCTCTGCAGGTCACACAAAGAATCAGGCAAAGCAGTAGGGCCTTCGATGTGTTTGAGGGAAACGTCCCTTCTCTAGAAGTAGCTTGAAGCCTGTGTCCCAAGGTAGCCCATTGACAGAGCTCTGCCACCCTTGCCCCTGAAGGCTGGACATGGTGCTGACGGATCCTATAAACAGGATCAGCCTCCTCTCTGACATTCTGACCCTATGAGCCAAGCGCCAAGCAGTCCTCAGTCTGATGGTCATGAGCTCCCTTCAGCTGCCTCTCCCTGTATCTTACCCACAACACCCCCTGAATGCCAACCTCATGCATTCGCTCGCTGTCCGTCTGGGTAGTCTCTGTCTGCCCCTCTGGATGCACTTCCAGCCCTTCCCCACCCTGCTCTGTGCCTGGAAGGCCAACCTGTCTGGACTGGATCCGCAGCCCCTGCCCCGAGTCTCCCAGGAGGTTCCCCCAAAGGGAGGTGAAGGCAGGAGAGCAGAGGGTGGGGAGAGCGAGGGTGGCCGGGCTGACCTCACACCTCCACTGAGGGCCCTGCCCTGGGGTTCCAGGAACCACCCCGGCCTTCTCCTTACCGCCTCAGGCCTGGAGAGGTCCCACTGTTGCCAGCCTCTGCGATTCACCAGCCCTCGTTGGTTTCCTTGAGCCCCGCACACTCCTTTATAAATAGCCTTTTATCATATGTCTCGACCACCCAAGACCTAGACTGGCCTGCTTACTCCCGTCCCCTCCAAGCCTGTGCTTTCACCTCCATCTTTGTTGTTGGGTCCTTGCAAGCACCACGTCTCCCCGCTTCACTGAAACCCAGCTTCACTCAGCTCCCCCAAGTGGACGCTCCCGCTGCGCTGGGGTCGAGCACCCCAATTCCAACAGCCGAGGCCAGTCCCCCTCCTCTACAGGACGAGGAGGGTGAGCCTGCTGGGCCCCAAAGTTCCTTCCAACCCACCGTCTCCTCTGATCCCTGTCAAGCACCCCTCAGACAGGTGACTGGTGTTTAGGTTCCAATTGCATTTAAAAACCAGAATGACACCCTGACTGTAACGTTCTCTCCTCTGAACTCCCATTCTGTTCTCATCAATACCTCTCATCACATCCTCCTTCCACATTATTCATGCACGGGGATCTCCCCTTCCAGGCTGAACACTCCCCGTTCCATCTGTGTTTTCGGTGAAATTCTTCTTTTGGCCTGTCTCCCTCTTTCCCTCAGCACCTCATGGATGCTTCCTATTGTAAATATTGACTGAAGAGGGACCAGTAAGGCCCAACAATCTGGCCGATGCTGTACAATAATATTTACTGAACGACGACTACACAGCAGGCACATTATAGCCACCTTGCCCTACAATCATCACAGGCCTGGGGGGTCGGTGTTATCCCCGTATTATCTCCATGTGTGGAAACACAGAGGCTAAGAAATTTGTTCCAGAAAGGGCTGGAGCCAGGAGTGAACGCACAGGTGTATCTGACTCCAAGGCCTGTCTCCTTTCCTCTGTTTCATCCTGTGGTGTGTGTGATAACAAGATGCAACGTGGGCACTTTCCTATCAGTTCAATCCTGTCGGTCCAATGGGTAAGACTCCGTGCTTCAGTGCACGGGTTCAGTCCCTGGGTGGGGAATTACTATCCTGCATGCCCCAAGCATGGCCAAAAATTAAAAAAAAAAGATGCAACGTGGACAACTGGGGACCCTGACCCAAAAGAGACAAGCCTCATTACAGAGTGGATTAAGGGTTCGTGGAGCAGCGTTCTTCCAAAGAGGCCCGTCCAGACTTTCCTGAATGAATCACTGAGATGTTAGGACACTCCTGCTCTCTGTGAAGCTCCGCCAAAGGCCTCAAAAGTAATGAGTTAATTTAGGCTAAACATTTCCTCTGCAATCTGGTTTAGACTTTAACTGGTTTAGAGTCTTGGAGAGGGCAAAAAAAGTCAACAATAGCCCAGTCCCTGGGGAAATATTGCCCACACATTTTATGGATAAAATTTATCCACTTCGGCCACTTGCTTCTGCCAGATCTGAAGGAGGGAGGAGCAGGGAGCAGGACAGGTGATGTTCCGGCCAGTCCACCAAAGAGGAAGCGGTTCATGACTTCCTCCAGACTGAAGACTGAAGCTTTACTGGCCTGGCAGTCCCTCATTCTCATCAAGCCACCGGGGAGCCCCACCCCTGCGGGCTCTTGGCTTTTGACTTTTTCTTCTTGTGCCCCATTCCCTTCCTTCCCTCTCGGCAGGCCCTGGGGGCTAGACCTGTGTCCCTCTGCTCTTTGAAGCTGCCTCTGTCCCGTTAGATAGAGCGCCTGCCTCTCTCAGTGGAGACCCCAGGCCAAGTCTCTATTCAGAGCCCCGGGCCTCCTCCCTCCCTGTGAAGGGCACAGGTGGGGCTGCCAAGGTCAAACCCCTCTCATCCCATCCTGGATCCTCTTCTGATCGCCAGGAGCAAGCTCAGTGTGCACAATACAAAGACCATGGGAAACCACCTCCGGATAAATTCACCCCCACCTCCTCATGGAGGTTCCACCCCTTCAACCATGGAAGAAAACATTCTTCACCTCCCAGACTTTCACGCCATCCTTGTTTGGCCAGATCCTCTTCTCCAAGAGTAAGGAGGTCTGCTCCTTCTTTGTTCAGACAGGAGCCAGGGGCTACCAGGACCCTCCCCCTTGGCCTGTTCCCCCTTTTATCCTCTGCATCTGAAAACCAGCTGGCATGGAAGGTGTGAGGGAAGAAGGAAGCAGAGTTAGGAAGGGGACAAAAGCTGCCACATCCTTGCTGGCCTCTGTCACCCACCTCTTTTTCCTAATCCAGTCACTCCTGCAACAGCCATTTGTTAACACCTACTGGTTTTATGGTTTATAGTGAAAAATGATAGGGAGGCAGGACTTCCCTGGGCGTCCAGCAGTTAAGACCCTGAGCTTCCAAAGCAAGGGGTGTGGGCTTGATCCCTGTTTGGGGAACTGAGATCACACACGCTGTGGGGTGTTGGCAGGGAGGAAAGTGGTAGGGAGGCAGAATTAAGCAGGAAAGTGCATATGTGCTGGAGAGGGTGAAATGTTAGAGTGGGTAGCCAAGGGAAGGCCTTGATGGGGTGATGTCTGAGTCCAGATTTGAGGGAATTGTGGAGGGGGCCACATGAACATCTGGGAAAAGAGCATCCCGAGAGAAGGAACAGCAAGTGCAAAGACCCTGAGGCAGGAGGAGGCAGGCATGGCTGGAGTGGAGTGATGGAGGGGATGGGCAGCAGGCGATGGGTCAGACAGCTCAAGGAAGTCAGACCCCATGGGGCTTGGTGGGCCACCAAAGAGACTGTGGTGTTGCAAGAGCTGCTGGAGGGCTCTGACTAGAGGAGGGACAGGGTTTGTCTTGGGTTTTAATAGGATTCCTCTGGCCTTTGGGTGAGGAATAGACTAAAGGTATCTAGCACCCACCCACTAAAAGTCTCTGTGATTCTTGACAGTGAGCCCTTCAAGTCTGCCCTCTCCTTAGAGCCCCTGTCACCAGGGGCAAAAGACACTTGGACTCTGGTGGGACAACGGAATTGAAACAAGGCTGGAAACATGGTCATCCTGAGTTATGGCAGAGCTTGGAAGTCAGACTAAGGAGTTGGGAGTTGATTCAAAGCAGAGGGGAGTCACCTAACTAAAGCCACACTCACTCACGTTAGTCAAAAACCCCAGGAAAGCCACTGTGGCGGCGACTCAGTGCTAGATGCTGTACCCACGCCTCAGGCCACGACCCTGGTGGGCAGGGACTCCCTGTCTCCCCAGTCAGACGGGGGCTCCCTGAGGACAGGAACTTTCTCACCACCTCCAGTCTCTTCTTGCATCAGCAGGGCTAAGACTCTGCATGCCTTACTATCCTCGGGAGCTGAGATGCTGGAGTTGGTAATAAGTTACCAGGTGGGAGGACTCCAGAGTTAGATGAACAGACGGACAGACCATCAGGGACAGGCTGGCGTTTCCAGGGTGGGAGCGGGGCTGTACCTACCTCCCGCCACTGCTTGTTCTCCATCCCTTGAGTATACATGACGCATACTGTGAGGAGAGGAGAGAAAAACGGGTTAACGCTCCAGGCCAAGAGAAGGATGTGCGCCCCAGATGGGGAGGGCTCTGGGGGGTCAAGCACCTCAGGACACTCCATCTTGGTTAGCCTTGTTGGGTCTGGGTTGGGGCGAGGTCAGCTTGGAGTAGGGGGCCTAGAATATAGGGGTCTGGGAGGAGGGTCAGGGCCACTGGAGTCTCGGCCAGAGCAAGTGTGAAGTGTGAGGCGGGTGGACAGGTGGGCCTGAAGGAGGACTGAGCGGCAGAGATGTGGCAGGAAGCGGATATCTGAGACTTGCCTGTCTCTTTAGAGCCCAAGGTGGCCTCAGGAGGCCTATTGTTACCATCAGCCCCACTTTCCTGATGGGGAAACTGAGGATCAGAGGAGGCCAATGACCTGTCTGAGGTCATATACTTGAGCAGCATTGCTTAGAGCTAGAACCCTGGGCTCCAAAACCAGTGCGCATGCCCTTAGGCCACAGACATTGCACTGGTTTCCCTGGGACTGAGACCTTCTGGCCCCAAACACCCTGAGCCCTCCCCACTCGCTTGGTTGTGTTGAGGTTTCACATCCTCCCGCCCCACCAGTTCTCTTCCTGCAGAAGGCGTCGGTGAAACATCAGACAGCCTTGATGTACGGGAACAGTGCCTTGTACATAGCAAGCACTCAGTACTGGCTCCCATGTCGGCCAAGGTAGTAGTCTTAATGCCATTGTTAACAAAGGAAACCATAAACAAAACAAAAGGGCAACCTGTGGCCTGGGAGAAAATATTTGCAAATGATGCAACCCAACAGGGCTTAATTTCCAAAATATACAAACAGCTCATGCAGCTCAATAACAAACCAAACAAGCAACCCAATCAAAAACTGAGCAGAAGATCTAGATAGACATTTCTCCACAGAAGACATACAGATGGCCAATAGGAATACGACAAGATGCTCAACACTGCTTATTATTGGAGAAACGCGAATCAAAACTACAGTGAGGTGTCACCTCACACCAGTCAGAATGGACATCACAAAAACATCTACAAGTACCAAGTGCTGGAGAAGTTGTGGAGAAAAGGGAACCTTCCCACACTGTTGGTAGGAATGTAACTTGGTGCAGCCACCATGGAAAACAGTACGGAGGTTTCTTAAAAAATAAAAACAGAGTTGATGTAAGATCCTGCAATCCCACTCCTGGGAATATATCTGGAGAAAACTCCAATTTGAAAAGACACATGCACGCCAGTACATGTACTACAGCACCAATTACAACAGCCAAGACATGGATACAACCTAAATGTCCACGGACAGGGGAATGCATAAAGATGTGGTCCGTATATTCAATGGACTATGACTCAGCCATAAAAAAGAATGAAATTTTGCCATTTGCAGCAACATAGAGATGGTCCTACTGAGTGAAGTAAGCCAAGCGGAGAAAGACATATATCATATGATAATATTTATATGTGGAATCTAAAAAATTATACAAATGAATTTATTTCCAAAACAGAAATAGACTTACAGACACAGAAAACAAATTTATGGTTACCAAAGGGGAAAGGTGGTGGGGAGGGATAAATTAGGAGTTGGGGATTACTACTATATATTAAATAGATGAACAACAAGGTCTTACTGTAGAGCACAGCGAAGTATATTCACTATCTTATAATAAAATATGGAAAAGAACAAAATACACCAAACACAATACAGTTGTTATTGTTGCTACTGTTACTACTGTCAGAGCAGGACTTACGTGGGTCAGACTTGGAGAACATGTCTTTGTCCAAAAGGTTCCTGAAAGACGGGGAGAGAGCAGGAGTTAGCACAGCCCCGGGATCTCAGGGGATTCGGGCTGTTACTGAGACCCAGAGGCAGCCTCAGGCTTGGCTTCAGGCAAACAGGAAGCAGGAGGCTCCTTCTGCATGATTTCAGTTCAGTTCAGTCGCTCAGTCGTGTCCGACTCTTTGAGACCCCATGAATTGCAGCACGCTAGGCCACCCTGTCCATCACCAACTCCCAGAGTGGTTTAGTAGGGCTCATTAGAGCTGGGTGGGCCCACGAGGTTGCTCAGCTCAGCCTTCCTAGGGTGCTTGGTGCTCCCTACCTCTCACCCCCACCACCACGCACTCCTGTGGACCTCGATACCCTAGCTTGCACAGCACCTCGCTCTTGGGCCAAATCCCAACTTGCCCAATGTCCTAAAAATTCTGTTCTAGAAATTCTCCTTTTACCACTTCTCTGTCTCTGAAAAAATAAAACGAAATCAAGCCATCAAAAACTTCTCCATTCACTGTTCCATTCTCCCAGAGCTCTACTTAGAGCCAGTTGACTCTATTATCTCCCCTGTGCCTATGGATTAATTAATGACACCTCCCAGGAGATGCAGACTCATTGGAACAGGGTCCTTCGGTGATCAAGATCAGAGCTCACACATGGCCCTAACAATCAGACTTGAAGTCACGCAGTAAGATGATGGACACAACAGGGGATTCCGCGGTGCTCTCCAGGGTTCACTCCCTGGTTGGGGAACGAAGCTTCTGCCAGCAACGTGACATGGTCCACAACAACAAAAACAGATGATGGACCCAGTGTTTGGGGGCAGAGAGGCAGGTGTGGATCCCCTTCCCTCCCTGCCTATGTGCGATCACAGCTCCCACTCACTGAGCCCCATGCGCCGCGCTCAGAGCTGGGCAAATATTAGCTCCCAGTCCTCTCAGGGTCCTGCAAGGTCGGTGCTGGGGAGGCAGGATCCCATCTAACAGGGGCAACTGGGCAAGGATGTGCCCTGCACGTCTGGCGTCCCTCTCTGCACAGTGACCTGCAGCCGTCCTTGTGCAGGACACAACACGGCCCGATGGAAACTTGGTCTCCAGCCGGGAAGTGACTCCACCTCTCTGGGCCGGTTTCCTCATCTGTACGATAGAGAGGCTCGGCCTTCCCTCCCTCCTCAACCCTCAGAGTTCCCGTCCGCACCCCCAGTTCCTCCTGCTTCTCTTCCAAGGGCTCTCCCAGGTGGACAGGGTTGCAAATAACCAGGGAGTTGACACTCCCTGGAGCAGCCTTCAGCCAATGATGGGCAGGAGTTGGGGCATCAATGCCCAGTTTCCTCACTCCCCCGCCAGGGCTCGCTCTGTGTCCCACACAGCCCCCCAGAGGGGCCCGCCAGGAGACCTGCTCCTTGAAGACCCTTGTTGACTTGGGCAAGGTGTTCATTGTTGAAGGGGCTTCCTGTAAGGCCCCCCCACCCCGCCCACCTGTTGGTGCTACTGACTCTTTCCTACACTGCCCTAGAGTCCCGCTCTGCCCTTGCCAACCACCTCACCCATGTCCCACCTCCCTCTCAGATGTCCCTGGGGGTCTTGTCATCCCCCTTCTCCACTCCCATGCCCCACTCCCCCACAACAGACCCCTTGTACCCTTTCCCCAGAGAGGAGAAGCCACAGACGCAGGGCTATGTGGCTTCCTGCCAGCCAACTCCCAGTATCAGAGCCGGATTATCTGTGATCAGATAACAGATAAGCCTTCAGGATTATCCCTTCACCTTCTCCCTGAGGAGGGGGAGACTGAGGCCCAGGGAGGGACAGGGCATGGCCAGCAGTGGTAGAGCCAGAGAGGTCCAGAAGGAGACCTTCCCCCAAGTCACCAACACTGAAGCCATCAGCAGAGACAGCCTGTCTGGACACCTTGACCCACAGCCAGCCCCACCACCCACACCCCTCACTCTGAGGTGGGAGCCCAAGACCAACAGACAGACTGACAGACGCAGCAGCCTCCTGGTGACGGCACACAGCACGCTCTGCTTCCGGGGAGGCCCAGACTGCGCTGGTCCATCAGTCCAGTTCCGGTTCCCAACAGACTCCCATCCTCTGCTCCAGTCTCTTCACTCAGGGGTCTCTCCCCGAAGGTAGCTACCCTGCTAGCCCTCTGGGACCCCAAAGGCACAGAAACCCTATGTTGCCTCCACTGCCCCTCTACCAGACCTGCTCCCAGCAGCTGTCACTTTGGAAACCATGTGATAAACCTCCCAGCCCTCTGCAGTGAGCATCAGCTGAAACGACACAAACAGGCAGCTCTGAAAAGCAGGCAGGAGGAGCCACAGGTAAGACATTCCCTATTTTGGCTCAGAGGTTAAAGCGTCTGCCTCCAATGCGGGAGACCTGGGCTCTATCCCTGGGTTGGGGAAGATCCCCTGGAGAAGGAAATGGCAACCCAGTCTAGTACTCTTGCCTGGAGAATCCCATGGACGGAGGAGCCTGGTAGGCTACATTCCACAGGGTCGCAAAGAGTCGGACACGACTGAGCGACTTCACTTTCACTTTCTTTCACACTGAGGTGGGCTGATCTGTTCCCAGGTGGACCCTCCCCTCCTCAGTGTGCTAGATTCAGGGCAGGAGCGTTGGTCTGGAATTACACAAAATGCCTAAATTCCAAAGATGACTCTGCAGCGGTAGAACCTGAGGCGTGGCGAGAAGCTGGAAAGTCATAAAGAAGGTTGAGGGATGGGGGAGTAGGGGGACTCTTCTTCTCAAGCAAGTGCTAAGGTTCATCTTTGAATTCTATAATGAAGTTCTGTAATTACATAAAATCCTAGAATGTTCAAGCAAGAAGGGACTTCAGAGGTCACCTTTTCTAATTCCTTTGTAAATCAGGAGTGTGAGACTCGGAGAGAAGGCAACTGACTTCTAGGTATCCTTCAAGTTTAGTTGGAACTCAGGTTCAGTCATGTCTAGGTGAGAGAGAGAGTGAAACTGGATTCCAGCCTAGATATGGGCATGTATGTGTATGTATGTGTGTGTGTGTGTGTCTGTGTGTGTGTGTGTGTGTGTGTACGCGCGCGTGCGCATGCACGTGAAAGAAAGAGAAAGTGACTGAGAGAAAGAGACACAGATATGGAGTTTTACCTTCCAAGAGAAGCAGATGGGGCCTGTCTGGGCGATGGGGATTCTCCTGGTGAGCACACCCGGTTGGACTAAGAAATAGAACCCAGCCACCTAGCTTCGGTGGCTCCCTGCCCAGTAGCCTTGGACTCTCATTGAGACTTAGGGTCATCCTGGCCATGGCCCGGAGGGTAATGCAAACCTGCTTCCCTCTGTTCTGTTGAGATTATCCTTACCCTCCTTCCAGAAGCATTCCTATTTGTCCTAAACTCTGCCTTCCCTGGACAGACACTGACCAACAACTATTTCCTCAGAGCTTTCTCTGGCCTGTACTGTGCCATTCTCTGGCTTGTAGGACCCATAACCATACTCGGCGCACCCTGGACTGCAAAATCAGGGTGCCTCTGTCTCCCGCATTCCAAAGGGTTGCAAAGAGTTGGACACAACTGAAGTCACTTAGCGCACACACACACTGTCTCTCACACGGGGCAGCGACCCCAGCGCTGCTCCAGGCCGACCCAGCACTGGACTCAGAGTAGGGCCCTGGCAAATTGAGTGGATGAAGGAAAACCAAAAGGAATGGCCAGACGGGTGAGCGAGACTCTTGTCTCCCCACAGGGTCATGCTCAGGGTCGGCCCCTGTACTTCCACTTAGCTGCAGAGCCTGATGGTTAAGTGTGTGGGCTGCAGTCACACGAACTCAGTTCACATCCCCCCTCTGAACAAGTTACTTGCCTTCCTTGTGCCTCCGTTTCCCCATCTGTAAAATGGAGTTATAAATAGCTCCTCCTTTAGAACCGCTGTGAAGCCCTGGGACATGGTGAGGCTCATCAGACAGTTTAGTCATCATCAGCCTGGTGCTGAGCACAGCGGTCACTCTCCTGGTGAGCACTCAGGTTCACTTGATGACAAAGAAGAGACAGGAGGAGCAACACAAGCCACTTCTACACTTAGAGGTCCAGGGAAGCCCATCCCATCATCTACATTCCCAGTTTCCCACTGGGGCTGATGCACTGAGACCCCAAGGCTCAGGCATGGTGAGTGACTTGCCCACAGGCCCAGGGGTAGTAAGAACCCATGGGGTAAAATAAAAAAAACCAGATCCTCTACCATGAAGCAGGGCTCAATCTGCAAGGACATAAAGAGACCAGACCACAAGTGCTTTTCTCCAGTCTTTGGAGAACTCAAAGAGACTTTCTTTCCAACAGGCAAAATATATTTTTTCCCCCAAAGCATAAAATACTTCAGCTGTCCAAGCTGCAACCTAAAGCTTGGCTTCTTTTGTTCCTTAAATCAAGGTCAGGGAGCCGAGGCCAATGCTCTTTTCCTCACTGCTCTCCCCTCAGAATAATTTCTGAAACAGCTGCAGGAAGAATGACCATGCACTGGGCGGTGAGGGGAGAAGACCCCAGCAAAGACAGAAAGGCCAAAATGAGAATTCCTGCCAAGTACTAAAGGACAGAGCCGGAGGGTGACACCCTGAGGAAGGGCTTAAAAGACTCAGAATAGAAGGTGAGGCTCTGTAGTCAGAAAGAGGAAGAGACATAGGGAGTCTCAGTCTGAGGAAAACAGCAATGCCGCCAGGAAGCTACAATCTGAGAGGGGGACACAGCCCTGCGCTCAGGAAGCCCCATCCGAGGGGAAACAGTCTTGCCTCAACCAGTCTGAATTTGAGAGGAAGCACAGCCTTCCCTCAGGCAGATCAGATCTGAGAGGAGACAGAGCCAGGTCCTCAGGGAGCCCCAGTCTGAGGGGACACAGCCCTGCCTCAGGGAGCCCCAGTCTGAGGGGAGACACGGCCCTGCCCTCGGGGAGCCCCAGTCTGAGGGGAGACACGGCCCTGCCTCAGAGAACCCCAGTCTGAGGGGAGACACAGCCCTGCCCTCAACCAGCCCTATTTGAGCAGAGACACAGTCCTACCCTTAGGGAGCCCCAATCTGAAGGGAGACATAGCCGTCCCTCAAGGAGCCTGAATTTGAGAGGAAACACAGCCTTGTCTACTGGAGACCAAATCTCAGAGGATACTGGACCCTGCATCAGGGGCCCCAGTCTGAGGGGAGACACAGCCCTGCCCTCGGGGAGCCCCAGTCTGAGGGGGTGGGTACATTTCCTCTGAGCTAAATTGCTGGGTGAACTGATTATCACATCTTCAATCTTTAAACAAAGTCTATGGGCTTCCCAGGTGTCTCAGTGGTAAAGAATTGGCCTGCCAATGCAGGAGACCCAGGAGATGTGGGTTTGATCCCTGGGTCAGGAAGATCTACTGGAGGAGGAAATGGCACCCCACTTCAGTATTCTTGCCTGGAGAATCCCCATGGACAGAGGAGCCTGGCGGGTTACAGTCCATAGGGTCGCAAAGAGTCAGACACAACTGAGTGACTGAGCATGCATGCAAACAAAGCCCATACATGCTCCATGGATTTACTAGCAATGACTCTTGATACAGAATAAGGAAACACTCCAAGAAGATGTATCTCAGCTTTTCTTGACTGTAGGTCCCTAATTGAGGTCCATGAACCCCTTTAAACTATTAGCAAAATGTGGCATATTGATCTGTATGGACGCATTCTTCTTCTGGAGAGTTTTTATCACATTCTCAAAGAGGTTCATGAGGTTCAAAAGACCAAGGAAATATGGTTTAGTTTCTTTCCAACAGCGTCCTTAAGCATCCCTGCAACCTCGGGCAAAAAGCTGGTGGTGATGAACATATAACTTGCATCTTCAATGCTGGGTCCAGAACCCAGCTCTTCCCGTGTATCTAGGACCTCACTTAGTCTGCCTGTGCCTCGGTATCCCCATCTGTAAAGTGGGAGAAATCATAGCCCCTCTTTCCTACAAGTTTTCTAAGAATTAAAACTCATCCATGCAACACAGAACAGTGTCCCGCACACAGTAATTTGCTATTCAGTGCCTGGCATACAATGTTATTGTTGCTCAGTTGCTCGGTCATATCCAACTCTTCCCAACCCCACGGACTGCAGCACAGCAGGCTCCCCTGATCTTCAGCATCTCCCAGAGTTTGCTCAAACTCATGTCCATTGAGTCAGTGATTGCCATCCAACCATCTCATCCTCTTTCATCCCCTTCTCCTCACATCCTCAATCTTTCCCAGCATCAGGGTCTTTTCCAATGAGTTGGCTCTTTGCATCAGGTGGCCGAAGTATTGGAGCTTCAGCTGCAGCATCAGTCCTTCCAATGAATATTCAGGGTTGATTTCCTTTAGGATTGACTGGTTTGATCTCCTTGCGGTCCAAGGGACTCTCAAGAGTCTTCTCCAACACCACAATTTGAAAGCACCAATTCTTCAGTGTTCAGCCTTCTTTATGGTCCAACTCTCACAACCATACATGACTGCTGGAAAAACCATAGCTTTGACTACATGGACCTTTGTGGGCAAAGTGATATCTGTGCTTTTTAATATGCTAGCACACAATAAGTGCTCACAAAAGCCCTGTGGAGGATAAGGTGTCTTGTAGGGACTCCTTGTGTTCTCCCCTCTCTGTTCCCTAATTGCTGGGCTTAATTAGGACCGTGAGCACCCACATGTCCTTGGCCCATCACTGCCCATCTCCTTCATTGAGGAGAACAGACTGAGGACAACTGAGTCACTATCAGGGAGAAACAGGAATCCTAAAGAGGCTGGAGAGACCCCAGAGCTTGAGGGGCCTGCTAGAAGCACCTATTTCTCTATGGAACAATTCAACACCAAACATCTGGTCAACCCCCAGTAGGCAGCGGGTGCGAGAGGGCCACATTAACCATGGATATGTGTGCATGCTTAGTCTCTCAGTTGTATCTGACTCTTTGCGACCCCATGAACTGTAGCCTGCCAGGGTCCTCTGTCCATGGGGATTCTCCAGATAAGAATATTGGAGTGGCCATGCCCTCCTCCAGGGGGCCTTCCCAACCCAGAGATCAAACCCAGGTCTCCTGCATTGCAGGCAGCTTCTTTACCATCTGAGCCACCAGGAAAGACCAAGAATACTGGAGTGGGTAGCTTATCCCTTCTCCAGGGGATCTTTCCGATCCAGGTACCGAAGTGGGGTCTTCTGCATTGCAGGCAGATTCTTTACCAGTTGAGCTACCAGGGAAGCCCAGTCATGGATATAATCCGCACCAAATCCTTTGTTGGGTACTTAACCTATGACACCCTATTCACCCTACGTATCAATGCAGGGAGACAGACACTGTCTCCTTTTATAGGGAAGGGAGCTGGGCCTGAGGGGTGCCAGTGTCCCCCAGCTTAGCTGGAACACTGAGATTGAACTCTGAAGCTGGAGCCCATTCAGAGGTGCTATGGGGAGGCAGGGGTGCCTGTGTTACCAAAACCCTGGGTCTCCCAAATCCCCACCCCAGCCAGCAGTGCCCCTCACATCCTCACTCCCCGATTTCCTGTCCCCTAGCTTCATCAGGGCTGCTCGCAAAGGAACAGCTGAAGAGAACTGGAGGGCTTTCCATCTCTCCCTGCTCTGCTCCCTGTTCTAACAGGCAGAAGTAATCTCAGGAAAGGCAAGGAGGGAGCTGGGGAGGAGAGGGACCTTGGCACTCAGCCCCTGGCACTCGCCCATCTCCCCTTTCAGATCCTGTTCCACACGCCCGTGCACTGTCTCTGTGCCAAGCAACCTCGCCAAGGTCTAAAAAGCAATTTTCACATGGCTTAAAGAGCTCTCCTTCCTGGAGCTATTTGCATTTTTGTTATTATTAATTATTGTAATAATTGTCCCTCCTAAGCTGCGTGACCGAGGAAAAGAGCCTGAGCTCTGCCTCAGATCCATTCAAACTAGAATCTCCATACTGACACATGGTAATTCTGTGACCCTGAACAAGCTACTTAACCTCAGTTTCCTCATCAGTGCATGCAGTCATATACCTGTCCTGTGAAGCTGAGAAGCCAATAGCTTAAAATAGAAATGTAGGCAGCACTTCCTTATGCCCACTCCTGTCCCATTCATCAAATCTTAAAATTTCTCCTATTGGGAACTTCAGTCCTATGCAAGGCCAGCAGAGAGGACTGTGGGAAGACAGAGGGGATATTAGGGGACAGAGGCACTTTGAAATGTTTTGGAATCACTCTAAGTCTTTTTGTCTTGACCAGGAAACTAGCAGAAAAAGACTTTGTCAAGAGTCCAGCCAAGCTCTGCTTAGAAAATCAGTCCCCAGTCACTTAACACTGGCTGTCTACTAAATGCAGGAAAATCTGAGGACCCCAAACTCTAGGCCCCTTTTAGCCTCAGGGATCTCAGGGAACCTATGGATCACTTGGAAAACCTCCTCCTTGTGGCAGAGGCCATGGCTATCCGATCAACAAATATTCCTCACTTTCTTCCTAACAGAATCCACACTGGTTCAGGTATCTGATGCAGCTGCCCTGAAGTCAGAGAAGGTAGGCTCCTGTCCCTTGTTCCTGTTGACTGATTGTGTAACCCCAACAATGTATACACTGAAATATCACCCCTCAATGTGCTGGTATTTGGAGACGAGGTCTTAGGAAATAATTAATGTGGTTTGAGGTCATGAGGGTGGGTCCTTCATGATGGGATTAGTGCCCTTATAGGAAGAGTTGGCTCTAGCTCTCACTTTCTCTTTCTGCCATGTGAGAACAGTGAGAAGGTGGCCATCTGAAGCCAGGAAGAGAGTCCTCACCGGAATGTGACAACCTGATCTTGGACTTTTACCCTTGAGAACTGTGAGAAACAAATTTCTCTTGTTTCAGCCACCCAGTCTATGGTATTTTGTTATACCAGCCCAAACTGGCTAATATATTGGTCTAGGGGTGGACATGAAACCTGGCTCTGGCCACTGAGATAGAAGGGAAAGTCTGCTGAGAAATTTTTGAGAAGGATTGTGCTTTCTAGATTAAAAAAGAACTTTTTAAAGAGAGGTCTTTGGCGCTATGTCTTGCTTCTTGTCTTTGGATGCTGTTGCGATGCCTAGAACAGAGGCAATTATTCCGTAACAATGAGATCCACCTTTTGGATGATGACAAGATAGAAGGGCAGTTGGGTGCTTAGGCAAAGTGAGCAGACAAACCAGAACTGAGAAGACCTTCCTACAGATTCCCTGTGATTTAAGAAAAATAAATGTGTTTTGGGTTTGATCCACTATCAGAATTCCTGTTACTTACAGCCAAAGCATTCCTAACTGAACCTGATTCCTCTGTGCCCCAAAGCTTGTTCTACCTATTCCCCTCACCTCCTCTCCACTCTCTCTCTCCAGTGGCAGGCCATCTCTAGCAATGGTCTTAAGTCTGAGCAGAAAGAACAAGGGGCTGGGAGAGGACAGATGATAAGTTGCTACTTTATAGTCTGGATGCCGTGGAAGGCCAGTTGCCATTCTGTGACCCTCTCTGGCCTCTACTCCCTAGGGATTCCTCTGGGTTTGCCGCTTAGAATCAAAGTCATCACTGAGCAAGAAGGCCTCTTTCATCTCTGGAGATAGAGTACCTACTTCTTGGTTCCATCTACCATGGTTGGAACCCAGGCCCTACTGCAATTCTCATCATTGGACACCCTAATCCTCAATGTGAAGAAGCTCTCAACGTTTTGAAGTCTGAGGAAACTGAATTTGGATCCCTTTTTCTAAAACACATTAACTCTACTGGTTCCTGAACCTGAGCCCTGATCTTCTAATCAGCAAAAAGGGAAAATACTACTATTTAGTTCACAGGGTGGTTATAAGGTTACAAAAGATGCAGTCATTGTGGTAGGCGGAAACTCAAGACGGTCCCCAAGATTCCCATGCCTGCTGTACAAGCCTGCACAATCCCTTCCCCTTGAGTGTGAGTGGGAATATGATTGGATACTCACTCCTGTTACTTTATATTAAGTTGCAGACTCTGGAGAGATTTATCCCACTTGCTTTGAAGAAGCAGGCCGCCATGCTGTGAGAGGCCCACGTGGCTAGGACCCGAGGGTGGCCTATAGGAGCTAAGAGCCCCAATCCGACAACCAAAAAGTACACAGGGCTTTCATCTTATAGCTGCAAGGAATTATACTCTGCCAACAACCTAAATGAGCTTGGCTTGGACCCCAAGCCTCAGATGAGATCATAGCCCCTGCTCACACCTCGATTTCAGCCTGGGGAGACCCAGAGCAGAGAAGCCAGCTGTGCTATATCTGGGCTGCTGACCCTACAGAAACGGTAAGATAATAAATGGCCATTGTTTTAAGCCCTAGGATTGTGGTGATTCGTTATACAGCAATTGAAAACTAATAAAAATCTGAGTTTGGACCAAATTGCTATTTGGGTAGGTTAAAAAACAGTTGTGTATAGGCAACTGCATGTGGTTCAGCCTAATACAGATGTTAAGTGCCTAGCATGTAGTAAGCACTCAATAAATCCCACCGTTATTATTCCCTTGGCTCCTCTAAATGGTATCTTGACATATTCAGTGGCTGGATATGTCTCTTTTCCCCAGCACTGGCTCTAACAGCTGCCACACTGCCCCCAGGCCCCCTCCTTCGCCAAAACCACCCTCGCCCTGGCTGTCAGAAGACAGTGTTCTGAGCCCATTCACACGCCTTCTGAGAGGCTGAGGGCACCGCTCTGGAGCTAGGCTGCCTCTCGAGCCCTGGGGCAGCAAAATGCCAACCTGAACAGAGAGCAGAAAACAACATCTCTGGGGCAGAGGCAACAGCTGCCACCAGTCCCCACATCTGCTGCAGGGGCATGGGCGGCCGCCTGAGAGACCCCAGCAGGGCTAAGCCACCGCCCGCCACTGGGCTGTCCCCTCTTTGCCTCCCCTGCGGGTCTCAGGAATCCCACCATGTAGAACTAACTGTGTGTTGCTTCTGCCAGCAAGACCCCTGGGAAGTGCACAGGTTTCTGTTACATAAAAAATGCAAATTGCCCTTTCTAACCAACACGCTGGTCTGGATCCCTGCATCAGATGAGGCATAGAGAAATAGTGGGGGCCTTGGGAACAGGGCACTGGACAGACGAGGTTTTATGGGTTTTTTTGACAGGTAAGTTTTGATTGGGTCTGCAGGGAGACTACTAAAGTCAGGAATGGTCTGAAACAGACCATCAGAGGAGGGAGAAGCTTGTGGCTCACACTTTCTACGATGTCTGCTGGAATCCGGTTTCACAAACCATTATTCCCAAAACAACTCCTCAGAGTCTCTAAATGCACACTATATGTCGAATATATGTCAATAAAGCTGGGAGTGGGGGAAATAGAACTTCCTAGATGGATCAGATCTCTAAAACCCACGCAAACCAGCTATAAAGACAGATTTTTATTTATTTTCAGGTGTCAAATAATAGGCACATAAATTACTATTCCTGAATTAATCCATTTAATTAATCCATTTAATCCTTCTACTGTGATAAGGATTATTATACTTCCTTTACAGATGAGGAAACCATGGCCCAAGTTAAGTATTTTACCCAGGATCACAGGGATTGAACCCAGGCAGACAGACCCCACAGACTCATGGTCTTAAACGCTGAGCCAGACAACCAGAGGCTTTAAAATCTTTGACCCTGAGTTTACCAAAGGAGGAGAAGGGAGGGACGGAGGATGAAATGGTTAGATGGCATCACTGACTTAATGGACATGAGTTTGAGCAAGCTCCGAGAGATGGTGAAAGATGGGGAAGCCTGGCGTGCTGCAGTCCATGGGGTCACAAAGAGTCGGGCGCGAATGAACAACTGAACATTACCAAAATCGGTAAAAACAGTTATTTGGGAGTAGACAGTAAAGAACCTGCCTGCAATGCAGGAGAACGGGGTTCAATCCCTGGGTAGAAAAGATCCCCTGGAGAAGAGAATGGCAACCCACTCCAGTATTCTTGCCTGGAGAATTCCACGGACAGAGGGGTCTGAGGGACTACAGTCCATGGGGTCACAAAGAGTTGGACATGACTGAGTGATTAACAAAAACACACATACAGAGACTATAGATTAGCCCAAGAAATACCAACACAAAGAACCAGGGGCTGAAACACGTCCACCCCACAGTGTCATCTGCCTTCAGCAGAGGCGTGGGTGGGCGTCCACTGTGATCCTGTGCTGGGGCTCACACTTGTCCCCGTGCCAAGCAGATTGGCTCAGCTAGCAGTGTCCTAGGACAGGCATGGTGCGGGGCCAGTTCCTCCCTCAGGCAACAGCAGAGACCTCCGAGGGCTGCAGGGGTGGCAGGGGCCTTCCTAAGAAGCAGAGAGGGGAGGGAACTAGCTCCCAGGACAGTTTCCAGTTCCTTTGAAACACTGGCCCCTCATCCTGAGATGCCTGCTCCGAAGCCCTCTGGAACTCAGTCAATCAGCACCTTTGCCTGCCCTACTATTCCAGGCCCCTGCCCACTATTCCCTGTCACCTAGATGCTCAGGGCAGGGGCATCCCATAGCCTCCTCCCCCGGGGCTCAGTCAATGCTGACCATGGAATGCAACGGAAGAGGCCAGGACTTCCAGTAATTGGTGGCCATGGAGTATAGAATATGCTGGAGAAAGCCATTCTGTGCAGCTCTCCCTCCTCCCCCTCCTCCTCCTTTTCCTTTCTTCTCTCTCCCTCTCAATCTGTTCTAGAAACTGGATAGTTGGACTTGGTTGAGGGAAAGAGATGGATTGACGATTTCAAGCCCACCCACATTGTGCTCCTTGTCTCCTCTCTGTTCCAGGTGACTCCTCCCTTCACCCCTTCCTACCAGAACCCCATTTTCCCCACCCTCTGGCTTCAGGGAGGGTGAGAGAGCAGGGCCTGGGTCATGCCCCCGTCCCCAGCCTGATATCCCATGAAAAGGAATAAGCACCAGGGTTGATCCCAGAACCACATCCCCCAGGAACTCAACTGCATCCCTGGGTACCACCTAGGCCAAAGGTTTGAGTCTTTGAACACCTCTACTTTCAGAGAGTAAACAGGAGGGGCCAAGTGCTACTGCCTTACAGTAGCTAATCATTGTAGCTATTTATTGAGCACCTACTGTATGTGAAGCAAGTGGAAAGCAGCATGCTGGATGCTTCATGATCCTCTACTCCTGTAAGTTAATTCCTCCAACAGGATTTACTGAGGATCTGCTACATGCCAGCCACACTTCCAAGCACGTGAGCTACCTTGGCAAGTAAGGTTTCTCAATGAATATGGGACCTCCTAGGGCTGCAGGTGGTTTGCACTTGACAAATGGGAGAAATCGAGGCTAAAATTTTGTCCCAGGTGGTGGAGCAGATTCCATCTTAAGGTGTCTGATCCAAAGCCATGGTGCCCTGTGCCCTCTGCCTCCTCTACCTGCCCTGGAAGTAGAGGGTTTGTGAATCTGAGTCAGAGTGGGGACTCCCACTTCCAAAAAGAAAAAAGAGAGAAAAAAAGAAAAAAAACAGTTTACTTTAGGGGAAAAGGAATGAAGTCTATACAACCGAGATGTCTTCAGAGGTTCTGGGTTCAGTATGCGAGAGATCCCCTGGCCCAGGCTGAGTGCTCAGGACTCAGTGGACGCCTGAGGCAGTGATTTGGGTTGGGTGTCCCATGGATGAGAAGGATGGCTGGAAGTGGGGAGCATGAGGCCAGGCTTTTCAGGATGGGGGGCGGAGACATAAACTGGTAGAAATGAAGACTGGGTGAGATCTGATGGAGAAGGTGCCATTCAGAGGCTCTGGGATGAAAAGGACCCTGAGACAGCTCTGACAGGGGCATGACTGAAGGCTGGGCTGGGAAGGAGCCTCAGGCTGTATGCCCGCAGGGGAGGGAAGGGCGGGCTGGGGCAGCTGCGGATGGCTGAGGAAGTGAGACCAGAGCTAACGGGCCATCAGGAATCTCCCAGTGGAGTAATGACAAAATGCAAATGGCCTTGGGAGATGATCCTGACAAAACTGTGTGTGGGACCATGGGGCAGAAACGTGGGAGTCATCACAGGAGCCCCCAGAAGGGCCTTAACACAAGGGGACAGCAATGTTCCACCGCATCAGCTCTTGCTCCTACTCCCCTAACCCCCACTCCTGCTCCCCAATCCTTCCTCTTTCACACCCCAGCCCAGCTCCTCTGGTTCATCTACATACATCTCCCCAGGGCCACAACTTGGGAATACAGGGTTGTGGGGGGTGGGGGCGGGGGGTGCCACGAAGGTGGGTGGAACGTCCGACCAAAGAGAGGCCTAGAAGAGGATGGGGCAGGCGATTTGGGACAAGTGCGCACCCGGGACCCCAGAGATGCTGTTGGTCACTCTGGGCAGGGGAATGGCATCTCCTGCAGAGGTGGGGTCTGCACTGACCACAGTGTTCCTCACAGTCCCCACAAGGCAGTGACCCTAGGCCAGCCGCAGGGTGACTGCACTAGGGGAGATATCCCCCTCTAGCCCACCTGTGCCCCTCACTGCTTGGGGCAGCCTTCCTCTCTGATGGAAGAACCTGCGGGAGACCCAGCTCCGATGCCCTCCCCCCAGTGACTCCCAAAGCCTGTGTAACCTGGCTGAGGATTTAGGGGTGAGAGCCCACAAAAACTCCTCTCCCTCCCCTGCTGGACTCTAAACTTCCACACTCACTGTCCTAGTCCTTTGGCTTAAGATTTTATACCCCAGTTATTGTTTTTTTTAATGGTGTCACTTCGAGTTGTTATCAGTCATCCACAGCTCAGCATGAGTGAGCCAATCTGATCCTTTCCCGAGTCGGTTTTGCTGTTGGAGGTGAAGAAAGGCTTTAGGATCCTGGGGTCTGCAAGGCGGGGGGAGGGAGAGAGAGAGGGTGGGGGAGTTGGGGTGAAGGAGCGGGGAGAAGACAGGGAAGGAGGGCGCAGAAGGCAGAGGCTGGGCACGCCTGGGAAGGATGAGGCAAATCCCTCTCTTCTCCATTTGGGGAGGGGACGATCAGAAACAGACGGCGTGAAGACCCTGCTGTGTTCGTTCACTACCTCCCTCTCCCACCTCGGGCTCCCGGATCCCTACCCCCCGCGTCTTCTTATCTCCTCGCAACATCAGCCCGGTGTGCAAACTTTCCCGGATAAGACCCTGAGCTTGGCTTCCCATTCCGCCTTGGCCACCCGTGGCTGGGCATGGGCTCTTGCCCGACAGGCAGAGGGGCGTCCTGGAGACGAGCACGCTCTGGAAGGGGGCGCACGGAGGTAGACGGGGCTCCGGCTCCAGGGGCGGGGCGGGGGGACCCGGACAGCGGGCGGCTCACCTGCAGGACACGGTGATCTCCACCTTGGTGGCCGGGATGCTGCCCGCCAAGGAGTCGAACTCGCTCAGCGACGCCATGTCCTCGGGCTGTTCCATAGCCCACCGTGCCCCCACCCCAAATTAGTCAATCCCTGCGCGATTCACGCCTCCTCCGGAGCAACGGAAACCCTGGGCTCTCCCCCCAACTCCCGAGCCGGGGCTGGGCGGCAAAGGGAGGAGAGAGGAGAGCGAAGAGGGGGCGTGGGAAGTGAGAGAGGGAAGGGGGCGGAGGGAGCGGGGGCCGAGGAGAGAGGAGGGGGTGCGGGTGACGCCAAGAGGAGGCTGGGGACCCAGTGTTGAGGGGCAAAGCGCTCAGGGAGCTGGGGCGCAGCGGGGAGAGGCGGAGGGGCCCGAAGCGAGGGCGCCGGGAGGAACGCGCGGAGTGGTGGAGAGAGCACCGGGAAAGGGGCGGGGAGCTCGGGGTGGGGGCAGAAGGGGTGCAGGAGAGGGAGAGGGGGTGTGGGGGGTCGAGTGGAGCTAGGGCTGCGGGGGCGGCGGGACTCAGGCAGCGCGGAGCGAACCCGGAGCGCCGGAGCTGCGGCGCCACTCGCTGGGTCTCCGCGCGGGCGGCGGCGAGGCTGGGGACGCGGCTCCAAGCGCAACCTTCTCGGCTCGAGCTCTGGCTCCGGGGCGCCAGGGCTGCGGGAAAATCAAATCTGCCCGAAGCCGCCGCCTCCCGCCACCCGGGGCGGGCAGCTTGCTGGGTCCTTGAGCGCCGGAGGGGGCGCCCGCAGGGGCCGGGGCGGGGCCGCGGGCGGGGTCTGCGCGCGAGTGTGTGTGCGAGCGTGTGAATCTGTGTGTGTGTGTGTGTGTGCGCGTGTGGCGGGCGTGGGGACGCGGTTCCAGATGCTGGGAAGCTAGGGGGTGACGGCTAGAGATGGTCTCGGCCGTGCGCGTCTTCGTCTGCGCCCGCGCTCCACTCCCCACCTCCCGGAGGGTCTCGGTACCCCGGGAGCCAGAGGGGTGTCTGAACCTAGGAGCATCTGTTTGGGAAGGGTCTCTGCGGAGCGGGGGTGGGGAGGGATCTGTGCACAGAGACAGCATCTCCCCCAGAGGTTTGAGGGGGGTCTCTGCTGAGGGTGCGCCCCAACGCGGGGGAGGGGGCGGGTCTCAGTCCAGAAACAGATTTTACATCTCCTGGGGAAGCGTGTGGGGCCGACCCCAGTGCCTGGAGGGGCCGCCTCAGTGAGGGTCCTTAGGCCTAGGCAGCGTGGGTACATGGGCGCTCCCCTATCCGCCTCTGCCCCCGCCGGGCCTGGCCACGCGGAGTCGGCCACTTAAGCCACGCGACAGAGCCCTCCCCATCCCCGGCCCGTCGTGACCACACGGCTTAGCCAGCCCCCGGGTCTAGAAGCTTCCTCCAACCAGGCAGAGGGCGGCCCGAGTTCTCCAGGCTTCTCTGCAACCTGCACCAAGTAGGCGCCTGCTGTGTGCCGGGCTCTAATCGCAGTCAGGGGAGCGAGGAGAGAGTCGAGGCCCCTCTCTGGCGGCCCCCCTTCCAGCCTGGCCCGTTGCTGCTCCACTCTGCCGGGGTCTAGCCCTCCTGGATGAGCCCCTGGGTTTGCAGCTCTGTGGCGTCTCTCCAGGGCTTCTCAGAGACTCTTCCCTAGGAAATCTCCCGCGGCCCCTCCTCAGCCTGAATCTCAGCTTTACTAAGCTAGAACCTCCTCTTCACCATCGCCCCGGCATTTAGAGCGGACGAGCCTCTCTGCCGGGCAAGGGTCCTGGGGGGGCTCAGAGCCTGAGACCGGCTCTGGGAAAGCCGCGCCCTCCGGGCCTGGCTTTGGCAGCTGGGCCTTAACCGGCGCTCGAGATTCTGTTTGAAGTCAATTCCCAGAACATCGGATACAGCCAGAGTCAAAGATAAATATAAGAACACGTTCGTCAGCCTGGGTTAGGTGTTTTCCGTTTACCCATGGCTTAGGATCCGCTGGACTAGGCTCTGCGACCTGGGCCCCGACAGCAAGAACAAAGAGGGGATGCCCTGGGTGGTGGGGCGCTGCGGGGTTGAAAGGTTCCTTTCTTTGGTTTGGGCTTAAGACCCTGTCTCCACCAAGAATAAGTTGGGCCTCCTTTCCCAAGGGATGCAAAACTGGGCTTGGAATCTCTGTGTCCCCGACTCCCCGCTTTCCCCCACGGAGCTGTCCTAGACATGCTCCAAACAGACTTGTGAATATGTTATCCACCGGTTCCACCAGTGTTTGCAGAATACCCACTCTGTGTCTGACCAGGTGCTAGGTTCCCTTGGAAAGCTTCCTTGGTCACAATGATAACCACCGTTTTGTTTTCAAAGAGCCTACCCTGGGCCAGACACTGTGATTAATTTTTTTTAATACTATTTGTGTACTATAAAATTCACCATTTTAAAGTATACAATTCAGTGGTTTTAATATATTTACAAGGACTGTGCATGATTATAAATTCTCAAGTATAGGTGTGAGGTATTATTATTTCAGGGGAGCTAAGTAACTTTCCCACAGTCACCCAGCTGGGAACTGGCAGAGCGAGAATTTGAACCCAGGCGGTTGAGACCAAAGCCTGACTCTGAACAGAAGTCTTGATAGCCTCTTAGGATGGAGCCAGGTGCTGAAGGGTCATAAAAGCCATCCATAGGAATTCCCTGGTGGTTTAGCGGCTAAGAGTCCATGCTTCCAATGTAGGGCATCCGGGGTTCAATTCTTGGTCAGGGAGCTAGATCTCATATGCAACAACTAAAGAGTTTGCATGCTGCAATTAAGACCCAGTGCAGCCAAATGAATGAATAAATATTTTAAAAAGACAGACATCCATGAAATTAGGTCCAGTTGAGGAGGACAACAGTGGGAGTCATTGCAGCTTGTTGAGCAGGTGAATAGTGAGACTGAAGTTCTATCACGTAACCTTGTAATTTTACAGCATTGGGCATAGCAGCCCCTATGTCTCTTTCTAGAAAGATTCTGGAATTTGTCTGTTTCTCTCTCTTCCCTCTTTTTCTTTTTTTTCTGTTTTATTCACTGATTTATTTCTTTTTAAAATACTTTTTAAAAATTGGAGTATAATTGCTTTACAATGTTGTGTTAGTTTCTGCTGCGCGTGTGTGCACGCTCAGTCATGTCCGACTCTTTGCGACCCTATAGAATGTGGCCCACCAGGCTTCGCTGTCCATGGGATTCTCCAGGCAGGAATACTGGAGTGGGTTGTCATGTCCTCCTCCAGGGGATCTTCCTGACCCAGGGGTTGAACCCGTGTCTCCTGCATCTTATGCATCGTAGGCAGATTCTTTACCACTGAGCCACCCAGGAAGCCCTGTACATCGAAATGAATAATTTTTATGTGTACATATATCCACTCCTTGGGCCTCCCTCCCACCCCACCACCCTTATCTCATCCCTCTAAGTCATCACAGAGCGCTGAGCCGAGCTCTCTGTTCTAGCTGTCTTCCCACTAGCTATCTCTTTTGCCAGTCCCAATCTCCCAGTTCTTCCCACCCTCCCTTCCCCCACTGTGTCCACATGAATATTCTCAGTCTATGTCTCTATTCCTGCCTTGCAAATACTTTCATCTGTACCATTTTTCTAGATTCCACATATATGCATTCATATATGGTGTTTATTTTTATTTTGCTCTCTCTTAGTTATTGCATTTCCATCGTGGCTCTTTGGGGAAAAAAATTATATTGGGCAACTTCTTTGTGCCGGGTGCTGTCTCAGGCTCAGAGGATTAAAGAGGTGATGAAAAGGACATAGTATCCGTCCCCAAAGAATTCCCAGGCCAGTGGGGATCCCAAGACATGCAGAAAATAAATGATGGCGCAGCAAGAGCAGTGCTGATGAGGCAGACATAAAGGGCCAGGGCCACAGAGAGGAGTGACCAATAGTTCTTCCCCAGGAGTGGGTGCAAGGGAGGCTCAGAAGAAACTGCAAAAAGGAGCTGATACTGAGATGGACGTTGAAGATGATGTCTGTTTGCTTCCTTAGAAGCAGACCCTGCGAGAAGGCTTTAAATGTGAGTAGTTTATTTGGGAGATGAAGGAAATGCCATGTGGGGAGTGTGGAGGTGAGGCGGGGCAGGCAGCCAATAGGGGTGGTTTATCCAGCCGGTTATCCCTGCGGGCAACTAGGCTCATTCCCACCAGGGTGCTCTGGGAGACCATGCAGCACACACCTCACACTCAGCCCACCAGAGGGGTGAGGGAGCAGGGTGGGTTGTGGACACAACAGCTTTCATCAGTCACAGGCTCAGTGGCTGAGTGCCGCCTCTGGAGAGTGCTCATTTCCTGGCACACGTCTAACCTGACGTGTGGCAATGAGAGTGGCAATGCTGGTTCCAGAAGCCAGAGAGAGCTGCAGGCAGAGGAGTACAGGTGCCAACAGCGGGAGGTGGGCTGGGGCACTGAAACGGTAAAGGTGAGGGTACAGACAGGACAGCAGCTGCTACAGAAGATGGACTTCTGCCTGGAGGACAAGGCTGAGCAGGTGCTTCTGGCAGGCGACCAGCAAGATTAAGGGCCAGAAAGCTGTGTTTGGAGACCCTGGAGTGCAGGATGAAGGTGGCAGAGATAGAATGGGAGGCCAGGAGGTGAGGGGCCATGATGCAAAGCCATGGAGCTTGGCCTCCTCTGGCCACTGAGGCTTTTCAGGAGGGGACACTGGAGGAGGGCGAATCTGAAAGACACCCCTGAGCTCCATGGTTAACCAGTGACCCCAGAATACAAAACTCGCTGATCAGGCCTGGGGCAAAATGCTCACAGTCCTTGCACAAATGAATTGCTGATGGTTCAAGAGCAGCCTCTGGGCATTGCCACTGGAGAGGTCATTTCTCCTTTAAGGGCTATGATAGTGGTGGCAAGTAACTGAGGTCACCTGTGAAGTTCAGGGAAGCCAGCCGGCAGGCCAGAAGGTGTTGCAGTCTTGCTGTCTGGGTCCGGCAGCCAGATTAGAGCCAACCACCACCCTGCCCACCCCACCATGTAACCAACCCTTGTCCCTCTGATTACAGACTGTGAGCACGGAATGGGCCATGCCCAGAAGATGTGGAATAATCAGCATCAGCGTTTTGCCTTTGCCATCCGAGACTGCAAACGCTCTATCATCTGACCTAATCCGCGGTGTTAATGACGGCAGAGCAATTTCGAGAGGCAACCCGCAGCATTGATAAGGAGAGGAAAAGCACCACGGGGCTTAGGAGGCAGAGCTCACAGATGAGGCAGCTGCTGCCCGTCTCCTACCCCACCCCCCACCCCCTGTTGTGTAAACGCTGCCCTCAGATCTGCCCTGTACAAGGCTGGGGATGATAAGACAAAAAGAACACAAAGGAGCAGAAGGACTATGCATGGGACAGGGAGTGGAGGCCGTCCATACTGCATCTTAGAACAAACTGGAAAAAGGCCTTTGGGTAAATGCTGTCCTGAGCCAGCCAGGGCACATGGCTCGTGGACCAGAGTGTGGACTGGATTTGAGCCTCTGTGTACTCCCTTGGCTGGGTGCCCTTGGGAAGTGAAGACCCTGCACCACAGTGCATGGGAGTCCTGGGGAGACAGGGAAAGACAGAGGGCGTGGCAGGAACCTGAAACCATCATGGCAGTAGAGAGGTGAGGGAGATGCAGTGTCTGATTCCATCCATTACTAGAAATGCTAGCAGGGGCATGGTTGGAGATCATCTTGATTAAACCCCTTCTTTCACTAAAACGTTTAGAGAAGGGGAGTAAAGAACTTAAGGTCACCCGCCTCTTCCCTCAATAAGACACTCCAGTAGTAACAGTGAGGTCAGATGCCCAAGTGCAAGTGGGAGCAGCCCTGTTCGGTAGGGCTGAAGGCAGGGGCACAAGCTGGCCACGGAGCTCTCCACACCTCCAGCCCCCATTCCTCCTGGAGCTGCCCCACCATCCCAACCAGAGCCCCACCCCACCCTTCCTTTCTGCCTCTCCCCACACGGGAGCACCACTAGCTCAGTTATCCGGGCAAAGGGAAGCCCCAGGGCGCTCCTGCTGCTGGTTCAGCGGCCTTTCCTAGCCGCTCGGATCCCAGCTGTGCCCCTGCCCCCACCCCCACCCCAGGGCTGCCTCCCACGTCTCTTGTACTCCTCCTTCCAGCCCCTCCTGCCTTTCTAAGTGAGGGGAGGCCTCCCTGTCTAGCTACTAGAATCTTCACAGCAACCAGGGGATCCACTTGACACCAGAGTCAGGCTGTGTCACTTCTCTGTTTGAGACCTTGCCTTGGGTTCCATCTCCCTCTGTGCCAAGAGGACTTGATGGGCCGTGGGCTGTGGACCAAAAGGCCTGTGACCTCTCTTGACTTCAGCCCATCACAACCTTCACTCCAGCCATACTGGCCTCCTTATTGACCCGCAGGCTCCTGTCTCAGGGCCTTTATAGTGCTGTTCCCTCAGCCTAGAATACTTTAAATAGAAAAAAAAAATTATGTTTGACTGTCCCAGGTCTCAGTTGCAGCATGTGGGATCTAGTACCCTGACCAGGGATTGAACCTAGGCCCCCTGCATGGGAGCATGGAGTCTTAGTCACTGGATCACCAGGGAAGTCCCAGCTTAGAATACTTGGCCCTGGGGCCCTCAGGTCTCTGCCTCATCTGCAGGAGGATTTCCTGGCCATTATACCTAACACAGTGCCTTGTTACTCTTTGCCCCTGACCCTCCTTTATTATTCCTCAGAGTGATATCCTTCTCTGTTTTCCCCACTAAAATACAAGTTTTATACAAGCAAGAACCTTGCCTTGTTTGTGGTTACACTCCCAGCTCCTAAATAGTGCCTAGCACATAATAGGTGCTCAGTTGATCATACTGACGTCAGCTGGACTTGGCCTGCAGCGGCTTGAAGTAGGGTTTTGGTTCCCAGCCAGAGATGGGGGTTGGGTAGCAGCAGTGAGGGGCTGTATCCTAGCTGCTTGACCAGTGGCCAGTGACAAGGCCTTGGCCCATCAGCTGTGCAGAAAGGAATTTCCACACAGAGACAGAGAGTAGTGAAAAAAGTAAAGCGTTTATTAGGAGGAAAAGAGTCTATGGGCAAGCTCAGTGTTGTGACCTCGTGGTAGTTTGAATCACTTCCATGGGGTGTTTCTTCCAGGTTTCCTTTGGCTGATCATTTTGATTTGCCTGGTTCTGAGTCCATATTTGGTAAATCTCAGGAACTTCCCATGTGTGTGTGATCATCTCTTAGTCAAGATGGATTCCAGTGACGAGGCCTATGGGTAGTTGACATCACTCCTTTTGACCTCCAACGAGCTTTATAGTTAGGAAGTTCTTGATTTCGAGAATGAGAAATACGTGGTCTCTTATCCTTTACCTGGGCAGGACCTAGCCTCCTCTCTCACTCCTGCTGTTGTGGAGTTTCTGTCCACAGGGAACGAAACCCAGCTGCTCACCCTGGGGCCCATCTATCTGCTCCTCAATATGACTATATGAAAAGTTCAGAAGTTCATCTCTCCCCTCTGAAACACTGACTCATTCAATGAGGACCCTTGGCTTCTACTGAGCAGTCCCAAATAGGGTCACCCCCATATACATCTCACACCGAGCCTTCATCCATCCAGCATTTATGGAGCATCTATTATGAATTCAGTTGTTGCATTGACAACTTTCAGGCTGAGACTCTCTGGGCTCCATGGCCACGAGCACAGAGAAGGAAATGGATCTTATCCCTTTACTTTGTTTACCGAGAACCTACCATGTAATAAGCACAGCAACACGGATTTAACACCCATCACACACGGAATCCTCACGGTAACTCTACGATGCTATTGTCCCATTTGATAAACTCTGTGCCACGAGCCGGGCTAGTTCACTACCAGGGAGAGAGAGATGAGGGAGACCCAGTCTCCGCAGAAGCTCTGTCCAGTAGAGTTGGAGCACTTGTTTTGAGTGACCTTCGAGGAATCTATAGAATATGGGTCTTAACTTGCCCAAGTTCACACAGACAAGTGGCAGAGGACAGGATGCAAACCCAGCCCCTGTCTTTGCCTGACGCCAGGCCAACTCCTTCAGCCTTTACTCAGGGCTTGTCAAGGAGTCTCGGTGTCTGTGACGTAGCCCCTCATGTGGCTGCGGGGCCTAGTCTGGCGTGATGTGATCTGTGCTCAGAGCCTTGTCCCTTTTACTTTTCACCACAGCACAGACATCACAGCACGTCACTCTCTGCCCTCCTCGATCCTCCCCTCCAACATTTAACCCAGTATTTAGCTCTTTATTGTGGTATTGGAAACCTCAGTGCTACAAAGGACTTGAAAGATAATGCAACTCACTTTGATTTTACAGATTTGGAGTCTGAGTCCTAGAGAGGGAAAGAAATTGGCCGAGGTTATTTTGCCAACAAGTAGCAACTGGAGGTAAAAACTAACAGTTGTTCAGATTAGAATGAACTCCTAGATCTTTTCTTCCCTTAGCTCAGCTCCTTCAAGAAAGGATGGGTCCCCTTGACTTTATAAATGCAATTGTGCCATCTCCGAGCCTTTGGTGATAGGGGCCAAGGTGAACCTCCATCTCCACCATCAGCTTTTTACACCCAACCAGAACCGGCCACATGGTTGGCCCTGGCCCTTCTTCCTGCCATTTTCTCTCCACCAGGCCCATATTCTACCCATCTGTCAGGTACCATCACTTCCAGGAAGCCAGCCTGGATTCACCCAAGGTCACCAAGTTTCTCCTTCCATTGAACCTCCAAAACATTTCTCTTAGGTAGATTTTTCTCTCTTCTCCACTTAACAGGGAGTGTACCCTGAAGGCATTGGCCCTTGGATCTTGGTCCTCCGTAGCCTGGCCTTTCCCAGCCTTGGCCTCCCTCTCTTCTTTTTTGCTGGATTTAATTACACTTGAACATATTACTTCTCAGTCAGCCAGTCTGCTCTTGGGCCTCCTGAACACTCTCTTCATTTGATCTCAGCCATTTCCTCTTATTTGCGCATCTTGGGAAATGGAGAATGAATCCTCACATTTGAATCTTCAGAAGCTTAAAAGCAGCCTATGTCACTTTCTGAAGTCCCAGCCTCCCACCAACACACTTGAGGTTCTCCTGATCGGCCCGGGGGGTGGGATAAAATAGCTGGATTGAAAGCCTTGATTGAGTCTATTCCCCAAACCCCCTCCCATTTCTCCCCCTGGCCTGGTTGCTTGAGGGTCTGCATAGGCCTCAGGCGGATGGGTAGGGAGGGGGGCCGTCATTCCACCCACACCCTCGGATTTTTCCTTACCCTGCAGTTCGTTTAGCACATCCCCTGGCTGGACCTGCACTGGGGCAGTCTGAAAAGCCACCAAGGGTGAAACTTTTTTTTTTTTTTTTAAGCTATAAATTCATTTTCATGCCAAACTGCTTGTATCTGCCCGCCTGGCTGTGGAAGAAAACGGAAACGTGCACGAAATGCCATGAGCTTGGCTTTGTGTGGAAGCTGAAGTCCTCAGGGCCCTGCCCCAGGGGTGCGCCTGCTGGCATCTCCAGCTGCCTGCTGCGATTTCCCCGAGTTCTATTAACTCTGGGCCCTGCTTGTCAGACACACTTCGCATCTTGCCTCCTCCTCCTCCACCCCTGGCTAAGAAAATTTGCCCTGATTACAGGAAGCGTGTGTCCCCTGTTCTCCGATAAGCCTATCAGGAGCCAGGCTGAGGCTCCGGCATCAGGTTTTGGAAGCGGCTGCTGACGGACTCTCAGGGCTCGCCTGGCCGCCTGCCTGGGGGCAAGGGGGCAGCACAGGGTTGTCTCCACTCCAACCACTCACGTTGTGACCTTGAACCCCTCATTGTCTCTCTGCTTCTCGGGTTCTCCCAGCTTAAAAAAATGGGGATCATAATACCCATTCCGCCTATCCCCTCCAAACTGGTATAAGATTCCAATTAGATGAGGATGTGCTAAAAGGAAATACCATCATAAAACTGCCCAAGTTTAGACCACAGCATGGTGAGAAACCAAGTTTGGCCCTCTCATTCTACAGATGGAAGAAGCCTGCCAAGGTCACGCAACAACCTGGCTTGAAATGACCAGCCTCCATGTTGCCTGAGCTGGAGGGAGGAGGGGGGCACAGGATGTTAAGGAAAGTATTCCTGGGGGGGGGTTTCGGGTATGACCAAGGGAGAGAGCAGACCCAAAGCCCAAAGCTCAGCCCTGCCAAGACCCAGTCAATCAACACAGAGCCTTCATCTACAAAACGGATTGGTCTCTGAAGCGGACATCATGATGTCTTGTTCACAGGCCTTTGGAGAGGATTAAATGGAGTAATCCATGCAAAGCGCGTGGCATGTTCCCTAAACACGAGTTCCTTACCGTCTTCTAGCTTACACAGCTACACGTGCTTTTGAAAAGAGGAGGCACAAGGGGAACGTTTTCTCTTAAGAGCTGAATATTGCCAAAAGGACAACTGTGAGTCTTGGATTTCCTTTTCTTCGGGGGCTTTTCTTATACAGTGACTGTGAAATGGCCATTTTCCCCATCAGCGTAATGAGGAAGAAATATTGCTTCTCCCTCCTTCCCCACTGCCTCTGCTGTATGAGAGCTCCCTCGCAGGTACTCAGGCCAGCCAGCTTTTAATGGAGCTGTGGCCAGATCCTCGCAGAGGGGAAAGTGCTTTCTGAGATTAGCTGAGTGGTGAGGCTAATACAGTTATGATCTAATAAACACACTGATTAGGGTCATTTGTGCTCCTTCCCTCCCTCCCTCACCTCCTCCTGCTGAACCTCGGCAGGACTGTGGCAGGCTCTGCTCGGAAGGGCCTTCAAGAAGATGGCTAAGGCTGGGGTTTCCTGGCCAACTTGACCTGAGGATGCTCTAAGATAGAGCAGCTGGACAGGATAGCCTGCAAGGCAGGCGATTCGGGTCCTCACCCGTGCCCTGCACCTAGATCGTTCTCTTTTTCTGCACCTCATCTTCCTCCTCTGAATGTCAAAGGTAGAGATGAAAGGGCTGAACTTTGCATCAGAAGTTCTCAAGTTCGAGAGAACTTGCCTTTCACTAGCCATGTCACCCTGGGTCCATTATTCCATACACCCTTTCACTCTGTCCAAGGCTTTCTACTTGTCTTTGGGTCTCAGTTGGCTCATCTGCAAATGGGCATACTAAATGCCAACCTCAGAGGCTGGTTTTGGGGATTAAGAGAAAAATACACATAAGCAGCTTCCACAGACCATGGATCAGAGCAAGGGCGACAGCATCTTTTCTTTAAGGATCCTTCTGGTTGACTCTATGGAAGTATTTGCTATTGCTGGGCCTAAAAGACGGCTCCAAAGCTACTTGCTGAGGGATATAAAGTGGCTAAGAAGGACCTGGCTCTTTACCATGGGGCGTATCACAGAACCAGGCCCTGGGCACCGGGGCTTATTCCCCGTTCCTATGCACGGCGGACTTCTCCACCTAGTCCCGTAGACAGGAGAAAGAGCCTTCCCAGGCCTGTTAGTGCCAGGCTTACATCTCAATTCTGGCCGCACGCAGTCCGAGCAGTCGCTGGTTTTCCATATCAAAGGGGTGGCTGGCCTGGCTTGGAATCAATCCTGAAAGGCATTGGTAGGCTTCTGCCTTCTAAAGAGACTGTAAGGCTAAATTGTATTCACACTGGCCTCTAGTGGCAAATTTCCAAAATAGCATGCTAAATGGAAAGTTGGCAGTGGAAGGAATCTTCTCAGAATGACCTAGATTTAGAAACTTAGGGTTAATAGGGGCCTCATTCTGATTTTCCCCTGATGAATGAGAAAACAGAATTTCAGAGGTAAAGTGATTTGTCCAATGGTCACACAAAAGCCCTTACAGCTCACTGTCCAAACTGGTTCTCTGTGGTTTTAGGGATGCAGTTAGGGATCATGAATTACCTACTTGAACAAATAAGGACCCATTTTTTCAAAATCAGACCGAGCCAGCCTTAGAACAAGACCCTGTTTTCTTCCCCTATACATTTTGCTTCTTTTTTTCCCTCCCCTATCTGTTAAAAAAACTAAAAATGTTGCTGGACAATCTCCTGTCCTGGTATCGACATGAATAGTAATCTACCCTACAGGCAACAGGGCTCTGAGACCCTGAAGGGCTTTGTAGGCAGTAAACTCTGCCACTTACACAAATGCGCTTCTCAGTGTTTCCTCCTCCACACGTTGCAAGAATGTAGTGCCAGAAGGGGCCACAGTGACAGCTCGGATTGGCTCGAGGATCTGGGGGTAGGAATCGTTTCCCGTGTGCAGGGAAAGCTATTTTGACATATTCTGGAGACGCAATCCAAAAATAAATCAAGCTGAGGACTTCCACAGGGCTTAGTGGAAAGGCTTTGCTGCCGTACACGCTAAAGCTTGGGTTGGTAAAGCTATTTCTGCAAATGGATCTCAACCTTTTCCTGACAGAGAACAATTTTTAATTTGATTTATTCAGTAATAAGCTCTCAAAGAATTGCATAAGGTGCTGAGGGGGCTCCCAGAGAGGAATAAGACAAGGGTTTTTGCTCTTGGAGTTTAGCCTGGTGGGAGGGAGCGATGTGCAACCTCAGGCCGCTGAAATGTTGGGGTGAAGAGGCAGGAGAGGTGTGCGGTGGCTTCGAGGACCACCGGTGTGAAGGATAGCTGTTTCCCAAAGGCCCATCCCTGTTCTGAGTATTTGCTCCAGCTCATTTAATCTTCACAACAGCCTTAAGAGGTAAGGACCACTAAACCAAGGCACAGAGAGATTAAGGAACATGTTCATCATACTTCTGCTGAGTGGTGACGCTGGGCTCTGAGGCCTGGCAGTCTGGTTTCAGAGCCCTTGACCCTCAGTGTCATGACCGATGACGACATATCCCTGCCTTTCTGTGATGTCTACTAAATCATACCATCTTAGTCATTCTGGTGCCCACAGGATCTCAGGGTCACACGTGGTCTGATGTCCATGGTACACTAAATGGGAATGGAAGGTGGAAGGGCACTGGTTCTTAAAGCTGCACCTTAGCTGCCAAAGCCAAGAGCCGGTAAAGCTCACCCTGTGCTTTGAATCCCTTCAATCTTCTTAATCTTCTGAGAACACTACTGGTCTAGGAGGCAGAAGAAAAGGTTAACGTCCTGACTGCCCATGCCCTTAAGAACCGCCCCCTTGCCCCAATATCATGATGGGCAAACGTGAGAGTTAGCCTCTCACTACTCAAAAGTGTGGT
Organism: Bos taurus; assembly: GCF_002263795.3. Taxonomy (NCBI): domain Eukaryota; kingdom Metazoa; phylum Chordata; class Mammalia; order Artiodactyla; family Bovidae; genus Bos; species Bos taurus. Next base: position 10,769,809 of record NC_037350.1, read on the forward strand.
CTCTGGACCAGCAATCACCATCACCTGGAAACTGGTCAGAGACGCAGAAATCTCTGGCCAGATGCTGAATCTGGATCCGCTTTCTAAGGGCAGGCTCCCCAGTGATTCTTCTGTGTGGTAAAGTGTGAGAAGCTTGGGCTAGACCCCGTGGGGACTATGCACTTTTCAGTCTGGGTACATGACCTATTTCATTAATCTCCATCTAAGTTACAAACTCATTCTGCGTTCTCCACATAACCTACCCTCATCTTGATCTATTTGAGCTGTGACTGAAATGAGCTGTGTCCCAGCACATCCCACTTCCATGAGACTTGTCCTAACTGTACTTCTCCAGAGAGGATGTGAACATTCATATGACAAAAGGGTCAACCAGGATTCCTTTTACACAAGCTCCCTTTACATAGAATCAGGAATTTCTACATCTCTGGCTACTTGGCAGAATTACTAGAAACTGTGACTCAGTTCAAGTTTTACTCTTTGAGGTCACATCCTTTCTGAAAACTGGCATGTGCTTGCATATATGATCACCATGGCATACGTGTGGTATACTCATCCAGAAACAAGGAACTGTGCCTGTGTGGCTCTCTTCCCAACGTAATCACAACCTTGTTTACTTCTCAAAGTAGCCAAAACACATTTCCACCACTCCCATGACCTGGGTGAAAACAGGGATTTTCAGGATTATAATTCTGGAAGGTGAGTGGTTGAGTGTCTTATTCCTTGCTCCCAGAGGAGGATCCAATTATGTCCACCCAGTCCAAGCTGAAAGAAATGTATTGCTACTTTTCTACAATAGAATTCTGTACCCTAAAACCATCTCTGGGAGGTTACAGAGTCATTTACATAGTTTGTTATTGGGTTTTGCTTTCTTGTCATTGAGAGAAAAGAGAAAGATGTGCATGGGGAAAGCCTGAGGAACAGAACCTTGTTTGGCCATTCCATAAAGTAAATCACCATTTCCAAAATCAGAGAGGGATCAGGAGGAACATTTAAGCTATAATCCTCTTTCAGTCAAGGAGCTATCCATTTAAGAAAGCAAATACCACATCACACATTGCCCCTGAGTTCATGATGACACGTGGGTGTATCTCCTGCAAGTTCACCTAATGGTTCAGGTATCTCAGCACATCCACGTGGTTAATCCACAGGGGCGTCCCCCTCACTCAGAAATGCTGGTCGACATCACTTAACTTCCTTCTCTGGTACCTCCATTTAAAAGTCAAACCTCCTCTTGGATGGCAGAAATCTACTAGAGATCCCCAAACCTAAAATGATATGAAAGCCTAAAGATCAGTCCTACAATAAATACTACTTGAGATGATTCAGAGGTCCGAATGGCTGTTAGAACCTCGTACAATGTTTAAGATCAGACTACAGCAGTGATTTCAACCATCAATGGCATTTTATTTTGGAAGTTTCTATGCATTCCATAGGTATTAACTTCCTTTCCCTCACCACTCCCTCCTTAAAAAAAACTACAAAGATTAAAAATATATATATAAACTCTCTTACCTAATTTCTCTTAAGTCTTAGTTTAAAAAAACTTAAGTGGTGCTTCTCCTTTATGAGAATACTGCTTTTTTAAAGAGAACTCACAGTCTGCCTTTATGCTCACTACAGATTTCTACTCCTTCCTGGAGAAAAAATGGTCAATGCGCCTGCTTCTTTTTAATAAATTCATTTCTCGATTATTACACATTATCATTCCCCACTTGACACCTTCTTAGAAACTTGATTGTTGGATGCATTTTTCATTTGGCAAAAATTCAAAGTGGCTTTGCGTGGGATGTCTAAGTGTCAGAAACAGCAGTGTTGATGTTCTGAGAGGAAAAATATATACAGAGATGCATACAATCCCTGGAAGAACAAATGCAAGAGACGAAATAGGGGGCGCACACAGTTAAGAAGGCTGATAGACACTACTTGGTTTTGAATTCTATGGCTGTCAGCCACTAAAGACTGCAGTGTAGGCCAGAATATAAATTTCTACAAGAGGTTGTTAGGCACTGCGAAATGACAGAGTTGGCTTCACTTTGTTTGAAGTACATAAAGCAGACACACACGAGAAGGAGCAGTGTGGGTCATGTGCAGTGAGCAGCTATCTGTGAAAGATCGTGTAAGAGCATTCTGCAAATGCTCAGTCAACGCAGGCACTGGGGAAGAGAAAAGAAGCATCTGATCAAAATATACTTCCATCTCTAACTCACCCAAGACCCCAGGCCTCCTCAGTGCCTCAGATTTGCAAGGCCAAAATGAAGTTTAGAGTTATGAGTCATTCTAGGTCATCTGCAAACTGGTTTGTTGGGGCCATCTCCGAAGACCAGGGTGTGGCCGAGAGGGCAGCAAGTCTACCCGGAAGGGTATGCCTTAATGATCTTCACATCGTCCACGGGGCGGTCCTGGGAGTTTGTTTCCACCATTCCAACTCGATTCACCATGCCTATACCCTGACACACACGGCCAAAAATGGTATGCTTGCCATCAAGCCACTGGGTGGGAGCCAGGGTCACAAAGAACTGGCTGCCGTTGGTGTCAGGCCCTGCATTGGCCATCGCGAGAATTCCAGCCCCTGGTGGCAAAAAGGAAGAGGAAAGAGTATGAGTAACCCTGACACTCCAGCCTGGACCTGCTATACCAGCCTAGGGATAGAAAGAAGCCACACCAAGCACCCAACTGGACAATCTTGCCCTCAGGGCAGGCTCTCTACTCTCGCACAGAGACTGACAACTGGACTACCCCAATGGCCTCCTCTTCCTTGTTTTCACCTGAAGTGAAGCTGCCCAGTCATGTGCGATTCTTTGCAATCCCATGGACTATAGCCTACCAGACTCCTCCATCCATGGAATTTTCCAGGCAAGAGTACTGGAGCGCGTTGCCATTTCCTTCTCCAGGGGATCTTCCTGACCCGAGGATCAAACCCAGGTCTCCCTCATTGCAGGCAGACACTTTACCCTCTGAGCCCACAGGGAAGCCCTGTCTTCACCTATTCCTCAGCTTATATCCATCATGATCCCTGCTAACTGCTGGACCAGGTTCTCAATTCCCCTCAAAAATCCAGGAAGGTCTCCTGCTTCTTTGCAGAATCTTTTGCTTTCTTGCAACATTCAACAAGCAGTGAGAATTGAGATCACTCAAGACCAGTGCTCTGAATCACTCAGGACTCCGAGAGGCGCCGCTTTCTCTAATCGGCCAGAGCTCTTCGGGGCGCTGCAGCTGGGCAGCTACATGGCACCACGCCATGGCGTCAGGCAGTCACCCTGAATCACTGCCAAAAGAGTGAGCTTTTAAAATCCACTCCCTCTTCCTACCCAGTCCAGCCAGATCGTACACTTACCTGTGAATTTCAAGTCTGGATGAAGTTCATCTTCAAACTGCTTGCCATAGATAGACGCACCACCTCGACCTGCCAGTTAGAAGATGGGAAACCAGTCAGTCAGTCTCACATCCCACCACACAATAAGAACTACGGTCCAGGGCCAAAAGATTGTTTGGAGTACGGGAAAGGAAGATCACCGTGCACACCCAGCCGCCCGCCAAGTACACTGCAACCACACAGCCCAGCAGCAGAATCAAGCACTGACACAGCACATTCAAATCACCAGTTTCATTTAGGTAGGACGTTTCTCTTCAAAATAACACTGGTTTTTTTTTCCTGCTTATTAAAGTAATACATGTTCACTGTCAAAATACAGAAAACATAGATCATTATCAAAGGAATAGCAAATTCTCCTGAATCTAACAATCTACAATAACCACCATTCATGACTTGACGTGTTAAGAGCTTTCTTAATTTTTTACATTTTTATGAGTACTTCAGACAGGAGTGGTCTAAGACCTAAGCCTGTGTCCGTCACAGACATTGCTAATTAATCAGCATTTTTCCCTGCAGAGCTCAGATTGGCCTCTGAATCTGTACCCACCCACAACTCCAGACAGCTATTTTCAATGGATCAGAGATGGCATAAGAATTGAAACCTATTCACTATCCTTAACCTAGATGAAGGGGAAAAAGAATCATTTAAGTCAGATAACTAGCTTAAGGAGAAAAAGGGACAGTGCTAAGTGGCAATGTGGCAGAAAATAATAATATTACAGTAAGCAGAATTCTTTAAGAGGACAGGCCACATACTGTAAGTGAAGGAGGAGACAGGCAGAACTGGACTCCATCTCAGGCCAGGCTGCGAACATTAGGCTACACGCATGGTCACCCTCCCAGTGGACTCTGAACTCTGTGCCCAGTGTCTATAAAAACGGCATACCAATGGAAAATCAGACCCCCGGATAAAAGAGCCTCAAGACTTGTACTTGGACTCTCCATTGCCTAAAAGAATATGCTAATTATCTCTGTAACAGAACAAAGTGGTAAATTCCATTATGTTTATAGGGATATGACCACAGGGCTATTGATAAATATCCACTGTTTATCTAGTCTTGTGACACATAAATCATGGGTTAACTTTGATCGTATCTCTCTTTTACCTTGTCCAGACTAGTTTCAAGGAATTTGGGGAGGTGGGTTTGAACAAGTACACTTAGGGTATATAAAGTTTTCACAAAAACTGGTCGGGGTCCTCGGCTAAGAGGAGACTCTGCCTTGGGCCCGCCGGTGTAACAAACTGCACTCCACTATCTGCATTGTCTTTCTGAGTGAGTTTGTTTCCCGGAACATGTGGCTACAACATAAGGAGGATATGAAGAAACATGGCACTGGGAACAATTTGCTGGTAACCACCACCACATTATTTATATTATTGATACAACAGTCCATACTCTTGCTATGCTGGGCACCCAGGTTTATTGTTAGAAAAAAATGATATATTAAATAAGAATTTACCACAGGAAAAAATGTCCTAATAGGAGATAACTTTCCTAATCAATTATTTAGTCAACCATATGCCTTGTTGAACTATTTTGGCTTCTCGGGGCTTTCCTGATAGCTTAGCTGGTAAAGAATCCACCTGCAATGCAGGAAACCCTGATCCAATTCCTGGGTTTGGGAAGATCTGCTGGAGAAGCGATAGGCTACCCACTCCAGTACTCTTGGGCTTCCCTTGTGGCTCGGCTGGTAAAGAATCTGCCTGCAATGTGGGAGGTCTGGGTTCAATCCCTGGGTTGGGAAGATCTCCTGGAGAAGAAAAAGGCTACCCAGTCCAGTATTCTGGCCTGGAGAATCCCATGGACTGTACAGTCCTGGGGTCACAAAGAGTCTTACATGACTGAGTGACTTTCACTTTCAAGTTGACCAGTCAAGACAAAACATCCTGAAACAAAGTGAACAGTGGATTTTACCAGCTTATTCTGCTTGCCTGGCAGCCAGGAAACTGGCCAGAGGCAGGGAGCTCACTTTCTTTTACAGCCTGCTGTGAAAGTAGCATGTTAAAGCACCATGTCCACCCCCAGAGAGCCCTGGGCCCTGCTAAGATGTTTCCATGGTAAAAAAAAAAAAAAAATCCTTTGCTTTATCTTTTAGGATGCTCCACCACAGGGAGCCTGTCACAGCCCCCGGTTCAGGAAGGAAACACTGTTCTCATGAAAAGAGGCATGGGGGTGAATCCTAACAGAGTTGGGGAAACCTCCCACCTGGCCCAGGCTACCTAAGCTTCTGGAAAATTACTGAGCTACCAAACTATGTAAAAATTCATTCCAAAAATCCCATCTTGTCAGTATACCTCCAAACAGCATTTATATAACCAATACATTCCCTCTGACTACAGGGTCAAGGTTCCTGCTTGAGCCTGGGGTGAAGGTAGGGGGGTTAGCTGCAGGGCTAGGGCTGAAGATGAAAGAGGAGAAACAGGGCTATGGGGACAAATCCAGGTCAAGCCCTACCCCCAGGGCTTGAATGAGCAAGCTGAGGGTGAAGTTCAGCAGCTTGGAAGTATGATCTCTGCAAGTCAAGGACTGCCAGAGCCTCGTAGATGAAGCCTGGAGTTTAAGCAACCAGGAGATGAGAAGAAAGGGCCTGGAGGCCCCTTTTTACTCACTAGGCATAGTTTGACCAGTACACAGTTTGACAAGTACTTCGGGCCATGAAGACAGTTTAGTCATAATGTTATCTTTTCATAACTTAATTCAGTTCAGTAGGGTTTGCAGCAAAATGTCAGAAAGACAAATAATTCCAATCAAAGCATTCCTTTGGGCATGTGGAATAGGGCAGAGACGGTAGGAGGACAGGAGTAATTAAAGAGTTGTCTGGTGCAAGAGCACAACAGGTCAATGATCACAAACAAAGCCAACAACTAGGAAGCTCTGCGGTCAAAATGCACTGTGGGCTCCTCTGGCACAAGCACAGGCCTGTTTCCACACTCTACTCTCCAAGTTCTTTCACTCTTCAGTACTCTCTTTCACATATTTACTCAAAATATGTAATATTTCAGACATAATACAGAGAGTAATATGACAAACAACTGTGCACCCTCCTCTCAAGGAATAAAAGTGTGCAGGGACTCCCCTGGAGGTCCAGTGGCTAGACTCCTCACTCCCAATGCAGGAGGCACAGGTTCAAATCCCTGTTCAGGGAACTAGATCCCCACATTTGAGAATGTGCAACTGAGGGTTTGCATGCCGCAACTAAGACCTGGTGTAGCCAAATAAATAAAAAGAAAAAGAAAAAAGAAAGAAAATACGGGAGTCTGATAGGGACAGAGTAAAGGGACAAAGTAGGTGATTAAGTAATTAACCCCATTAGGGGACTCTAAGTAGAAAAAACATGGGAGACCCCTGCAAGTTAACGATAAAGAGCAGGCTTGCTTAGAAGCATGAGACCTGCCCCCAAACAACAGTGGCATTAGCCCCACATCCTGCCCAGTAATCTCAGTAAGTTAATGAGCCCCAGGACATGCTCTCTGTACACATAAAATGCACAGTAATTTGTGGACCTAACTTGACCATATAGGGATGAAAAACTTTCCTATGCAACCTGGAGGAGGAACTGATGATAGAAACATAACGTCTACTCAGAAAAGACAAAAAAAGTTCTTCCCCTGGCTCCCCGCTTTTCCTTTGATTATAAAACTGTAGCCTAGCAAGTTCTCAGGACGTGGCAACCCCTCGCCTGCCCACCTGTAAACCACACAAGCGTCCTATTCTAATAAATCACTTATCTATATCTCTTTGCCTCTCACTGAATTCTTTCCATGCTGAGATGTAAAGAACTGTGGTACTGGGAACTCTTTGGAACTTCCTGAAATGACACCAGACGGTTTCAGACCCAAAGACCCCAAGCACACACCCCCCACCCCATTTCCCTCTCTCAACTCCGCTATTCCCCAAGAGCTAACAAGGGCTGTGGGCTCACTTTCCTCTCAGATACTATTCTGACCAGGAATTTGTAATTTCTGTGCATTTTCTTTTCTACTACATATTGTCTGCATCCCTAAACAAGGATACTGTTGTTTGCATGCTCTTAAGTTTATATAAATGTGCTATGCTAAGTCGCTCAGCCATGTCCGACCCTGTGCGACCCCATGGACTGTAGCCCACCAGGCTCCTCTGTCCATGGGATTCTCCAGGCAAGAATACTGGAGTGGGTTGCCATTTCCTTCTCCAATACTTTATATATTCTTCTGCAATTAGCTTTTTTTGGCTCACACTGTAAGTGATATTCATCCATTTTGTTCCAGGCAGCTCTGATTACACTGCAATCTTATCTTTTCTCATGGCGATGGATATTTAGGATCTTGCCCATGTTTTTGCTATCATAAACTATGCTGCAATAACCATTCTTCTACTGTCTCCCGAACACAAGTACAGGAGTGTTCAGGGATGATACCTCACTGGGGGACGTGCAGGCTCACAGGTTATGAGCGTTTCACCGTTACTACATTTCCCCAACTATCTTGTCAGATGTGGCCCCAATGTGCACCGCCCCCTAGTGCTCTCACTCTCACTGCCTGAGGTCCTTTTGCCAGGCTTTCTAATGTGTGTCAGCTCTCTTGTGTTTTAAACTGCGTTTCCCTGGAGCTATGCAAAATTTCATGTTTAGTGGTTATTTAGCTTTCCTCCTCTGTCAATAGCCACATTTCAACTGAGTGGTCTGACATTTTACAATGTGTGTGCGTGTATATTTTTTTTTTCACTAGTAGGATTATTCTAGATACTGATCCTTTGTCAGTGAATGCTTTTGCAAGTATTTTTTTCCAGTTTACTTTTTTCACTCTTTTAATGGGATCTTCTGGCACAAAGAATTTTTTTGCAGTTGAAATTCCTTAAACTGTTTCCATATGACCTGTGCTTTCTGTTTCTTAAAACTAACAAAACATAAATCCTTTCTTATTCCCAAAAGTCCTCTGATGTCTGTTCCTCCTGCTCCTCACCCACTACAGAAACCTCTCAAGATGAACTGAAGTGGCATCTGAGACATGCAGAGTGGTCTCCCACACAAAGATCACCAAACTTGGTGCTACCTGTCCCCACCTCTCCCATAGCTGATGGGATCATGGATCAATATCCAGCCCTAAAGCAGCCAAAGGTCAGCCAGTTTACTCATTAGGAGGCCCGTGTGAAAGCTCTGCTTGGGGCATTTGACACGAGAAGGTGACTAACCACAATCCAATCAAAGCCTCTCTTTCAGCAAGGAAGCCTCTAACAGATACTGAAGCTGTCTTCTGAGCATTTCCAACCCCTTCTCCACAGCCTGCCTCAACCTCAGAGACAAAAAAGGCAGGTACTGACCAGTCCCTTTTGCAGCTAGGGGTGACCAGATGACCCAGTTCTGACTTACTAACGTATACAGAAGCCACTGAATAGAGCTTCTAAGAAAGCTACAGCTTTCCTGACAAAAAGGGAGACTCCTCTGTCTCTCATCTTCCTCCTTGGAAAGCAGAGGTGACGTCAGCAGCAACGGCAGCCATCTTGCAACCATAAGACAAGTTTGGTACCAAAGGCCAAAGCACTAAGAATGGAGGAGTGGATCCAGCAAGCCTGGATCCCTGACAACTCCACTGGGCAGGGGAACCAATGCCCACAACTGCTTAACTCCAGACATACTGTCACATGAAAAAAACAAAGCCTCCGTGGTTTTCTGTTACTTGCAGCCAAAAGGATCCGAAACTGATACAACCACTTGGTTAGTTAACAGTAGGAAGGGGAAGCTGACTAGTGGGGCTGCTAGTGGATTGCCAGGGCAAATGCCAGATACCAGATCTAACACAGCAAATGACACTACAGTTCCCAAGAAGCTTTACGTTCTTAAGATAAGAGTCCTCTCAGGCTCACCTGCCTTTGGGGTCAAAGAGATCTGGATTTTGGGTCCCACTTCACCGCAGACTAGTTGTGCAACCTTAAGCAAGACACTTACCCTCTCTAAACCTCAGTTTCCTTGTCTGTGAAACAGGAATAGTAGTAGAAATTATATTTCATAGAATTATATTTCATACATTTCATAGGACTGTTACAAGAATTAAATGAGAGCATGCATGTGATATATAAACCATGTGATATATAACATGAAGCACACAGAGCGGCATCAGTGATGATGAGCCCCCTTTGAGGTAATCTGAACATCTTCTGTGAGAGGTGACTGTAGATCATGATCCACCTTGGGAGTCAGTCTGCCTGAGCTTATTCTAGTTCGTCTTCAAACCTCCATTACTCCCCGGCTGCTCCTTGCTCTTTGTGGGTAACTTTGCTTCTTATTTCACTGAGAAAAAGATGAGAACTTGCACATATTTTCACCACCAAATTCTCTTTCCTTCCTACATCTCTACCCGTTTACTTTCCCTCTTCCATTATTAATACACTCAAACTGTCCAAATGATTATCCTACCACCACACACCAATCAAGCCCATTCACCTTTAAAAAACTCTGCAACTCCGATGTTCCGCTGTCCTATATCAACTTTCTAGTACATCATTCCTATCAGCATAAAAGCATGGTATTACTATTTCCCATTTTGGAAAAACGGCAACAGTAACAAACACTGTCTCCAAGTTTCCCCCTATGTCTCTGCATCAATTCCCAGAAAAACTCCACCCCCCTTCTCCGGCCTCTTGATGCTCTCCATCCAGATGCTTGCCTTCACCACTCCGTGGAGACGGCTCTTGTCAAGGTCGTCGGTACCACTACGTCGTCATTAAGTCCAACAGTCAGTCGTCAGGCCTCACCCTGCCTGATCTGCGAGCAGCGTCTCATAGCTGCTGCCGCCCTTCCTGATATCCCACCTTTACTGCAGCTCTTCACTTTCCTCTGCTTCCCTTCTCTGCTTCCTTCTCCTCTGTCACAGATGTTAGACCTGCATTGTTACGTGACGACTTCTCTTTCCAGTCCTTGCTCCCTCACCCCTTTATCTTTCACAGGTGTTACCCCATTAAATCTCTTGACCTCCTAACTCTATCCAGGCATGTGCTTCCCAGAGGACCAGCACCCAGGGAACCGCTATCACCGTAGTCCAAACCACAAGCTTTAGCTTTGACAACAATGAAACCATCTAACTGGCCTCCCTGCCTCCAGCTTTCCTCACTAGTCTGTCCTCCAAGTGGAACTCAGGGGGATCCTTTTAAAACAAGTCTGATCATGGCAGACCTCTGCTCAAAATCCTCCAGTGACACTTCTCCACACTTAGGACAAAATGCAAAGTCTTCACAACAACTTACAACACTTTCCAGGGCCCCCCGCCACTCTCGCCCTCGCCACCTGCTCCAGCCACACCAGCCTCTGCTGTTCTTGCAGAGCACACTGCACTGAGGCCTCTGACTGCTGCTCCCTCTGGATGGCCCGGCCCTGACAGTCTCACGGCGCACTACTTTACTTCACCCAGAGCTCCACTCACATAACCTCCCAGAGGTCTTCCTTAATCACACTATCCACAATACCACCTCTCTCCATATCCCAGTGGTTCTCAACCAGGCGACACTCTGCCCCCTGGGGACACTGAACAATACGTGCAGATACTTTTGCTTATCACACTGAGGGATTCTACTGGCATCTGGGGGTAGAGGTCCAGGAAGCAGCTAAACATCCTACAAGGCACAGGACACTCCCACAACAAAGAACTGCCCTGCCCAGCATGTCAGTGATGCCAAGACTGAGAATCCCTGCTCTACCCCTTATCCATCGTTTTTTTCTACATGTACTTATTTGTTCACTCTCTCCTACTAGAATGAGTTTCACAAGGGCTTTCTTAGTCATTACTGTATCCCCAGCTCTTAAAATAATGCCTGGAGTCCAACAGACATTTGTTAAATGAATTAATAACCAAAATGAATAATAAAAACCGTATGTTTCTGCGCTCGTATTTTGTATCAAGTCTGCGCTAACCATTTTACAAACATCTGCTCATTTACTACTCACAATAACCCCATGAGGTACATATAACCACACTCCCCATTTACAGATAAGAAGCTCAGCGAGGTTACATAACTTGTCTACAATTAAGAAGTGTTCATGTGAAGCCAAGATTCAACCCCAAGCCCACCAGGCTCCACAACCCTCTGTTCACCCCAACACTACATTACCTTGCCATGGACCACGGGTGGATTAAATGTCCTCACATACTTTCCTTACAAAGCATCCCAAATGGTCCCCGATGATGCTGGATCAAACCTGAACTTCTGTCTGTGAATCTCCATGAACTGGCCTGATCTAAACCCCACTCTCTCTCCTACTACTCTGCACTCTGTCCCTAACTGGTCCTCCCTTACTATCCCTTAAACACACAGTTCAGGGGCCTTAGAAATCACATTTCCGGCATCTGTCCTGGGTGTGGAGAGGTAGTTGGGCTGCGTCACCGCCAGTCCCAGTGCGAGACACGATGCCGGGGTGACAGCTCTCCCTCACACCCCAGAGGCCTCTCTCCCTTGCGCCTCCTCTTTGCATTCATTCTGAAATCTAAAATGCCCTTCCCTGTCCTCTCAAGAGTTAAAATTCTACATTTCCTTTAAGGCTCACCTCAAAATATGCTTCCATCCCATTCCAGTCCCACTTCCACTGTACTTTTCTCTTATTATGAATTATTCCAACCTATGTTCTATAGATAACCGAAAGCGTATAACCATGAATGTGCATATTTATTGTATTATTACTTTCTGAAAGTGAGTCACTCAGTTGTGTCCAACTCTTTGCAACCCCTTGGACTATACAGTCCATGGAATTCTCCAGGCCAGAATAATGGAGCGGATAGCTGTTCCCTTCTCCGGGGGATCTTCCTAACTCAGGGATCAAACCCAGGTCTCCCACATTACAGGTGGATTCTTTACCAGCTGAGCTGCAAGAGAAGCCCGAGATGACTGGAGTGGGTAGCCTATCCCTTCTCCAGCGGATCTTCCCAACCCAGGATTTGAACCGGGGTCTCCTGCACTGCAGGCGGATTCTTTACCAACTGAGCTATGAGGGAAGCCTCCATGTTATTACTTTCCTGTTGTTTCTTATAACGAGTACCTTGTCTTCCTGGCAGGGCAGGGAGCTCTGCAAGGAAGAGAAAAATGCCTTGGCTTCTAATGTTTAAATACTCCTCACAGACCTTGGAATAGTACAGGATACCCCGCAGACTCTTTCCAAACATTCATCAAATGAATAAAAGTAACAATGAGCTTGCTGTTCAACACTTTACATTTCAGGTGTTCCTGGAGCTACTAAGAGGTGAGATGAAATCAGTGAGGGCGATGCACAGCATAATCAGCGTGTAGTTAATCAGCGCAATCACGGCAGCCGGCGAGCACCATGAGGCCAAGTGCAGAGCGGGAAGAGTGAAAGCAGAGCTTGACGGGAGCCAGGTCACACAGGGAGGGGAGACAAGAGGTCAGCAGACAAGCCACAGGAGACATTCAGAGGGCTAAGCGCGCTTTCCACACAGCATTATTACAGTAAGGGAGATTTAAAAGAAAAAGATGGTTTAAAATGAACAGGAGGTCAAAGATAGCCGAACTCAGAAAACATCTGGCAAAGGTGTATCAGAAAGATCATGCAAAGTATAGTTACAGAGAAGCCAGACTGAGGGACAGTTGGGGATGGAAATGATTCATTGACCTGCTGAGGAGCTCAGGATGCCACGTGCAGCATATCTTGTGTTACCTAATCAGCTAGCAGTCCATACTCAGGACCCAGGAGGGCCCAATTCCTGCTTGCCTTCCGTCACAGGCCTGCCAGCAGGCTTAGCTCAACTACTCACTATACTTGAGGTTGGATGCAATTATTTGGAAATCTTTTGAGTGATTCAATTTCATTAAAATTACATCAGGGAAATGTGTGTGACATTATGAAGGATTGAGAACCAAGTATAGAAATATTGGGAAGCTCTGATATGAGCACTCACATCTGAGTCACTTCCAATTCTTGTACACTAATCAAGGACACTCTCAGTTCTACTGGTGTTATAAATTAAAATTTTATCTCGTAACAAAGGAGAGAAGGAAGACAGGAAAGAAGTACATCAACGTGTTGACAGGACATTTTCAGACTAAGAAAGTGGAGTGAAGCAGAATTAGACTCTGCCCCCTCCAATAACGGATGAAGCAAACCCCCAAAATTCAATCTCTTTCCAAGTCAAAAATTCATCAGCAAAAACCAAATTGGAAAAGAGAGACAATCTTATTCCAAAGATTCTGAAAAGTCAGTCAAGGAAAGAATTAAGAGATTCTTCTTCCTGCACTCCTTAAAAGTAGAAATCAGGAAAGGAGGTACGTCACCCAGAGAATTATTACACATGTCCTCCAATTCTGTGAAGCCAACAAGGGGAGTAGGTGAATAGCCCTGAAGAAGTTAAGGAGAAGCCCACACACCACAGGCATTCAGCGGTGGCGGTCAGGCTACCAGCAACGGCCACCTTAGTGGGCAGGAGGAACACAGGGCCATGATGGGGGATTAGGATACACTACTCCAAAGTAAGGTTCCATACTGAATATTTCAAGTTGAAGGAATCTGAGAAATAGCAGGTACAGGAAGGACTTTCTTACCTTCCCCTGAAGTGGGCATAAAGACCCTCAAGTGAGAGACACCCTTCGTACACCCAGAAGAACGGAACATTCCTACCTCCAAGAAAGAAGGACATCAAGAGAAATCTGAATGAACAAGCCTTGCTACGTCTCCCCTAGTTTACTACACTGAGCTCATACTCATACCCACTTCTGTCCGGTAACATCTTCCCACAACTTTCCACTCAATCAACGCTTGCATAGAAACGCTCAGACCTTTTCAGGTCTCCATTTCCTTGTAAAGGAAATGTCATGCACAACTTATATGAAATGAATTTGTAGGCTATTCTCTTGCTAATTTATCTTCTGTTGTGGAAACACAGCTGAGAACGATAAATGGTATGAGGCTTCTTCATTGGCTCCAGCTACACTCAAGGGCTGCCCAGGGCCCAGGGCAGAAGGACACCACTAGCATGGAGTCTGGGAAGACAGAGCAGAAGTTGGCAACCGAGTATTTGGTATGGGAAAGGTAGCTGGTCCCACATAGGTGGGGACAGTGACAAAGAGAGTCCACTTACACTGTACCCAAGCGAATAAAAGGTAAGCTCAGTGCAGGTTCCGACACTAAGCATGGATAAGGCGACAAGAAGTGGCACGGAGACTGTGCGAACATACACAACAAACGGAAGGAGGGAGAAAATATGACCCAAGAAGGGCTTCTTCGTGGCTGTCGCAGCTACAGACGCTTCAACAGTAAGAAAAATTCAACAAAACAAGAGCTCAAAGACAAGGTAATATAAATCAACAGGATACGGTGAAAAGATTGCAGAGCAAGTTCTCTGCAAAGTTTGAGAGCCAAATGACACGAAGACAGCACTAATAAATAAGTCAGAGCAGTAAAGAACAGAACAGACATGACTCAAAATTGAGTAAGCCAGAGTAAAGGTCTGAGATTATTTCAGCGGGTGCAGGAAAAAATAGAAAAACATCACCTCACTTACTCAGAAGAAATGTGACAGATACGGAAGGTGGAGGTGATGAAACAAAGAAAAACCAGTTCCATGAAATAGAAAATCCAGTAAGTATAAAAGAGAAAATATTCAGAAATACAAAAAAAATGTTTCCCTGTATTGAAGGAAGGAGCAAATCTGGCCTCAGTATTTTCCACAGCTATGTTCTAAACCAGAAGGCAATGGAGCAGAATTGTCTGCAAAAATCTGAGGGAATTTGTCTGGCCCAAGTGTACATAGTCATGGTCTTTTTTTAACTGGAAGAAATTGTTAAACATGATTGAATTAAAAAATATAACACCCTCCAGCCCTTGCAATAAAAGCCATTTCTGCCTTCTAGTACTTACAAATAGAAAAGCCTAGTGGTGAGCGCTGAACCCTCTGAAAATGTAAACCCACTCTGTAACTGAAGGACTCATGGGTGCAGTATAGAAAACGCTCTAAACTCTGATAAGGAAAAACAAAACTAACACAAAATTGGGAGCAAAGGAGGGAGGACAGATGTGAGATAACGGAAAAAAATATAGATACCTGCCCCCAGTTCCTGGCACAAGGCTTCTAAAACCCTTGTAATTTCCCAAGTGATAAGAACACTAAGAGTATTTCTTGTTCTAATATTTGGTCTTTGACCCTGTCCCTAACAGGCAGCTCTTGAAACCTTTATAAATTCCTAAGTGATAAGAGCACGAAGACCATCTTTTGTTTCAATGAGGTGACTCTGGGGGGCTCCTGGATGGGGGCTGGTCGCCAGAAAGACCAAGTCATAATTAGAAGTTAGAATTATCAGTGTCTGCCCCAGCCCCTTCTCCAGAGAGGGAAGGAGAAAGCCTAGAAATGGAGCTAATACTTGATCATGCCCACAGGAGGAAGCCTCCATAAAATCCCAGTAGTATAGGCTTTAGAGAGCTTCAAAGCAGACAAACACATCCACATTGGGAGGGTGATGCACCCCAACTCCTCAAGGACGGAAGTTCCAATCTCCAGCACCCTTCCAGATCTCACCTGAAGCATCTCTGTTCATCTGTATTCTTTGTCATATCCTTTAATAAACTGGTAAGTAAGCACTTATGTTTCCCCGAGTTCTGTGGCCTGCTCTAGCAAATTAATCAAACACAGCTGGTGTCCAAGGAATTGCTTGATGTGGGGAGAAAAACTCCATATATTTGGTGACCAGAAGTGTAAGAAGTAAAGTGTTCTGTGCGAGCACATAAAAGTAAAGGAGAAGCCCAGGAGGGTAGAACTGAGTTTTTCCCAACACAGGAGGTAGACAAAACTAAGTTTTCCCTAAACAATAGGAATGGGTAGAAATTTAGGTATAATTGCCTCATCTTTCAGAGCAAGAAGTCAACTTTTCTGTTAAATAGATACAAAATTAAATACAACACTTTTTCTTTAAAAAACAACAGTATTCATAACATAGCCTAATTCTCTTAAAATTATTTCCATCTAGCTGGTGCTCCATCCTTTTAACTAGGTATCTAAAATGCAAGATGTCTAGAAAAATGGTCACCAAAAGCTAATGTTCATTATTTCTGAGGTGGGATACTGGGGGAAATAGCTAACGGTGGTTAGGGATCCTTAGGAGGTATCCTTATGAGTGATTTTTCTTGTTTTGACCACATTGCGCGGCTTGCAGGATCTTAGCTCCCCAACCAGGGATCAAACCCAAGCCCCTGAGATGGAGGCACGGAGTCCAAACCACTGTACCAGCAGGAAATTTCCCCTTATGACTGATTTTTTGGTTCTTTTTTTCTACTTTCTTTTATATTCTGTATTTTGAAGTGTGTCCATATATATCAAAAAAATAAAATGCCTCTTAGTCATAAAGGATAAACAAAGGACAATTAAGAATGACAAAGAAGAAAAAGACGGGAAAAAAGCTGCCACAGAGAGACCCAAGCTGACTTAAAGGGAAAAGAGCAGGAGTAGGAATCAACAGAGAAAATGCAGATTGAGAGGCAAGGGCCCTTGAAAGGTATAAATGCTGGCATCTACCGATTTCAGTAATAAATTCCACCTAAATGATGGTAACTCCCGAATTCGTACCTCGATCCTAGACCTTTCCATGAACTCCACACTCATATCCCATTACTTATTCTACAGAAGATCTGACAAGTCTTTCAAACATAGTGGCCAAAACCCAAACCAAATTCTTGGTCCACATCCAAACATGCTGTTCTCTCAGCTTTCCCATTTTACTAAACTCAAGTCAAGAACCTTAAAGTCATCCCTAATCATCTCTTCCTCTCACCCACTTGCCCCTCCCTCTTTCCAACCTCAGCAAATTCCACTGGCTCTATTTCTATCAAAACATAACCTGAATCCAGTCACTTCTCACCACCATCTCTACTATCACGCGAGTCCCAGCCACATCGAGACTGGCTGCCGACAGCTGCTTTCTAACTGGTTCCCAGCTCTCACTCTTGCCCCATCTCTATTCTCCAAACAGAATTCAGTGATCTTTTAAAAGAATAAGTCAGATTGTGTCACTCTTTTGCTCAAAACCTTCTAATGGCTCCCTTCTTATTCAGAATAACACCCGAAGTCTCTACTACTATGCCCTACAAGGTCCCAATTGATCTCCTACAGGGACTCCCACCTCACAGCCTCTGGACCTACTGGAATGTTCTTCTCTCAATAACAAGGTTCATTCCCTCACTTCCTTCAGATTCCTGTTCCAACCACACCTTTTCAGACAGGACTTCCCTGACTTTTCCACTAAAATCCTATCACTGAATCCTTTTCCTGCTTTATTGGGAACAGGAGGGTTTTTTCCCTTTATTCTGAGCCATGTCCCTCGAACTCAGATCTGGCACAAGGTAGGTACTTAATATTTTTTAAATGAGTGCATCAAAGAATCCACTATTTTCTTTTCCTTAAAACGTTGCAAATATCTTTCTTCTGATTATCCAGACTGTGTGCTTAGTCGCTCAGTTGTGTTCAACTCTTTGCGACCTCATGGATTGCAACCCACCAGGCCCCTCTGTCCATGGGGATTCTTCAGGCAAGAATACTGGAGTGGGTTGTCATGCCCTTCTCCAGGGGACCTTCCCAACCCAGGGATTGAACTTAGGTCTCCCGCATTGCAGGTGGACTCTACCATCTGAGCCATCAGGGAAGCCCATGAATACTGGAGTGGGTAGCCTATCCCTTCTCCAGGGGATCTTCCTGACCCAGGAATGGAACTGGGGTCTCCTGCATTGCTGGTGGATTCTTTACCACATGAGCTACTTACTACAATTCAGGCAGATATTATTTGCTCTTAGTAAGCAATACATAGAAGTTATGAGAAACTCTGTAAAGCTCAAGAGTCAAGACTGGTTTCTCGTCATATGCGTGTGTTTGGGGAAGAGTGTGTGGTAGCAAGGGCAGAAGTGGTTGCCAGAATCAACTAACCCAGGCCCTGATACTTGGAAGAGAGCTCTGGTTGCCATATACCCAGTTATAAACAGGATGAGATTTCAGAAACTATCACTGACTTAACTGTACCTGTCCCTGTTGGGTCACCTCCCTGGATCATAAAGTCTTTGATGATTCTGTGGAATTTGGTGCCATTGTAGTAACCTCGACGAGCCAATTCAGCGAAGTTCTTACAGGTCTTTGGAGCGTGCTTCCAGTACAGCTCCAGCACGATGATCCCCATGCTGCAGGGGAAGAGGACAGTAGAGCTCCAGTCAAGAACAAGGTCATGGCACACAGGAACGTTATGGGACCACTCCACAAGTCTTCATTTGCAAGCTTATTGAGTCATGAAATGATGATAAAGATCAGATTTCATGCTCAGCAAAGGAAAACAACACAATGCAAATAACATAAACACAGACATCTCCTTTGAGGAAAACATGCTGGGGCTTCTGGTCCTTCTTTCAAGCAAAGTAACCATGGAGAACTAAAAATCCTAATGCCTTATACACAACAAATCACGGATCATTGGAAACCAATATAACTAACCCCTAAATTAGGGAGAAAAATCTTACACCCAGTTTATAACTTTATTTAAGTTGGATATTAAAATATTGGGAATTCACATTAATTTACATATACCTAAGTTTCTGGGGGCTCCCCTGGCAGCTCAGCTGGTAAAGAATCCACCTGCAATGCAGGAGACCCTAGTTCCATTCCTGGGTGAGGAAGATCCCCTGGAGAAAGGATAGGCTACCCACTTCAGCATTCATGGGCTTCCCTGGTGGCTCAGATGGTAAAGAATCCGCTTGAAATGCGGGAGAGCTGGGTTCGATCCCTGGGTTGGGAAGGTCCCCTGGAGGAAGGCACAACAACCCACTCCAGTACTCTTGCCTGGAGAATCCCCATGGACAGAGGGGCCCGGCAGGCTATAGTCCATGGGGTCACAAAGAGTCAGACACGACTGAGTGACTAAGCACGGCACACAGCACAAGTTTCTGGGGATGAGGTGGAAACTGAGTAAATGAGAGACAGAAAGGCTTTCAGTGATTTTGGGGCCATATAAATTTGTAAAAAAATTAATGGAAAAAAAAAAGTACAATTTGTGTGTATCAAGGTGCAACAAAGGCAACCTAACCTGATTACTTCAAACCTTGTCCCAAACCTGAGCAAACTCCAGGAGACAGTGAAGGACAGGGATGCCAGGCATGCTGCAGTCCATGGGATTGCAAAGAGTCAGACATGACTGAGCAACAACAATGTGATGAGCACTTTTCCCCCTGAAAAGTGGCTAAGAAAAAGGAACAAATAAGATTTAAGACAGGTGCTTTCCTATCTTAATTTCATTCATCTACCTCCATTTCATCTCTCACTTAGACTTCAAGCTCCAAGAATGTAAGAATTGAGTCAACTCTGTATAGCCTAAATACCTAGTGTGAAGCGCAGTATAAGGACTCTATAAATAAATGTGGTATGTGCTAGAACATAGCTTTCTAAAAGCGTTTCTAGTGGCAATTCATTTACACTCTTAACATTTAACATAGATTAACAGTTACTCTGTGCAAGACATGGTTCTAAGTGCTTTTCCTCTTACAGAGGAACATTCTGGTGGATACTTTTAAAATACAGGGAATAACTTTTTGGAACAGCAATCAGAAAATAACCTATACAAATCTGGAATGTGCATACCTTTTGGCAGCAATTTCAACTTCTAAAGTTTCTACTCTATGTGAAAACTTACAAAAGTGCTTGAGGATATAATAGGTGCAAAGCTGTTTATTCCAGTAATTGTCCTAACAAAAAAATGAGAAGGAATTTAAATGTCCTTCATAGAGGGAATGACTAAAATATGAAATATCCATACAGAAGGCTGCATGTATTACATGCAAATTACAGAAAAAAAACATACAGTATGATCATACGGTCTTATTATTGTTTAAATATAGAACATAAAAGAGATGTCTTTTTGTACAGAGAAAAAGATCTGCAGATCATCCAACATCAGTTCAGTTCAGTCACTCATTCGTGTCCAACTCTTTGCGACCCCCATGGACTGCAGCACACCAGACCTCCCTGTCCATCACTAACTCCCAGAGTTCACCCAAACTCATGTCCATTGAGTCGGTGATGCCATCCAACCATCTCAATCCTCTGTCGTCCCCTTCTCCTCCTGCCCTCAATCTTTCCCAGCATCAGGGTCTTCTCAAACTATTAGTAGTGTGTTTACAGACAGGAGTGGCTGTCACTTCTTACTGTATACACTTCTACAACTGCTTGAATTTAAATTTTCATTTATTTTGTAACTAGAAGAAGAAAAAAAAAACAGGTAGTTGAGAAATTACATACTTTCAAGTTGACCAGAAAAAGTAGAATTTTCCCTTGTAAGAAGATAGGCAAGATGGCCAGGGGACAAAAACAGCATCTGAGAGAACTGTGCTCTGAAGGAAAGCAGCACAAGCAAGAGGAAGGCAGAAAGACAATGGCTGGACTCTGGCTTATTGATGTGCAAATGGAAGACTGTAGGCGGAGAGAGGTAGGCAAATATGGGATGAAAAAAATCACCTTTGAAGGAGAGACCACAAAATTTGAATTTTATATTGCTGGAGCAGTAAGAAATTACTTAAGGTTATTTGTCCTACTTCGGAAAGATCTCTTTTAACTTTTTCCAAAGAGGCAATGGAATGAATGGGGCTAAAGAACCTAGCGCAGCAGGCAAACAGATCAGACTCCAAATGAGACTCCCCTACTTTACTAGCTACAAGACTAATCAAGCAGTTTACTCTGTAAATTTTGACATTTCCCCTGCTAAAACTAGAGAGAAGGTGGAATAGTACCTACATGATCTGAGTTGCTAAGAGGAGTAAACTAAACGTGATGCTACACACAGGGGACATGGCGCTCGCTGTTTGGTGCTCAATACTATCACTTTGACAGGAGGGAATGAATGCGCCTCTTCCTGTGTTCTCCTAAAAATCTGTGTAAATAACGGACCTACTTACAACCCTTAATATTTACATGTCTGTCTCCTTCACTATACTGTAAGCTTCTAAAGGCAAGGCTGTTTCATCCACCTCTGACCCTCCGATCCCACGTCCCTGGCCTGTAGACTGAACGCGCGCTGGTTGAATGAAGGATGAATGAACCGAGGGGTAGAAGGCGGGCACTCGGGCCGCTGTCGCTAACAGCGCAAGTGGGTGTGCAGCTCGGACGCGGGCGGTGGCGGTCCCCACTCAGCCCCAAGGCGGCCCTCACTACCGCCCCTCCGCGAGGAGGCTGGCCTTCCGAAGGCGCGAGCCCGGAACGCAGCCCCGCGGCTAAGCCTGAAACTCCGCGTCGCCTCCACCAGCCCAGCCCCGGAGGCCGGACCCTCACCTGGTCTCCAGGTACACGTTGGGCGGCTGCCAAGAGTCTGGAGGAATCGCCGCCATGGCGAAGCTGGCGGAAAACTCCTGAGGCGATCGCTACTTCCGGCGTCGATTCGCCGGGACCCGCGGCTGCTGCAACCGGCTTCCGGTTCCCGCCGTTCAACTCGAGAGATGCCAAAATTGGGGGGATTTGAGACCAGGCAGAGGAAAGACCCCCACCCCCACCCGCACCTCCAAGGCCGAGAATCTAGAGCGTGAGGCTAAAGCAAGCTGTCTCCTAGGACGGAGAAAAGTGCCAAGCTCCATTGGAGGTGATCTCCGAGTGGAGAGGGACCGCGCCATTCTATGGACTCTCTGATTGGTTCGTTTAGGCATGGGGTGGGGTGTGACCGACCGGCAAATCTGCACTTCTAATAGAGTTAAAGCCTAACCTTACGTTTGGAAGAATTTCTTAGTCCCACAATAGTGCTGAGACCCAAGAAGAGGAAGAGAACGGAAGGGGATAGAGATGAAAGCTGCCAGAAACTAACACTAATGTAAGGCGCTGTATATTTACATAGCACTTGGACATTATTATGTTATCTACTCCGCAAAACAGCCCTGTAAAATTGATGTTATTCCCATTTTTCAGATGTGAAAACTGAGACTCAGCAGGTAAATGACATATGTCCATAGCCAGGCTTCCCAAGTGGCTCAGTGGTAAAGAATCCACCTGCCAATGCAGGAGACACAGGTTAGATCCCTGGGTCAGGAAGATCCCCTGGAAAAGGAAATGCAACCGACTCCAGTATTCTTGCTTGGGAAATCCCATGGACAGAGGAGCCTGATCTATGGTCCATGGAGTCCCAAAAGACTTGGACATGGCTTAGGTACTAAACAACAACAGGTCCATAGCCCCATAGCCATAAAGCAAATCAAACTTAGTCTCCAAAGGCAAAGTGTCTGGGGAGAGGGAAGAGGGAAGGACTGGGAAGAAAGTCAGAGATAAAGGAAGGGAAAGCTAGGAGAATGAAGATCAAATAGGTCAGGGCTAGAAGCAAGGATTAGAGTGACTGTGGCTGGGATAGATGGTAGTCCAAGGTTGTTAGGAGTGTTTACACATTATCAAAGACAATGAGAGGAAGTTTGGAGGGAGGACAAGAAAGAAATGGGATCAGTGAACATACTGTAAATGCTTTGCACACCACTTGATAATGGCAGTTAAATGAATGCTTACTTTATACCAGGCATCCAGTAAGCACTATTGTGTACTTTCACATCGTTAAAAATCAAACACAAATGGAACTCACACTTGAAAATTTCCTCATTCACAATTTGTAGAGGTTATACTCCATTTATAGTTATTATAAAATATTGGCCATATTCTCTGTGCTCTGCAATATATCCTTGTAGCTTATTTTTGAGCTTTTGACAACACTTAATCTTCAAACCCACAAGAGGTAGATATCACTATTCCCCCTTTTACTTTGAGGAAACTGAGACTTACAGAGATAACTTGCTCAAAGTACCAGAGCTGGGATCCTGTGCTCTTGACCACAGTTCAATCACAGTTTCCTTAATTGCCAAGCAGGAATAAGGGCATACAAGATTGTAAAGGTCAAACGAGACAGTGTGCTCCTTGAGAGAATAACTGAGCCTTGTTCATCTTTGTGTCCTCCTCGCAGAGGACTGAACATAGGATGCTCGAGTTTCATTGAATGAATAATAAACAGAAAATTACATTTTAGGGGCTTCCAGTGGTAAACAATCCGCTTGGAATGCTGCAGACAAAGGTTCAATCCCTGTTGCAGAAAGACCCCACGCACCACCTTAACTAACTTCACTAACTAAGCCCGTGTGCCACAATCCTGAGCCTGTGCTCTAGAGCCTGGGAACCACAACTACTGAAACCTGTGCGCCTAGAGCCCATGCACCGCAACAAGGGAAGCCACCACATTGAGAAGTGCACGCACTGCAACGCAGAGTAGCCCCTGCTCTTCAACTAGGGAAAAGCCTGTGCACAGCCATAAATAAATGAATAAAATTATTTTTTTGAAAAGAAAATTACATTTTAGACTGATGAAAGCTGTGCTAATGTAAGGTATAATTAATTTACACTTCCTGCAGTCTTGTGTTTGTGCCCTCGTTATGGCCTTTGAGTTGGATGAGAAAGTTTTCATTGTTGGTCCAGTCTGTTATCTGAGTTTCCTTTCTCTGGACCTTATGTAGTTCCTTACTACATATCTTGGGAGGCTTAGGGCATGGTGAGGATGCATTGGGGTTTAACAGAAGCATAAGACAGTACCTTGCTGGCTCATTCCAAAATCCTTACTCAAGAGGCTCAGTTTTGGTTGGACTTTTTATTCCCAAGAGAACATTAGGTGTCAGTGGCTTCATGGCAGAGTTGACAAAGAGGCCTAGATTCCTGTTCTAAGTTCACTATTAGATTGCAGCTTGTACTTACTTCATTTATTCTGTATCTAAGTTTAATGTGTCTTCTGAATAAATATCC
Source organism: Bos taurus (assembly GCF_002263795.3). NCBI lineage: Eukaryota > Metazoa > Chordata > Mammalia > Artiodactyla > Bovidae > Bos > Bos taurus. The sequence goes on from NC_037350.1 coordinate 10,793,925, forward strand.
CTTATTAAAAATTATAACATCATAATTAGAACAACATAATCCAAAACTATAACATCATTTTTTGAGCTGGAATCCTAAGGATCATCCTCTTTATCTCTGCTCCCTGTAAATGACACATCATCAAACAATGTCAACTCTTTTTTCCAAAGGTTCCCAAATTGTATTCCTTTCTTCCCATTCCCACTGCTGTTTCAGACCTTTAACACCAGGATTATTTCAGAAGCTCCTTTGCTGGAGCTTCCCTGCCCTTTGGTTTCCCTCTAGTAATCCATTTTACACACAGCAGCCAAAGCCCTCATCTGAAATACTATGATATTGCCATGAAGTATTAAATGGTTTCTCTGCCTATTATAATCCCAAATCACTTGGCCTGAGCTTGAAGGCCCTTCATCATTGACCACTCACTGACTTCTCCAGTCAGATTTTGGACTATTTTATTATCCAAGCCTTATATGTGGAATCAGCATTCCCACTTTCAGACTTCTGCCCAAGCTAGTCTTTTTCCTTGCAATGCTTTACCAAACTTCACCCAATCTCCCTTGTTCGTCTCCTCTCTACTCATCCTATCTGTAGTAGACTCTCCTTCTCTCTTCCTGATCTTTAATTTGGTGCCACATTCCATCGCTGTCTAAATGCTTGTCTCAGATTTTTCCTTATGCAGTTGGGCTTCCCAGGTAGCATAGTGGTAAAGAATCAGCCAGCAATGCAGGAGACACGAGTTCAATCCCAAGGTCAGGAAGATCCCCTGGAGTAGGAAATGGCAACTCACTCCAGTATTCTTGCCTGGAGAATTCCATGAACAGAGGAGCCTGGAGGGCTACAGGCTATGGGGTCGCAGAGTGTCAGACATGACTAAGCAGGCATGCCTTATCCAGTTCAGTTCAACATTCACGCAGGGCATGTTCCAGATCAGAATCTGAACAGAGCGAGTTTCCAGTGTAATCTCGAGCAATTTAACCTTTCCATAAACTTCAGGTAGGTTAGTAAGAGGGTAAATGAAGGTTGTTTAAGCAGTTTCACGAATATAAAGTCCTTTGTAATGTCTGCTGCTGCTGCTAAGTCGCTTCAGTCGTGTCCGACTCTGTGCGACCCCATAGACAGCAGCCCACCAGGCTCCCCCGTCTCTGGGATTCTCCAGGCAAGAACACTGGAGTGGGTTGCCATTTCCTTCTCCAATGCGTGAAAGTGAAGTCGCTCAGTCATGTCCAACTCTTAGCGACCCTATGGACTGCAGCCTACCAGACTCCTCCATCCATGGGATTTCTCAGGCAAGAGTACGGAGTGGGGTGCCATTGCCCTCTCCCTTTGTAATGTCTGGCAGAGAGTAATTGTTGACTCACAAAGAGACAGCCAGCAAGGACTGAAGAAGACCGAGAGGGAAGAACTGGCCGCCAGGGGGAGCAAGAAGCCGAACTCTCCAGATCTCGTGATAGTTCCCAAGTTCTCCGAGACATCGCCTGATCTACTTCTGGCGGAAGCTTCCGGCGGGAAGAAGAAGCGCTGCCTCGCCTGTGGAGTTGCTTCCGGGTCGCGCGCCCGGAAGTAGGAAGTTGTCGGCCTATCCTCCTCGCCCGGAGGCTTGCTGTCCCCGAGGCGGGAGGAGCCCGAGGGGGCGCGGGCTCAGCGTGTGAGTGATTGGGGCCCGAGGCCGGGAGGGGGGAGGCAGCTTCGTGACAACACTGTCGCCGCACCCGTCTGTAAAATCCTCGCGCAGCCCACCTTTCCGCGCCAGTGCCACTCGTGGCCCTGCGCTGACCTCTTCTTTGAGCCTTTGGCGTTTTGCGGACTGACAGCACCCTTCACCAACTCCCCGGGGTCAACTTTCTTAAGACTTCTCCCTTTTTTCCGAGAGTTCCGCCCTAAATGAACTTGTTTCGCGGGGTCACAATATGACCAAAACAGCGGTCCTAGCAAAGTCTATATTTCATTGCCCTTTCAGATTTGTCTTTTTTTTTTTGAATATTTACAGTAGATTTCCCGCCCCACTCCGAAACATCTTTTTCTGATAATTGTTAGGGAAGGAATTTTTTTTTTTTTTAATGTGATCTTGGTATATGATAAACATGGCATCTCGGATTTCAGAAAGGAATATGACTTGGTTTATTGGCTTGATTAAATGAGCTGTTTGTAATCTCCATTTAGAACAAGGAAATTTGCCTGCTTCATGTTGCCTAGTATTTTAAGATCATTAGTCCTGCAAGCCACACCTCTTTTCTGGTCTAAGAGCCTACATATACTTGGTATTTGCCAGTACACCAGTTTTAAGGTATTTGGCCTTCTCCTCATGATAGGGGCTTCCCTGGTGGCTCAGATGATAAAGAATCCACTTGCAGTGCAGGAGAAGTGGGTACAATCCCTGGGTCAGGAAGATCCCCTGGAGGATGAAACAGCAACCCATTCCTGTATTCTTGCCTGGAGAATTCTATGGACAGAGAAGCCTGGCCGGCTACAGTCCATGGGGTTGCAAAGAGTCAGACAGACTGAGCGACTAACACTTTCACTCATAATAGAGACTACTTCCAGAATAATTTCTGTCTTTTCCTATTTGCTCATTTGGTTGTTCCCACAGTGGAATCTTCCATGGACATCTCTCCCTTAATAAATTTGCTTGTTTGAGTTATGACAGTTTCCCTTTAAGGAAGGACATGCTTTAACCTAAATTTAGCTTTGCTACATTGAAGTTTTGACTGAAGTTCACATCCACCAATTCGAATACCACAGGCCCTGTTTGCCCTTTCTGCTACAGACCAAAACAGTTTTCAAGACTCAGTTCAAATCCCTGTTCTTCCACAGCTACTTAAAGCTCCACACACACAAAAAATCCAAGTGTGAAGTTCCTATCTTGTTCACCTAAACTCTCATTAGGCTGATGTATTTTTAAAAAATGAGAAGTAAAATAACCATTAGTTTGTGAACAAAATGATTAGGTGTTTTCTATAAATTGTTCAACAGGCAGTGATAAGGTTCCATATCTCTGAGGTAAATTTCCATGTCTGTTATTAGTTTGTGTTGTTATTTTCTCCAAAAAATCTGCTTTCAAGGAACAGTTTCGTGGCAAGGAGACAAGGAATAGATGTAATACAGGGTAATAGGGTTGTGTTTAAGGTTCAAAGGGCAGAAATGAAGGGCCAAGATTCAAAGGGCAGAAATAGTGTTCACTCATTGGACAAAGCACAGGGGGATAGTTTTTGTAAACAGAAAATTACATGTACAGAAGCAGAAAGGTGTGAAATAGTATGGCAGCAAAGAATGTGAGGAAAGAATGGGAAACGAGACTGAACAGATAGGCAGTAACCAGTGGGTCATGCTAAGTAATTTGGACTTCATCTTATTGTAATTATTATGTATTTAATTTGGGTAATAAGACAAATGTTTTAGATATATCACCTTGTAATTGCTTACAACATGGTTGGAAAGACACAATTATCCTTATTTTATAGATAAAAACTCTGAGGCTTTAGAGAGGTTAAGACAGTGTCTCATGGCCACACAATAGATGGAGAATCTAGTATTTGAATTCAGCTTTTTCTGACTCCAGTGCTGGTATTCTTAACCACCATGCTAAATTATTCCCTAGCCGGGCGTGGGAAGTCAAGGAAAGTGCTAAAGTGCTTTAAATAGATGAGCAATGTAAGCCAGTTTGTGTTTTAGAAAAATAATTTGTAGAGACTGGCTCAGAAAGGAGAAAAGGGGTTGGAACTATAGAAATTAAAATATCTTTGTGATGGTCTATGGGAGGGATGTTGAGGGCCTTGACTGCCACTAATGTAGAGCTAAAGAGGAGGTGATGAATGTGAGAGCTATACAGGATATAAAATTGAGGATTTGGTGATTGGTTCATCGGTGGGGATGAGGAAGCAGGAGGAGAGGTTTTAAATTTGGAAAACTGATGTTTCCATTATTTGAGAAAAGGAATATAGTAGGATAAACAGTTTGCAGGGGAAAAATAATAAGTCAGGTATGGACACATAACACGTAGGAGACTATAAGAAATTTGGGCCAGGATGTCTGGTAGCTGATTAGATGGATGGGTCTTGAGTTTTGGAGAGCTCTAGATTGGAGAAGTGGAGAAGGCAATGGCGCCCAACTCCAGTACTCTTGCCTGTAAAATCCCATGGACAGGAGAGCCTGGTGGGCTGTAGTCCATGGGGTCGCGAAGAGTCGGACGCGGCTGAGCAACTTCACTTTCACTTTTCACTCTCATGCATTGGAGAAGGAAATGGCAGCCCACTCCAATGTTCTTGCCTGGAAAATCCCAGGGACAGGGGAGCCTGGTGGGCTGCTGTCTATGGGGTCGCACAGAGCTGGACATGACTGAAGCAACTTAGCAGCAGCAGATTGGTGAAGAGATTTAGGAATCACTAAAGCTGGTGGCTAAAGCCATGGAGGGAATGAGACAGTCAAGGACATCCGTGATGAATGCCAACATTCCGAGAGAATGAGAACAAGAGAATTATGCCAAGATTTGAGGGCACTTGAGGGAGATAATGGATAGGAATGGCAGCTGCTGCAAAGAGATAACTGAAAAAGTGTCCTTTGGACTTGGCATGTGAAGAAAGCCTTTGGTGACCTTAGTGAAAGCAGTATCGGTGGTGTGAGGGGAAAAGAAACAAATGCAGACCTGAGAAACGAGAAGGAAGTGAAACTTTTTGTTTGTTTGAGAGCTTAACTTTGAAAAGAGGAAGAGTATAAGCTCTGGAAATCTAGAGAGGAAGAATTTTTTTTTTTTTTTTTTAAACCATAGAAACTAGAAAAAGTGAGGCGAGGTTTAAAAATCTGGGGGTTCCTGCTTCAAATATGTCAGTGTCATAAAAGGCCAGAAAAAACACCAGCATCTGTTGTAGATTTAAATAGACCAACGAGACATAACAGCTAACTGTGATATGTGATCATTGGTTGGTGCCTAGATTTCTACAAAGCTGTATGGCCTTTCTTTCCTTTCTTTTTTTTTTTTTGAAAGCTTGACCATGGACTAGATATTAAATAATGTTAGAGAATTATTAATTTTAATAGGTATGACAATGATGCTGATGGTTATGTAGAATAATACTTTTATTTTCAGGAGGTACATGTTGAAACATTTAGAAGTGATTTCATGATGTGTTACATTAATAAGTTTCAAATGGTTCTGGTAAAAAAAAAAAAAAGACAGTTGGACAGAAAGTAAATATAACCAAATGTTTGTTAACAATTGGTGAATCTAAGTTAAGGATATACAAACATTCTTTGTACTACTACAGTTTTTCTAGAGGCTTGAAATTTTTCAAAATAAAAAATTGAGAGAACAACAGTATATTTTCAGAGAGCAAAGAAAACACTAGACTCTTCAAGTCACAATGAGCAGAAATGTCCAGAAAGAGGAACGTTGATGATAAGAGTACAAAAAAGTGGAATTCCCTTAATTGTAAATTTAAAGCAGTTATTACAGTTTTAAATTGCTCCTCTTTTAAATTGTATCATTTTAATGTGTTATCATTTATCTTTCCTTTAAATGTGGAATTTGGTTTTTATTACAATTCAATGATAACCTTTTTTTCTGGTTTAATGAAACACGTCTTCAATCAATGAGAATCATTGGAAAAAATAGAATGGAATATATTCATAACACTGAAGAATGGATTATCATACTACATAGCTAGCATAATACTAAAGAACCTAGTATGTGGAAAAAGAAAATTTATTGTTAGGTACTCTGTATGTTCCTACCGTAGTTGAAGATTGGGAAATATTTAGATGGGCTTTTGAAACTTTCTTTCTGAATACAGCTTTTGTGTTTTAACTAGATGAGTCAGTATTGCATCTTAGAGTTGCCTAGATGGTATAGCTGTTTATTTGGGGAAACAGCTTTGGATTTGACATTCAGGGTGATGTCGTATCAGTGTTCAGAACATATTTATATCAATAGAGAAATTCTGTTTTAAACATATAAAGGAGAAATGTACATTTTGTCTGACCTCTTATCCTGTCTTCTGCTTTAACCGTCTTTATTGGTGAGTTCTGTAGGAGTCATTCTACCAGCTATGGCTCTGTCCTGTGTTTTCCTATACTGAGACTCAGAAGGAATTGTGGAGACCATCCCTTCAGAGTTGTCAGTTGCCTCCTTCTATTCCTTAAGTAATCCTTCAGATATTAATAGCCCCCTGGCTTATCTCCCCCAGGCCTCTCTTGAAAGCAGGATTTCTTAACCTCAGCACTCTTAGCGTTTTGAGCTCTCTGTCATGGGGAGTTGTCCTGTGCATCGTAAGAGGTTTAGTCTTTCTGCATTAGATGCTGTAGTGCCCCCTACAGCTTTTGTTTGTGTGTGTTGATGTATAGCTTTATTTGGAGAAAAATGTATCATTCACAGTCTATTGCCAAGTGCACTAATGTGTGTCCACCCCACCGAAGATGATAATCTGTTACGTAAGAAATTGTTTTGTTCAAGATCAGAAGTAAATACAAGCCTAGGAGATTTGCTGTGAGACATGAGTTGTGACTATGAGAGAAAGTAGAAATTCCAGGTTTTCCTTTCTGTTCCCTTTGGTTTCCCTCTTCTTGGGACTTTGAAGTTGGCATGGAGAAGAAAAAAATCATTGGGAAACATTGAGTACCCCTCCAGTTTTGACAGTCGAAAAGGTCTCCAGACATCCCCTGGGGAGCAGAATCACCTGCTTGAGAAGTACTGTTCCACAGCAGTGTCTCCTGATTGGGGGTGTGCCTGTGATCAGCAGGAAAGAGGTTTGAAAACTTCCACACCTGGGTCCCACTCCCAGGCTTCTGGCATTTCGGTGTATAAAGGGTGTTGCATGATACCTTGATTTTTATAACTCTGTAGGTCATTCTGCCTATGCCCTTGCAGGTATAAGCCACTGTTAAGAGTCGAGCTCACTCATCGAAACTTCTCTCTGTGGCAAAGCTCATTTCTGCCAGAGTTGGACCTTCTTACTAGAGAGAAAGGGATTGCCATCAAGCTTCAGCTGATTTCACTTAGTCTAGATGAATATACTTGATGCTTAACCCTGACTTTGTGTTTGTTTGTTTTTTAAGGGGCAAGTTCTTTGTTTTTGTTTTTTTAATACAAACCCTTGTGTTGAGGGTTGACTTTCAACAGATCCTAGCAAGGGAGCTGCTCTGCTAGTTTGACCTAAAGGGACAAGATTTTTTGTTGTGGTTGTTTAATTAACATCATATCCACTAGATGCCAGTAGTACCCCTGAAGTGTGACAATCACAAATGTCTCCAAACTTTTTACATACCCCTGGGGGAAGGGGGAGGAGAGTTGCCCCTAGTTGAGAACCACTGATTTTAGCAAAGACAAAAAGAAGGCTTATTACCAAGACCCGCCATGTGCTCGTAGAAACTTCATTAAATTATTAGTAACTATCCTTCTGGTATCTCGGGAAATGGCATCAGAATCTCAGGGAAGAAGGATATACAGCTTGCGAGAAGTGTGTGTATTCAGTATCATATTACCATTTTGTACTTCCAGAAATAGTCATATACCCCTAGAATTTTAGAGCTAGATCAGATCAGATCAGTCACTCAGTCGTGTCCGACTCTTTGCGACCCCATGAATCGAAGCACGCCAGGCCTCCCTGTCCATCACCAACTCCCGGAGTTCACTCAGACTCAGGTCCATCCAGTCAGTGATGCCATCCAGCCCTCTCATCCTCTGTCGTCCCCTTCTCCTCCTGCCCCCAATCCCTCCCAGCATCAGAGTCTTTTCCAGTGAGTCAGCTCTTGGCATGAGGTGGCCAAAGTACTGGAGTTTCAGCTTTAGCATCATTCCTTCCAAAGAAATCCCAGGGCTGATCTCCTTCAGAATGGACTGGTTGGATCTCCTTGCAGTCCAGGGACTCTCAAGAGTCTTCTCCAACACCACAGTTCAAAAGCATCAATTCTTTGGCGCTCAGCCTTCACAGTCCAACTCTCACATCCATACATGACCACTGGAAAAACCATAGCCTTGACTAGCCGGACCTTTGTTGGCAGAGTAATGTCTCTGTTTTTGAATATGCTATCTAGGTTGGTCATAACTTTCCTTCCAAGGAGTAAGCGTCTTTTAATTTCATGGCTGCAGTCACAATCTGTAGTGATTTTGGAGCCCAGAAAAACAAAGTCTGACACTGTTTCCACTGTTTCCCCATCTATTTCCCATGAAGTGGTGGGACTGGATGCCATCATCTTTGTTTTCTGAATGTTGAGCTTTAAGCCAATTTTTTCACTCTCCTCTTTCACTTTCGTCAAGAGGCTTTTGAGTTCCTCTTCACTTTCTGCCATAAGGGTGGTGTCATCTGCATATCTGAGGTTATTGATATTTCTCCCGGCAATCTTGATTCCAGTTTGTGTTTCTTCCAGTCCAGCGTTTCTCATGATGTACTCTGCATTTAAGTTAAATAAACAGGGTGACAATATACAGCCTTGATGAACTCCTTTTCCTATTTGGAACCAGTCTGTTGTTCCATGTCCAGTTCTAACTGTTGCTTCCTGACCTGCATACAAATTTCTCAAGAGGCAGATCAGGTGGTCTGGTATTCCCATCTCTTTCAGAATTGTCCACAGTTTATTGTGATCCACACAGTCAAAGGCCTTGGCATAGTCAATAAGCAGAAATAGATGTTTTTCTGGAACTCTCTTGCTTTTTCCATGATCCAGCGGATGTTGGCAATTTGATCTCTGGTTCCTCTGCCTTTTCTAAAACCAGCTTGAACATCAGGAAGTTCACGGTTCACATATTGCTGAAGCCTGGCTTGGAGAATTTTGAGCATTACTTTACTAGTGTGTGAGATGGGTGCAATTGTGCAGTAGTTTGAGCATTCTTTGGCATTGCCTTTCTTTGGGATTGGAATGAAAACTGACCTTTTCCAGTCCTGTGGCCACTGCTGAGTTTTCCAAATTTGCTGGCATATTGAGTGCAGCGGAAACTTTAAAAACATTCTGCTTCAATCCTCATGCTTTTTGGATGAGGAAATAGGCCAAGTGACTTAGACAAATCATAGCAGTGAGTATAGTAAATGCTACAACAGTGATAAGTTCAAATTCTATAAATACACATTTAAAATATCTTTATTGAGATATAATTTATGTATGCCATGAAACTCACCTATTTAAGATGTACACTTCAATGGGATTTTTTTATTCACAGAGTTGCGCAACAATCACAATTTGTTTTGAACATTTTTGTCACTCCGGGAAATAGCTTTGTATCTATTAACAATCACTCCCCATTCCTCCCCACCCCCTCCCCTAGGCAACCCCTAATATTTTCTGTCTCTATTTTGCCCATCCTTGACTTTTCATATAAATTCAGTCATGTAATTATCTTCTTTCACTTGGCATAATATTTTCAAGGTTCATCCATGTTGTAGCTGCTGCTGCTGCTGCTGCTGCTAAGTTGCTTCAGTCGTGTCCGACCCTGTGTGACCCCATAGATGGCAGCCCACCAGGTTCCTCTGTCCCTGGGATTCTCCAGGCAAAAATACTGGAGTGGGTTGCTATTTCCATCTCCAGTGCATGAAAGTGAAAAGTGAAAGTGAAGTCACTCTGTCGTGTCCGACTCTTCGTGACCCATGGACTGTAGCCTACCAGGCTCCTCCGACCATGGGATTTTCCAGGCAAGAGTACTGGAGTGGCGTGCCATTGCCTTCTCCAGTCATGTTGTAGTATGTGTCAATGTTGTATTCCTTTTTATTGTCCAGTAATATTCCATTTTGTGGATATTATTGATGTATGAATATTATTGAAATCCATTTTGTTATCCTTTCTTGGATATTTGGATTGCTTTCATTTTTGAGCTCTTATGAATACTGTGACTTAAACAAGTTTTCGTGTGGATATTTGTTTTAAATTATCATGGGTACATACTTACAAGTGGAGTTGCTGGCTCCTGTGGTAGCTCTGTATTTGAGTTTCTGAGGAACTGCCAGACTTTTCCAAAGCTGCTGCGTCATTTTACGTTCCCACTCGCAGTGTACAAGAGTCCCACTGCCAGCACTGGTTATTCTCTGACTTTTTGATTATAGCCATCCCAGTGGGTGAGAGGTGCATTTCACTGGGGTTTTGATTTACACTTCCTTGAATACCAGACCACCTGACCTGCCTCTTGAGAAACCTGTATGCAGGTCAGGAAGCAACAGTTAGAACTGGACATGGAACAACAGACTGGTTCCAAATAGGAAAAGGAGTACGTCAAGGCTGTATATTATCACACTGCTTGTTTAACTTATAAGAGTACATCATGAGAAACACTGGACTGGAAGAAACACAAGCTGGAATCAAGATTGCTGGGAGAAATGTCAATAACCTCAGATACGCAGATGACACCACCCTTATGGCAGAAAGTGAAGAGGAACTCAAAAGCCTCTTGATGAAAGTGAAAGTGGAGAGTGAAAAAGTTGGCTTAAAGCTCAACATTCAGAAAACAAAGATCATGGCATCCGGTCCCATCACTTCATGGGAAATGGATGGGGAAACAGTGTCAGACTTTATTTTTTTGGGCTCCAAAATCACTACAGATGGTGACTGCAGCCATGAAATTAAAAGACGCTTACTCCTTGGAAGGAAAGTTATGACCAACCTAGATAGCATACTGAAAAGCAGAGACATTACTTTGCCAACAAAGGTCCGTCTAGTCAAGGCTGTGGTTTTTCCTGTGGTCATGTATGGATGTGACAGTTGGACTGTGAAGAAAGCTGAGCGCCGAAGAATTGATGCTTTTGAACTGTGGTGTTGGAGAAGACTCTTGAGAGTCCCCTGGACTGCAAGGAGATCCAACCAGTCCATTCTGAAGGAGATCAGCCCTGGGATTTCTTTGGAGAGAATGATGCTGAAGCTGAAACTCCAGTACTTTGGCCACCTCATGTGAAGAGTTGACTCATTGGAAAAGACTCTGATGCTGGGAGGGATTGGGGGCAGGAGGAGAAGGGGACGACAGAGGATGAGATGGCTGGATGGCATCACTGACTGGATGGACCTGAGTCTGAGTGAACTCCGGGAGTTAGTGATGGACAGGAAGGCCTGGCGTGCTTCGATTCATGGGGTCGTGAAGAGTCGGACACGACTGAGCGACTGAACTTAACTGAACTGATGGCTAATGAGGTTAAACATCTTTTCATGAGTTTCTTGGCCATTTGTATATCCTCTGTGGAGAAATATCTATTTAGATATTTTGCCCATTTTTAGTTGGGTATTTATCTTTTTATAATTGAGTTCTAAGAATTCTTTATGAACTCTGACTCTTAGTCCCTTATCAGATATATAATTTGCAAATAACATCACCCTCCCCCATTCTGTAGGTTGTCATTTTACTTTCTCGATGGTATCATTGGCAGCACAAAAGTTGTTAATTTTGATGTAGTCCAATTTAATTTTCTTTAGCTATTTGTGCTTTTGGTATCCTATCTAAGAAGCCATTGCCTACTCCAGTGTTACAAAGATCCCCCTTTGTTTTCTAGTTTTGGGTCTTCTATCCATTCTGAATTAATTTTTATCTGTAGTGTAAGGAAGTGTCCAACTTCATTCTTTTGCATGTGGATATATAGTTGTTCCAGCACCATTTGTTGAAAATATCCATTTTATTTTCTGTTATTTTTTTTTGGCCATGCCATACAGATTATGGACTATTAGTTTCCCTACCAGGGATTGAACCCCAGCCCCCAGCAGCAAAGGAGCCAAGACCTAACCACTGGACTACCACGGAATTCCCGAAAATACACAATAGACTTTCATCACCCTTTTACCTGAATCTTAAAATGAAGCCCTATGTGGTCTTTAAAAAAACTCTTTGAGCAACGGCAGAGAGTTTGGAGAAAGATTGTGTCCCCTAAAATGTGTGGGGGACCCCTCCAGTCCTCAGAATCTAGGTTACCTGTTTGTTAACCCACTGTTCGAAGTCTGACTCTGACTTGGTCAGCCTTGGGTTGGGGCCCAGGTATGAGCATTCCTGAAAGCTCTCTAGGTGATCCTGCCGTGCAGGCAGTTGAGGGCTAGGGCACTGTTCGAGGAGGAGCTGTACCGGGGTGTGTGCTGGCCTGTGGAGCGCAGGCCGCTGCCTCTGTGGAGCTTCCTGACTCTTCTGCTCTACAGAGGGCAGCATCTCCTCACGGAAGGGATAGAGTTGTTCCATGTTAGTGCTTCTCCATGTTAGAAACACCTTAGGGATGAAGTCTGTGAAATAAGAGGACCCTGTGCGTTATGAAAACAACAACAGCAAAACTCCCAACCAACAGAAGACAGCGTGGATCCCAAGGGCTGTTTCTCCTCCTACGAAAAAGTGAAAGTGAAGTCTGACTCTTTGTGACCCCATGGACTGTAGCCTACCGGGCTCCTCCGTCCATGAGATTTTCCAGGCAAGGGTACTGGAGTGCGTTGCCATTTCCTTCTCCAGGGGATCTTCCCCACCCAGGAATCAAACCCAGGCCTCCCGCATCGTAGGCAGATGCTTTACCGTCTGAGCCACCAGGAAAGTTTTTTCCTCCTATAAATGAAGAAGAACACTGTTCCGTAGCCCAAGTGCTTTTTAAAGAGAAGTGCTTTATTTTGTTTTACAAGTGATCCAGGGAGAATTCTATATTGCCTTTACTTTTTGCCTTTTATTGTATGGCCATTGTGAAACGGCCTGGCTTTAAAATAAGTGTGAGAACACAAATTGAATTTTAAAATAAGTTATATAGATCTTAGGTTTTTAAAACATGTAAAATACAAACGAAATGCCCTTTGTTGTCTAAAATTCTGTTTGCAGAAAAGCATGAGGACTGCAGCCTGCCAAGTGTGAAGTGCTCCCATGCCGTGGTTTTGTGTTGTCTGAAATGCTTGCTCAGCCAGGAACGAAGCATATCAGCAGGTTCCTCAGTAAATCTTGCCTTCAGTGATCAGTTCCTCCTCTCATGTTGCTAAAAGGTTCATTTGATGTGAAAGGAAGGAAGTAATTGATCAATAACACTTTCTGTAGTCTATTTCTTTTTATTTTAGTAAATTACCTGTAGCAGATCTCCTGTGATTGGTTTCAGAAATCTTTTGGGAGACTTCCCAGGTGGTCCAGTAGGTAAGACTCCTCGCTCCCAATGCAGGGGGCCCAGGTTTGATCCCTGGTCAGGGAACTAGATCCCACATGCCTCAACTAACAGATCCCTCATGCCACGACATAGATCCCAAGTGTCACAACTAAGACCCAACACAGACAAATATTTATTTAAAAAAAAATCATTTTGGACAGGCACTAGCATTTCAGAGTCCCATTAAGGATTTGTTTTTGTGCTCTGAACTGGTATTCCTCAAAGTGTTTGGGAACCAATGCTGGTCTGTAAACCATTTTTGTTACTAGCCCACAATTAAGAAACACTTAAAAATTTGTACCACATCTTGACATTATCTCGACATATTCATTATGTTTTACAAAAGAATTGGTCAGCAGTGGATTGGGAAAAACACAGAACTGGTCCCTCCCCACAGGTAGCCGAGAAGTACTGTTCTAAAGGATGTAACTTTGAGAAGGAAGTACTTTAAAGAAACCATCTTTTTACATTTATTTTCTCTCTGTCTCTCAGAGACTCTGCATTGGAAGACATGGATCTTGCTGCTAATGAGCTCAGCATTTATGACAAACTCTCAGAGACTGTTGATTTGGTAAGACAGACGGGCCATCAGTGTGGCATGTCAGAGAAGGCAATTGAAAAATTTATCAGACAGCTGCTGGAGAAGAATGAACCTCAGAGGGGGCCACCCCAATATCCACTCCTTCTAGCTATGTACAAGGTAAAAACTTGGAAATAGCTTAGACAGAGCACAGACCCATCAACATTCTCCCCAGATATTACTGCTGACTGATTCCACCACTGAACCTTGGTTTTTTCTATGAGTCAATTGGCCTTTACTCTTTGTTACCATATATGATTAGGAAACTTGACTCTTCTGTTAAATGTTGTAGGTGAAAGCTGTGTACTTATGGATAGCTGTATTTGCATGTATTTTTAAATGGTGAACATGGCCCTTGATCCATGTGATACAAACTTGGTGAGCCTTGCAGTTGTCACAGTTGTCAAGCTTTAAATCCTTTCAGAAGTGAATGTCAATGGCTTGTTTATGAAAATGGATTAGTTCTTAAAACACATTGGACATAGTAGAAGATGCCTTTTGTTTTGTTTTTTTCCCCCTTGGCATTAAAGTATTTCATTTGCTGGGACTATTATTAATCCATTTCCTGTCTTTCCTTGTAGGTCTTCATAACCCTGGGATTAATCTTGCTCACTGCCTACTTTGTGGTTCAACCTTTCAGCCCATTAGCACCTGAACCAGTGCTTTCCGGAGCTTACACCTGGCGCTCACTCATCCATCACATCCGGCTGATGTCTTTGCCCATTACCAAGAAGTATATGCCAGAAAATAAGGGAGTTCCTCTGCGTGGGGGCAAGGAAGACAGACCCTTTCCAGGTAGAGCACTGTATTCACTACTTATTAGATACAGCTTTCTTGGCAGTATGTCATGAGAAAGAAGGTCACATTTATTGACATCTAATGAGAGACACTTTGCTGTGTTGTCTCATTTAATTCCATCCTCAGTAAAACTCTGTGAATGGGTTTTATTACCCCATTTTGCAGATTGAGAAACTGAGGCTCCGAGGATGAAGAAACTTGTCAGAGAAACACATCTGGTGTCGTCAAATTCAAGCCCCCTGATTCTTAAACACACATGTTGGGGATGAGAGTTTTTCCTCATAGGAAGGATTTGAGTGTATCTTTACCATTTTCCCTCCTATGGTCCCTATCCATAATAGATATTTTAATAAGTAGCTATCGCTTTATTGAAAGCATCTGAGTCCAACCCCTTAATAGTCCTTAGCCTGTTGGGCTAGGTTTTTGTCTAGGTGTATCCCTCTCTTTCAGTTGAATCTTTTCTGTTTCATGATTCACTTACATAGTGCTCATAAGTATACAACTTTGCCAATAAGTTGAATTTAAGAAACACTTTAGTAACAATGCAGTGGTAGCACAGGAATTCCTGGTCAGATAGACCATTTGAGGAGTTGCTTTTTTGAAAATAGTGTAATGCAGTAAGACTTGATATTTACTTTTTGAGAAAGAATAGGGGGATATTATTTGGGGATTTTATTTTAGTCATCTATTATTTTATCTGTTTATCTTATTCGCCTGTGTGAAGGAATATGTACATTAACACCACAAATGGATTATAGAACTTTTTGTATAACCATGTTCTGAAACCTTAGGCTTCAAAATAACTGTTGAAGAAGTATGTCTTCTCTTCAATGTTGTTTTCCAAAAAAAAAAGTTAGTAGTTGAAACCAAGCTTTATAATCATAGTGCTACTCTTTAAGCCAAGACCTAATCAGTCATAAAAATCATCACTTGGTTTGGGTCTCCTTTGAAAGCTATTTTTGTACACTTGGGGAAATCCTTAAGAGGTTTCCAGAATTATATCAAAATCAGAGGAAGGGAACATTGTAAAACAAAAACCCCACCTCATAAGTCTTTTTTTTTTTTTTAATCAACTCATATATTTAGACTTTTAAATTCCAGATTTAACTTTCTAATGTTTATTGGGAAGGTTATTTTTGAAATGTCATCAACAGAGCTCCAACTGTTTATCAGGGAGGTCCAGAGCACGTGGGGAAAAAGCCAGAGAAACTGGTCAGTGAGGCCAGCCTGCCCTGCTTCCTCGGATGCACCGGCCCCCGTCCTGTCTTCCCCTCCCAGCCTCCCAAAGCTCCTCGTCTGCTCTGTGGCACGTGGGAGGAAGTCCGCAGTGTTTAGGACCAGGTTCACGGCATTTACTTTCTTTCTCTCCATGTTATAAACTACATCTCCACAGACTCTTGAGTTAAGAAAACATAGTCAGTGGACAGTGATTGCTCATTCTGTGTATCAGAGTTTAAAAATTCAAGAAACATCAGTGTCTTGTCAACAAGCCAGGTTCAACAAGCCAGGTTGTTTGGCCACTCCAAATGAATATTTTGCCTTGCATATTAAAATAAAATGAGTCCTTAGAGTGCACTTGTAAAGAGAGAGCATTGGAAGGGTGTGGTTTTAGGTCTTTAATGTTGTTGATTCTACTACAAAGCTGCTTTTACTTGTAAACAGAGATTTGTTACCCTATTTTCCTATGTCTCATAATTCTGGGAAGCTGTAGACATGTAATAGCATTTTGCATAGCATTTGGAGGGAAGCTTAAGAATGCATAATGAAATAAGGGGTGAATGGAAACATGTTGGGGAGAATTAGATAACAGAAGTGCAGGGACTTCTCCGGTGGGTCCAGTGGTTAAGACTCAAAGCTTCCATTGTAAAGGACATGGGTTTGATCCCTGATCAGGGAACTAAGATCCCACATCCTGGGAGGCCAAAAAAAAAAGAAATGCAAACTGCTGGTCCTGGAAGAGGGCCAGAAAAGCAAAACACATAAATTATCGTTCCTGTTGTCATGTACCAGAAAGCAGCGGCCTTTCAGTTAGGACTACTTAGCAGTACCTTCAAAGTCAGTGTAGAAGGAGAATGTAAAGTGAGCGTGGCTCCCCAGCAGAAAGCCCTTCAGCGTGCTGTTTCCCTAAGGGCTGCCTGGTGCCCCCAGCGACCATCTGACGCTCCTTGCAGGGGCAGCGGCGACTCCAGACGCGCCACACCGGTGCTGTTAGGTCTCCTCCCGACCGCTGGTGGCTTTCCCTCTTGACTCTGCCCAGGGAACAAACGCAACAGAAGTGGGGTTTTGTTTTCCTAGGTTTCAGCCTTGGGTAGGAAACCCTGCCCCTGAATCCTCTTCATAGGGTGAATGAGGTGACTCTGGTGAGTCATGTAGACACCCCACTCTGTAGCAGAAAATAACTAAGCTGACTTACTTAGTACTTGCCAGTTGCCAGGCCCTGTTCAAAGGGCTTTCCATGTGGTGGCTCACTTGATCTTTACAATATTCCCAGGCAGCAGGTTCTGGTTTTATGTCTGTTTTACAGAAGACACTGAAATACAGTGAGATTAGGTCACTTGCCTGAGAATCCAAGGCTGGTAAGTCATGGAACCATGGCAGGCAGATTCTTTACCGGATTCTTTACCACTGAGCCACCAGGGAAACCTTGACTTACTATTTGACTTAACCTTTTCTCTCTCTTTTTTGAAAAACACTGATTGATTGATTCTGTTTGGCTGTGCCAGGCCTTTGTTGCAGCACACAGGCTCTTTAGTTGCAGCGTGTGGGTTCTGCTTCCTGACCAGGGATCAAGCCCTGGCCCGCTGCATTGGGAGCTCTGAGTCTTAGCCACTGGGCCACCAGAGAGTCCCAGTCCTTTCTCTTATTAAACTATAGTTTTCCCTTCACATTTACATTTTTAGTTCTTACCCACTCTCCCACCCCCATCTCCCACCTTCTACCTTTATATCCATTTTGACCCTGCCGTCTGTCCTCTTGGATTTTATCCTTCCCTAAAATCATTGTCTTAGAGCTCAAAAGGAACGTTAGAGTTGATCTGGTACATACTCCTGTTTTTTTTTGTTTTTTTTTTTTAACTTTTTATTTTGTATTGGCGTGTATCCAGTTAACAGTGTTGAGATTGTTCAGGTGAACAGCAGAGGAACTCAGCCATACATGTACGTGAGTCCATTCTCCCCCACACTCCCCTCCCATCCAGTCTGCTACATAACATTGAGCAGAATTCCATGTGCTATACAGTAAGTCCTTGGGAATTTTCCATTTCAAGTACAGCGGTGTGTACATGTCCATCCCAAATTCTCGATCTCTACCTTGGAATCTTGCCCTCTGTCAACCATAAGTTTGTTCTGTAAATCTGTGTCTGTTTCCGTTTTGTAAATAAGATTATTTGTATCATTTCGATTTAGATTCCCCATATAAGGGTATCATACAGTTTTTCTCCTCCTCTGACTGACTGCACTCAGCGTGACGATTTCTAGGTCCATCCATGTTGCTGCAGATGACATTGTTTGATTCATTTTAATGGCTGAGTAATATTCCATTGTACATGTGTGCCTCATCTCTCTCCATTCCTTTCTTGATGGGCATTTAGGTTGCTTCCATGCCCCTGTTTTACAAAGAGGAAACACTGGCTGGAAGAGGTGGAATAGCTTGCTTACCCAGTCACACATGACAGACTAGCACTTGAACCTTAGTTTCTTAACTTGAGTCTGCCACTCGTTCCATCACATCACACTTACTGTCTGCTCCCTTTGCCCTCACACAAGCCAGGTTCCAGCCTGTTCAGTTCAGTTCAGTCGCTCAGTCGTGTCCAGCTCTTTGCGACCCCATGAACTGCAGCACACCAGGCCTCCCTGTCCATCACCAACTCCTGGAGTCCACCCAAACTCATGTCCATTGAGTCGGTAATACCATCTAATCATCTCATCCTCTGTCATCCCCTTCTCCTCCTGCCCTCAGTCTTTCCCAGCATCAGGGTCTTTTCAAATGAGTCAGCTCTTCACATCAGGTGGCCAAAATACTGGGGTTTCAGCTTCAACATCAGTCCTTCCAAAGAACACCCAGGGCTGATTTCCTTTAAGATGGACTGGTTGGATCTCCTTGCAGTCCAGAGGACTCTCAAGAGTCTTCTCCAACACCACAGTTCAAAAGCATCAATTCTTTGGCGCTCAGCTTTCTTTATAGTCCAACTCTCACATCCATACATGACTACTGGAAAAACCATAGCCTTGACTAGACTATTAGACTGAACTATTTTGTTTACTTTGGGCATTTCTGATTTTTAATTGTAACACTCATATATCCTGAGAAGGCCTGGGTCAGTTCCTCACATACAGTTAGAAGGTGCATCTCTGTATGTGTACTGCATAATTGGAAGGTTACGTATCCATGAGCTTTGAAGGGGTGGTTGATGTGGATCTCCCAGTATTAAGGAGTTTGCGGAATAGTAGATCGTTCATGACTCTAATCAGACTTAGAGTCCAGGCCAGTGCTCATACCTATTTATTTGCAAATAAAAGAGTAAAGTGACGACAGCTCCGTCCAGCACTTACAGCGTGTATACCAGGCACTGTGTCATGTACTGCACCCGGTGTTCCCCAGTCTTCACAGCAATCACGTAAGGCAGTTAACATTTTATGTTAATATTTCAGAGATGAGGGAGCTGATATGCAAGGGGGTTGACTGACTAAGCTGAAGTCTCACATCTAGAGACAAATTTCTGTACGAGGAGGACTTACAAAAATAGCTGAACTCTACAGTTTGGAATTGTTCATACGCATTGCTTCCTGACAGCAGAGCTGTTGGCAAAATGATTTCTTGGGTTCTTTCCATCCCTATGGTGTATGAAAGTGCCTCTGGGCCTGTTGCCACTCCTGCAGGGGGCCTGGCCAAGGTCAAGGCTTCACCCCTGCCTCATGCCCAGGGAGCCGGAAGTGCTAAGCAAAATGAGCTGCTGGAGCATAGCCTGATTAAATACTGAGCACGCACCAGTGAATGTCACAGAGGCTTTGTTGTGGACTTTGCAGGCTTCTCTTAGGTACATTTCTAATATGAGACATCTAAGAAATCATGAGATTGTATTTATTTAATCCTTATTTTGAGATTTTTCTCCAAATTCAGATCATCTGATTTTTTTTCTCCTGATGGACTTGATCCTATTGTTGTGTGTGTGTGTGTGCTCAGTCATGTCTGACTCTTAGTGGCCCCATGGACTGTAGTCCACCAGGCTCTTCTGCCCATGAAATTCTCCTGCGAAGAATTCTGGCGTGGGGTGCTGTTTCCTACTCCAGAGGATCTTCCCTACCCAGGTATCGAACCCGAATCTCTTGCATCTCCTGTGTTCGCAGACGAATTCTTTACTACTAGCGCCACCTGGGAAGCCCAATCCTATCGTTAAATCTTCTGAAAAGTCAAAGTTTCATTCATTCAGTCAGTCATTCAGTGAGTGTGTATCGAGACCCTGTTGTACACCAGGCACTGTTCTCAACAGAGCAGCGAACAAAACAGTCCCCCTCCGGCACCCTGCTCTCGCGGAGCTGGCCTTGACTTTGTGTCTTTCTTCTTCCCTATCCTTTTTACCCATAGGGAGGTTTTTGTGCTCCTGGAAAGAAATATATATATATATATATTTTTTTTTTTTTTCTTTTTGCCAGATTAATAGTCTGTGTAAAAGGACTCTCCGCTTCAAATTCCAGAGTATGTTACGATTGTTCACAGCGAGCCAGCCTGGGTGCGTTTCCTTTGTAAACAACTCTCAGGCACCAGGAAGCCTCCTGACAGGCCCTGGCTCGCCGCTGTTCTGCAGAGTGCCCAACTCACAGAGAAGCCTGGGAGGTTACAGTTTCTGCCCTCCTTACCTTCAAGGCTGTGTTTTGTCCGCAAGACTGTTTTTGATATCTCACACAGTGAAACGATGCCGTGATCAGAGTGAAAATTTGGAATCCAGATCCTGTCTTTTATCGAACTCTAATAATGTGGAGTTTCACTTCTCTGGCACAACTGTTTTTTTTTAGTATAAGGAGGATACCTTGAGGAAGGAAGCCTTAGAAATCAAAAGAAAGTTAGGGATTGCCATCCAGCTTCCTTTCTGTTTGGTGCTGGAGGACAAGTGGACAGACGCCGAGGAGGGCTGAAAAGAAGTGAGATGCAGCGTGTTTGGTAACTGAAGAAAAGCCGTGGACCAGGGTGGTGTGGGATGGTCTGCTGTGTGCTGTTGGCTGTTTTCCAGCGTGAGTGAGATTTTGCTCACAGAGCACACAGCACACAAAACCTTTTCAGACAGATGGAGGCCAAGTTGAAGTCTGGTCTTTTCTCCTTTTGTTGTTGGAAATTCTGTGAGAAGGGGAAAAGGAGCCCCAACTGTACACAGCCCCCTCCTCCTGGTCACTTCACTGCTTAGCCATTCCTCAATCCCTTTCTGAAACAAATAAGAGCACATTCTTTATCCACCTTGGTGACAGAGGCTGCAGAGAAGTCCAGAGTAGCTCTTCCTCTTGAAGTGCTGCTGCTGCTGCTAAGTCGCTTCAGTCGTGTCTGACTCTGTGCAACCCCATAGACGGTAGCCCACCAGGCTCCGCTGTCCATGGGATTCTCCAGGCAAGAACACTGGAGTGGGTTGCCACTTCCTTCTCCAGTGCATGAGCTCCCCTTAATTCAGATGGAGTGTATGAACTACCCCCATTCTGGGGATTGTTTTTCTGCATCACCTCCCCTCTTCCTTGGCTGGCCACCAACCTGGCCCAGGTTCCTCTTCTGTCAGGGGCCTCTTCAGGGGCCTGCCTTCCACGATGACTAAACTCTGCATTAAAAGTTAATACTCTCGGTTTGAGTCTTCATGGTCTTCAAAGACATACAAAAAATGTTTTTTTTTTTTAATTGAAGCATATTGATTAACAATGTTGTGTGTAGGTGTACAGCAAAATGATTCTGTTCTACATATACACGTATCTATTTTTTTCCCCACCGTACTTCACGGCTTTCAGGATCTTAGTTCCCCGACCAGGGATTGAACCTGGGCCCTTGGCAGTGAAAGCTCAGAGTCCTAACCACTGAACCACCAGGGAATTCCCTCCAAAGACATTTTTATTTGGAAAATACATAAAACATATATGAAGACAAAAAAAAGACATAAGATTTTTATTTTTGAAAATACACTTTTTAACTTTTTTTGGCCGTGCCACATGGCATGTGGCATCTTTATTTCTCTTCCAGGAATAAAGCCCGTGCCCCTTGCATTGGAAGCACAGAGTCTTAACCCCTGCACTGCCAGGAAAATCCAAAAATATATTTTTAATGAAGTAAATTCTCTCACCTCTACCCCTCCCAACTCCTCCACCCAGGCAACCACTGGTAATAACTTGAATATACATCCATCCTTCTGAGTTTTTCCATGGCTGTGCAGATCCCTATACTTTGTATCTATAAATATAAAATATTTTTTGATTCACACACACAAGGAAGGCTTATGTAAATATTTTTGGCTAGGAACATTGTATTAGTTTCTAAGTTTGCTGTATGTAACAAAGTACCAAAGGTCAGGCGAATTAAAACAACAAAAATTAATCTTCTCACAGTTTTGGAGGCTAGAAATCCAAAATCAAAGTGTTTCAGGGCTCTTCTCCTTCTCAAAGGCTCTAGGGACGAATCCTTCTTGGCTTCTTCCAGGTTCTGCTGGTTGCCATCAGTCCTCGGCATCCTTAGCTATGGCTGCATAACTCTGTATGGCCATCTTCCCTCTTGGAGTCGTCATGTGGCCTCTCTTCTTCTGATAAGAATGCATGTAGATTGAATTTAGGGCCCACCCCACTTCAGTATCACCTCATCTTTAATTAATTACATCTGCAAGGAACCTATTTCCAAATATGATCAAATTCTGAGGTTCCAGAAGGACTTAAATTTTAGCGGGGGGACACTGTTCAACCCAGAATACACATTTTTCAGGAGTTTATATTATTCCATTGTCTGAGTATTGCTTAATTTAACAGTTTCCAGATTTTTTTGCTGTTATTAAAAAAGATTTGGGACATTCATATACACATATTTTTTTATATATGTACTATTATTTCTGTGGGGCTTCCCTGGTGTTTCAGATGGTAAAGAATCTCCCAGCGATCTGGGAGACCCAGGTTTGTTACCTGAGTCGGGGCAATCCCCTGGAGAAAGGAATGACAACCCACTCCAGTTTTCTTACCTGGAGAATCCCATGGACAGAGGAGCCTGGCAGACTACAGTCCAGGGGATCACAAAGAGTCAAACATGACTGAGCAACTAACACTTCACTATTATTTCTGTAAAACAGATTCTTGGAAGTAGAATACCTGGGTCAGAAAGCATGGACATTTTACATTTTAATAAATACTAAAAAATTATCTTCATAAACTTATGTTGGTGTGTAACTTTCATTAACATGTGTTGCTCATCTACCCTGGATATTATCATTTTGCCAGTCAAGTGACTGAAAAGTGGTATCTCACTTTAAGTTACATTTCTTCAATCATCATTGAAGGTGGATGTCTTTTCAGTTGTGTTTTTAGGCCATTTGTATTTGTTTTTCTGTGGACTACTTGTCCATATTATCTACACAGAGAGAACAGAACAGTGCCGTTTGCCTCCAGACCTGCCCTCCTGCCCAGCACAGAGGTGAGCCATGAGCAGTCGGAGGTGAGGGTCCTTGGGTCTGCCACATGCCCAGTGTCTGTCACGAGGCTCTTACTACATTCTCTAACTGTACCTGTGCCTAAGGGGTGTATTCCCCATAGATTATAAACGTGACCGTACTTTATAATTCATTTTTGTTACTCCAGGACGCCTTTGGGCACATAAACATCTCCTAGAGTTAATTTGGCAGGTGGTGGATTGTTGCCTTTTGTTATTCTCATACATATTTCTTTCTAGATAAACTTTAGAATGCAATTGTCACAGCTCTGCCTCATCCCCACCTTCACCAATAAGAGACTCTGATGAAATTCTATCCAGTTGTATTAAATGTATGTGTATGTGTTTTTGAGAAGACTTGATGTCTTTATGACATTTAGTCATTTATCTAGGTCTTACTTTATATCCTTCAGTAAAATTTTATAGTTTTACCTTTTTTGTTAAATTTTTTTGCCAGTTATTATGAATGAGATCATTTTCCATTTCTGTTTTTAAAAGATTATGGTTAGTAGTGTAAGAACAGGGTTTCCTAGGTGGCTCAGTGGGTAAAGAATCTGCCTACAGTGCAGAAAATGCAGGTTTGATCCCTGGGTCAGGAAGATCCCCTGGAGAAGGAAATGGCAGCCCACTCCAGTATACTTGCCTGGAGAATCCCATGGACAAAGGAGCCTGGCAGTCTACAGTCCATGGGGTCACAAAGAGTCGGACATGACTGAGCGACTAAGCACAAGCACAGCCCACGAAGCACCTTTGTATAAATTAGAATTTCTCCTAGCACTTCACTCCTGATATGATTGTCATAATTAACAGACTCATTTGGAATATGACATGTTACTGCAGAAAAATGTGATAATAAGTATTTGCAGCCCTCCAGGGTCTCCCTTAAATGAGGAGCTCTTGGACCATCTCAGCCTGTATAGATGGTCTCTGCAGTGCTGCCGAGAGCCATGGATTTTGTCATCACTGCCTCTGGAATCACCCCTTTCTTCCCAAGGCCACTGGCTCAGTTAGACTGTTGTTAAATTTCCCCTCTCATCACCGTACACCTCCTCCCTCCCCAATAAAAGGACAAAAACAAAGCATGACTGGGTCTGCCTCTTGCCAGCCTCCCTCTTGCAGGACACCCTAGACATGCCACAGAATAACCTTCCTAGAAGGAAGCCCTAGAGCCCTCGGCACTGTCTTCCTCAGCAGCCTCTGTGCTGTTCCCACCCCGCCCCCTTGGGTGGTGATTCCTCTCGCCTTCACTCTCAGTTTGCTCATCTGTAAAAGCAGAATAGTGATGCCTCCTCAATAATTACATGGTAAGAGTAAACAGTACACTACCTGCGGAAATACAACTCACTTTGGGCTCGCTGCTGATCACTCTAGTTTTCTCTTCCCTTCCCTCCCCCTCCCTCACAAGTACTCTGGAAACGGAAACACTGTATAATTGTAACATAGTATGTTGCCTCAGGGCTCTATTTTGGCCGCTTTTCTTCTGTGAGAATTAAGACTTTTAAATTGGATTTGACTCAACATAAGTTTTTGGCCTTGGAATAGGGAATGAAGCAAGGCAAAGACTAATAGAGTTTTGCCAAGAAAATGCACTGGTCATAACAAACACCCTCTTCCAACAACACAAGAGAAGACTCTATACGTGGACATCACCAGATGGTCAACACCGAAATCAGATTGATTATATTCTTTGCAGCCAAAGATGGAGAAGCTCTATACAGTCAGCAAAAACAAGACCAGGAGCTGACTGTGGCTATTTAGGAAAACCATTAGACCATTCAGGTATGACCTAAATCAAATCCCTTATGATTATGCAGTGGAAGTGAGAAATAGATTTAAGGGCCTAGATCTGATAGATAGAGTGCCTGATGAACTATGGAATGAGGTTCGTGACATTGTACAGGAGACAGGGATCAAGACCATCCCCATGGAAAAGAAATGCAAAAAAATAAAATGGCTGTCTTGGGGAGGCCTTAACAAATAGCTGTGAAAAGAAGAGAAGCAAAAAGCAAAGGAGAAAAGGAAAGATATAAACATCTGAATGCAGAGTTCCAAAGAATAGCAAGAAGAGATAAGAAAGCCTTCTTCAGCGATCAATGCAAAGAAAGAGGAAAACGACAGAATGGGAAAGACTAGGGATCTCTTCAAGAAAATCAGAGATACCAAAGGAACGTTTCATGCAAAGATGAGCTCAATAAAGGACAGAAATGGTATGGACCTAACAGAAGCAGAAGATATTAAGAAGAGATGGCAAGAATACACAGAAGAACTGTACAAAAAAGATCTTCACGACCCAGATAATCACGATGGTGTGATCACTGACCTAGAGCCAGACATCCTGGAATGTGAAGTCAAGTGGGCCTTAGAAAGCATCACTACGAACAAAGCTAGTGGAGGTGATGGAATTCCAGTTGAGCTATTCCAAATCCTGAAAGATGCTGCTGTGAAAGTGCTGCACTCAATATGCCAGCAAATTTGGAAAACTCAGCAGTGGCCACAGGACTGGAAAAGGTCAGTTTTCATTCCAATCCCAAAGAAAGGCAATGCCAAAGAATGCTCAAACTACCACACAATTGCACTCATCTCACACGCTAGTAAAGTAATGCTCAAAATTCTCCAAGCCAGGCTTCAGCAATACGTGAACCGTGAACTTCCTGATGTTCAAGCTGGTTTTAGAAAAGGCAGAGGAACCAGAGATCAAATTGCCAACATCCGCTGGATCATGGAAAAAGCAAGAGAGTTCCAGAAAAACATCTACTTCTGCTTTATTGACTATGCCAAAGCCTTTGACTGTGTGGATCACAATAAACTGTGGACAATTCTGAAAGAGATGGGAATACCAGACCACCTGATCTGCCTCTTGAGAAATGTGTATGCAGGTCAGGGAGCAACAGTTAGAACTGGACATGGAACAACAGACTGGTTCCAAATAGGAAAAGGAGTTCGTCAAGGCTGTATATTGTCACCCTGTTTATTTAACTTCTATGCAGAGTACATCATGAGAAACGCTGTACTGGAAGAAACACAAGCTGGAATCAAGATTGCCGGGAGAAATATCAATAACCTCAGATATGCAGATGACACCACCCTTATGGCAGAAAGTGAAGAGGAACTCAAAAGCCTCTTGATGAAAGTGAAAGTGGAGAGTGAAAAAGTTGGCTTAAAGCTCAACATTCAGAAAACAAAGATCATGGCATCCAGTCCCACCACTTCATGGGAAATGGATGGGGAAACAGTGGAAACAGTGTCAGACTTTATTTTTCTGGGCTCCAAAATCACTACAGATGGTGACTGCAGCCATGAAATTAAAAGACGCTTACTCCTTGGAAGGAAAGTTATGACCAACCTAGATAGCATATTCAAAAGCAGAGACATTACTTTGCCAACAAAGGTCCGTCTAGTCAAGGCTGTGGTTTTTCCTGTGGTCATGTATGGATGTGAGAGTTGGACTGTGAAGAAGGCTGAGCGCCAAAGAATTGATGCTTTTGAACTGTGGTGTTGGAGAAGACTCTTGAGAGTCCCTTGGACTGCAAGGAGATCCAACCAGTCCATTCTGAAGGAGATCAGCCCTGGGATTTCTTTGGAAGGAATGATGCTAAAGCTGAAACTCCAGTACTTTGGCCACCTCATGTGAAGAGTTGACTCATTGGAAAAGACTCTGATGCTGGGAGGGATTGGGGGCAGGAGGAGAAGGGGACGACAGAGGATGAGATGGCTGGATGGCATCACTGACTGGATGGACCTGAGTCTGAGTGAACTCCGGGAGTTGGTGATGGACAGGGAGGCCTGGTGTGCTTCGATTCATGGGGTCGCAAAGAGTCGGACACGACTGAGCGACTGATCTGATCTGAAGTTGCATTTGGGGCTTCCCAGGTGGCTCAGTGGTAAAGAATCTGCCTATCAATGCAGGAGACGCAGGAGATGTAGGTTCTATCCCTGGGTTGGGAAGGTCTCCTGGAGGAGGGCAGGGCAACCCACTCCAGTATTCTTGCCTGGAGAATCCCATGGACAGAGGAGTCTGATGGGCTGCAGTCCGTGCGGTCACAAAGAGTCAGACACGACTGAATGAGTGAACACGATGACTTATGCCTCATTGTATGTCCATTACCTGGAGTTGTGTTTTGACAAGAGTTCATCATATTTGACCTCTAGTAAGAAACATGTGAAAATACTCCAGAAAGGAAAATAAAAGGGTAACTGCAGCCTCAGCGTGCCGTTAAAACAGGTGCCACTGAAGGTTTTCCGCTGCCCGTGGAGGCTTGCAGTGTTTGCTGTGTGCTCCTCCCAGGGGTGAGAATAGTGGGTAGTGCTGCCTGCAGGAAACACAGGGTTTGTCTGCAGGAGATGCGGGCTTGGGATGCGCTGAGCACACGCACCGCCCTCCCCGGTGAGTGTTCCTTATCCTGCAGACTCCTGCCTTGTGCTCACTACAGAAAATGTTTTGTGTTGAGTCAGTTTCCACGTCTGTTTCTTGGCTCAAAGAGCTGATTTCCTTTCAGCCACATTGGATTGTTGTCTTTTGTTCTAGGCTGTCTCCTGATTGGGTTTTCATTGGGTTTTAATCAGAAACCATCTGGTGAAAATTTTGGATTCAAATTAAAGATCTATCACAAACACATATCTCAGAGAACACAGATGAAACCCAGACTGGAACAGAAAGCAAACAAGACATAATGAAATAATATTATGAACAGAATAGTCTCAGAGGGAAGGAACGCAGAGAAAACCAAGAAAGGCTGCATAGAAACAGAGCCAACCCCTCAAAGAAGGACCCACCAGAGTAGGGTGTGGGGGAGCCAGCGAGCTCTCAATCAGGGCCTGAGTGGGGAGTTCTAGTTCTCACCACCCTGCAGTCCTTGGGGCTGGAAGCCACGGTTAGTAGCCCTTTCCCCTCCCCCAAACTGGAACAGAGTGCTGATGAGCAGAGGCCATTTACTTTACTCCACAGATGGGCCCTCTCTCCTCTCCATCCCTTCTCTCTGCACCCATTTCTCACTCTTCCTTCCCAGAGCTGTCCTGGGCCGGCCTTGTACCTTGTCCCTGTGAGCCCAGGGTGTAGGATATCAGAGAAATGCTGGCATCACTGGCAGTGGGACCACCCTGCCTGCCTGCCCCTCCCCCACGTGCTGTAGCCGGTTCATACCTGTTGGTCACAGGTTAGAAAACTGGGAAAGAACTGCATCTCCAACCCCATGTCACAAATACAGCTCCCCAAACTGACTTTAGTTATTGATTTGACTTAGGAGATACTTGTACGTGTTAAAAAGTATTTCCTCCCCTCTCCACCTCTGTCCCCTAGCTAGGCTCTCTGTTTCCTTCTTGAGGGTTAACTTGTTTGATACGTACCTTTTCAGCGGTCGCCCGTGGTGATCACCGTGAGCTTTTAAAATTTTTATGCCTCTCTGTCTCCATTGCTGGGCCTCCTGGATTCACCTGCTGTATCTGCTTTCTCCACATCCCTTCCTCTCTCAGACTTTGACCCCTGGTGGACAAATGACTGTGAGCAGAATGAGTCGGACCCCACCCCTGCCAACTGCACTGGCTGTGCCCAGAAATTACCCCTCCAGGTGATGCTCCTGGAAGATACCCCAAGGAGATTTGAGAGACTGCATCCTCTAGTGATCAAGGTGCGCAGAAAGACTGGTTCTCCCACTGCCTCATAACCCATTAAATGGCTAGAAAGCACCAGGCCCTGGGACATTCCTGATAAGTAATTCCGTGTTGTCTTGTTGCGCTTTTGTTTTCTGCCTCCCCAAGACGGGACAGTCCCTGTCGACTGAGGGGCTTCAAGACTTTTTGTGCCAGTATCCGGAGGTGACAGAAGGCTTCACCGAAGGGTTTTTCACCAAGTGGTGGCGCTGCTTTCCTGGACGGTGGTTCCCATTTCCGTATCCATGGTGAGTGCGGAAAGGGGCACCCAGCCATGTGTGTGTACAGAAAGAGGGCAGACCAAATGTCAAAACAGTACCAATTACTGCCGAGACCCTGCCATGCCCGGCACTGTGTAAACTTTACAGCACACCCTCCCAGTCAAGTGATAACTCCAGAGCACAGTGTTGAAAAATTGAGAGAAGGAGATGAGTTGAAGAGGTGTGTCAAGAGGGGCGTCACCATGGTGGACACTGAGATTGCCTAATAGAAGCATCACTCACTCCTAACTGCAGTGTTTAGCATTTGCTTTCATGCTGAGCGGGTCCTGAGTGTTGAGGACTGCACAGAGAGCACAAAGAATAAAAGGGAAGGTTATTTCGTGGCATTTGTTTGTGCCAGGCAGCATGCCTTAGTGCTTAGTGTCTGTTACTCGTTGGAGATGCTCATAATAGCGCTGGGAAGTCGGAATTGTCATTGTCGTTTTTCAGTTCAGGAAAAGTGGGAATCAGAGAGGTTAAGTACTTTGCTTAAGGTCACCCAGCCAACACTGAAACCCGCATCTATCTCCCTGTTCCTTCTCGGGTCTTATAGATGACATGGGCCATTTCTTGGGGGTAACCTTGCTTTCTACAAATAAAAGGAACGCAAGTTTACTTCTAGAATCATTCCAAAGAGGATTAAAACTGCTTTTTCAGGCTTTTTGTTGGGTAGTTTGGCTGCTTCTGCCTTTCTTTAAATTTGCTGTTTATTTGCATGATCAAATACTCAGTTTACGAGCTGAAACAGGCTTCCCACGTCGTACTGCTCCACTTCAAAAGGGTCATGATTGTTGCCCCCCTCCTCCTTCCTTCTCCTCTCTTGCCCTGCCTGCTGTTACTTCAGTCTCTTTGCCAAGAGGGAATGAATGGAGTGTTTCTTTTCGCCCTCTATATGTTGTTTTAGCTGGATTTTATAAACACCCCACCCACACAAGACAAATTGTGGCTGTAGAGTGAGTGTGTGTGTGTGTGAGTGTGTGTGTGATGTTTCAGTTAATTGATTCAGCATGACTGCTCTTCATGGTCCTAATACTTCCGTTGTTGTCCTGACATCTTTCCCTCTTCACCCACCACCCACAGTTTTCCCACCCTCACTGAGCTCTCTTTAGCCATGGCGTTAGGCTGGGTTGCCCAGTTTAACTACTTTTTCTCTCTTGTACACATTTTGCAGGAGAAGACCGCTGAACAGATCACACATTTTACATGAGCTTTTCCCTATTTTCACCTATCTGCCGTTTCCAAAAGAAGCCTCCTTGAAAAAATGCTTCCTTCTTCAACCAGAACCTATTGTGGGGAGTAAGGTAGGAAATTCTGAGAAGATTTGGATCTAGAACTTTTCTCGTTTGGTACCGGGCTGATGTCATAATCAAAGCCTTCCTTGCATGTCAACTTAGAGGGTGACCTGAAGGGTCATCCACAGAATCTGGAGTTCTCTCTTCCTGCTGCTTGCCAACACACCTGCAGCGGCCTGACTTTTTACTGAAGGCATGCTTCCAGAAAGTCTAGTGACTTGCAGATCTATTTCCTGCCCTCAACACCTGGGGGCAAGCTACCTTTCTACATTAAAGGAAGTAGAATCCTCAAGTTTAAAGAGTCCTGAGCATGCAGTCAGACTTCTCTACCTCCAAGTAGAGAGCAGGCAGACTGTGAATGAATAGTGTGTAAATGAAAAGTCCAACGTTTCTCATTTTGTGAGAAATTAAATGATTTGCCCAAGGGCACAGCAAGTTAGTAAGAGGTCTCACCTCATTCTCCACTCCCAGATTGGCTTTCCCCAGAAATAAACAAATGAGAAGCTTCAGATGGAGAGCAAAAAGGGAGTGCAGAAAGCTTGGGAGCGTGGTTTGGGAACAGAAGGGTTGACAAGCCGTGCCTGAGGCAGTGTGTGGCGCTGCCTCTCACCTCCGTCCGTGGCCAGGTACCCGGAGCCCATGTTTCTCCTCTGGGGCCAGCAGACTGGGCAGAGCTTTGCTGTGTTTGTGTCTGTTTACTTTTCTCTGAATTGCTCTTTTGTTGAGTCTCAACCCTGAGGAAGCTTTTTGAGTCTGGATTGGTTTGGAATAATTAAAAGGATGAACTTTCCTTTGTTAAAAAATTAAATTTGCTGAACTGCGACCCCTACCAACTCTGGGTTGTGTCTTTAACCTCCTGACACTATTGTTTGGGTCCAAATGTGCTGAATCGTGTTAAAGGAATTTCAAAGCCTTTAAAAAACAATCATTTTGTCTACACGTAAGAACTTCTGCCTGCCAGCTGTAGGGTGGAGGTGCTGGGCTCTGGCCTCAGGTTTTAAAGAAGTTTATTCTGCTGCCTTCGGCTAGAACTCAGGGCCCTGGTATGATTTCATCTTCATAATTATGATATATGAAAAAATTATGGGTGAGGGCCTTCATCACTGTCTTGGGTTTTCCCACTTGAATCTTAATTTCAGCAGTCTGCCGAACAGGGACACCAGGGAGCCCAGCCAAAGGGGTAAATACAGAGTTCCGCAGATGCTTGTCAGAATCATCTTGTTGTGGTTCTCAAGGATGTTTTTGGAAGGGGAGTGGCCCAAATAGGCAGAAATCCTGAGAGTCTGATTTCTTAGAGCATCTGTTCCCCACCCTGGCCCAGGCTCTCCTTTCTCCACAGCCACGTTACTCCACCCTTGTTCCACATCCCTGGGCTCTGGACTCTGGTAAAGTCATGTGTCTGTGGGCCCAGATTCCAAAAGGCAGCCTTGGGATAGAAGATAAGCAGTGGGGTCCCGTTGTTGAGAGACCCTGAGGGAAGAGGTGAGGGGCTCCAGGGCCCACTTCACGCACCCCAGGATGTTGCCTCGGGCTGACCCAGTCCATCCTGTTGTCTGCTTCTCCTCATCCTGAATGTGGAGGAGCGTGGTTCCAGCCCCTCTCAGGCCTATGTGAAATAGAGATATATCTGCTTAATTTTTGGTTTTCTGGAATTTTTATAAGACTGCTCATGACAGGGCTTCTGTCAGTCACAGCAGCTCCAGACACTCGTCCTCCTCCTGTCACTACAGCAGCAGCTGCAGCGGCTCGAAGCGTTTCCATGGACACAGAGTCATGGCCAGGGCCTGTGGGGAGCAACAGGGAGACCAGAGTTGGGAGGCAGGAGAGGGCAGGGCCACATTCTCAGGCCCTGGAGGACCCAAATGGTAGGGAAAAAAACAGGACATGGCCTAAGGAGTCAGACTTCTGACTCCTGCTTTGTAAGGGCACATTAGGGATTGGGGTTTTCTCTTGCCATCTAGACAGGAAGAGAAGTCTGACCAAGAGCACCCTATCCCTTTGTTTCTATTTCCTGCCCCTCCTAAACCCCAGGCACATAGCAGTTTGCACTTAATGCTTGCTGGAGGCAGGACTGATTCCCTGGTGGTTCAATGGTAGGAAATCCACCTGCTGATGCAGGAGATGCCAGCTTGTTCTCTGGGTCAGGAAGATCCCCTGGAGGAGGAAATGGCAACCCACTCCAGTATTCTGGAAATCTCCATGGATGGAGGAGCCTGGCAACTACAATCCATATGCCCTCAGAGAGCTGTAGTTACCCGTGCAGTTGTACATCCTTAGCTTTCAAAATCAGAGGCTGATCTTACTGTTATTAGTCCTTAATCAGTAGCGTCATGTATCTGCTCACCTGGGTCTTGCCAAAAAATTGTGAACTTGAACTTGCTGCTGTCCGATTCTCTTGAAAAGTCTGACAGTAAGAAATAATATTCCACAGATTATTGCCCACAGGATATGCAGGCTGTCTGTCTGAATCAAACCAGACCCTCAGATGACCGCATATTTAGACCACCACATGTTGGCCTCTGCGAGACTTTTGTTAAAATACAATTAAATATTTTGCCTATGACCTACTTGGAAACTATGGCTAGAAATTGTGAATTATGAAACTTGAGCCATTTCTGCTACAGGGCTGACATTGCAGATGTTGCCTACAAAACTACACAATGTCTCTTTAAGAAAAACCCTAGAAGAGATCTTACCATGGGACTTCCCTGACAGTTCAGTGGTTAAGACCCTGAGCTTCCATGGCAGAGAATGCAGATTTGAACTCTGGTTGGGAGCTAAAATCCCCCATGCCCCCTTGACATGGCCAAAAAAAAAAAAAAATAGAAATCTTTCATTAGACTCAGTACGGGGAGACGCCATGCTTAGCAGAAACTAATTTGTTTTTTGTCTTTCGAACAGAATTGTGAGTTTTATTCTTGGTTCTGTCTTCCTCTTTGCTTAGGCTGCTAGGAAACCCAGAGCCACACGTGTAAGAGTTTTTGTCTGCTCCTCTCCCACGCCCCAGGATGTGACTTGGTTTTCCTTCCCTTCCCCTGTGTCCTTTCCTCCAGATGCACAGGATGCATGACCTGTTCACCATCGGCAGCGGGGAGGCCATGCTGCAGCTCCTCCCGCCCTTCCAGTGCCGCAGCCACTGCCAGTCCGTGGCGATGCCGCTGGAGCCAGGCGACATCGGTATGTGGAGCCCCCAGAGGGCAGGGGCAGCCACAGGGTCTTCTTAGTTTTTAACTCAAAAAAGCATTCTAAAAATTAAATATTGCCTTTACAAATATTTATTAAAGTCAAAAATAGCTTTTTTTTATTAGCAAGGTCAATTATTTATGCTTAGATGTAATAAGTAATTACTGAGAAAATGTAGCAAAGAGCAGTGGGTCATATGCACATTTAGAATGCATGTGTCCATTGGCTTTAGAGATTTCAAATTAGGAGGAATTATTATGGAAAATATTCAGAGCAGTACTTTCTTTGCAGATAAGGAAATTGAGACCAAGAGAGGAGAGGTGACCACTCCAAGGCCCAACTGTCAGTTAGGCAAAGCATCAGTTTTAAGTGACCCCTTTTACACAGACAAGCCAGAGGAGGTCCAATTCAGATTCGATGAAACCCTTTCTGTGCCCAGTTTGCTAGTAAAACAATTCAGGCAATATGTAAGGGCAACAGTCACACAAGGAAATACTACCTTCCTTGTGGATCCCACAGTCTGGTCACAGCCTCACAGTCATGACCCACCCTTGGCTCCATGATTTCCCGACTGTGACTTGTTCTGTGCCTTAACCATCTAAAAATTGGTTCCAAAGAAACAGACTTGAATCAACCACTGTCAGTTTGACAATAGAACTGTCTTGGCAGAAGCAAAATAAATTAACAAGCATCACCGTTGCCCTTCTTGTTTTTCTTGCCTCACAAAACCTAGGGGAGCCCTGACTCCCTGACAGAGCCCAGACCGAGTTTCCAGTTTATTTCTTTCTAGTTTTTCTATTTGGAAGACCTCGGTCCCTAGAAACCTCTCACCTCACTTGGAGGTAGGGTGCATACTGAAAACTGCCAAACTTTAATCCAAGTTTCATAATTTTTATTTCAATTTAAAAATGAAAACAATGAAAACAATGCACAAATTAAGCATTTAGCTGATAATGGAGCACAGCTGGCCTGGCCCTTGAGGATTACTGCAAGAAAAGAGGATTCTTGTGTGGAAGTTACTCCAAACCCGTCATTCTGTAGTGGAGTGATGCTGCACAAGTCTGCATGGCATTCTGGTTTTGGAATGTGTAGCTGTGTTTGAAAAAGTTTCTGTCTTATGTTCTACAAATGCCTGACAGTTCAGACAGCTACAGAAACACTTTCGTTATCCAATTCCAGGTTTTCAGCTCCCACAAGCATCCCGAGTGCCAATTATAGAATTAAGGAAAAAAGGGAAAAAAAAAGATGCGTGACTGGCAGTGATCAAAGAAGCTTTGATTGTGTGATCAAAGGCTGGTGTGGCTGGTCCAGAATGGCCCAGAATCCAGAGACTGATCCTTGTCATTCTGTGACAGCTTGCTGACTGGAGGGAGGGAAAGGAGCCCTGTGCTTGGCAGTGTCCGTGAAGGGCAGAACATGATAGGAATGTGGAGAAGGGATGGAGGCTGATGAGAACCAGGGAAGAGGGCAAGTCAGGAGAAGGCTGGGGGTGGGGAGGGCTGGGGAGGACAGTGGACTCGGGAAGCAGCGGCAGAAACAGAAGCAACGGCTGCAGCTGCCGCAGGGAAAAATGAGGACAGAAAGGCAGACCCTGACAGTGGACGGGAGTAACTTTAGTGGCTGTAACAGATGGCCGCTCCTGCACCTCAGAGACCCTCAAGAATAGCACCATGTCAAGCAGATTCTGTGTTTTTTGACAAAATAAGCATTTTCCCATGATGGCTGGATTCAGAGGGCAGTGCTCACGATCACCAGAAAACCCATGACGGACGGCATTTTCAAGAGTGACGTGGGTGTCAAGCGTCAGAGGCTGATACGGCTAAGCCCGTGTTACCTGCCGTGATGGTACAGTCACGGCTCATAGTGACCCTTCTTGAGTCACCAAACAGAGGTTACATTCCATTCAGTGCTCCCAGTTTAAAGATGAGTGGTGTATATCCTTCTCTAGAAAATTTTTCATCAGGAAGTTACTGATGTATTAAAGTTTTTAAATTTTACCTTTCTAGCCCATTCCTAGATATCATTGCTGAAATGATACAGGTCATGACCCTAGGGTTCGTAAAACAGCCCCTGGGAAGGACCCTTGGCAAATAAGTTCTTGAGTCACTGACTTTGGGAAATGCCTGTCTTGTTGAAACACAGTACACATTAGTGTACAAAAGGCTCTGAAAAGCCCTGGAGGGATCTGGTGTTTTTAAAACTTACTTGACCACGGAACCCTTTTTTCCCTGCACTGTATTATAGGGTGCTACTGTTTGCAGAATACAATTTAGGAAGTATTGGTTTGGGTTAATCTGGATGTTCTATAATGAGACCATGTTGTGTATAACCTCAGGAGAATTGGACAGGGCGCCCTGGCCTCCCTTAGAACCCGTCCTGTCTTTTTGCTGAAAAAAAATGACCCTGAGAATTGATGCTCCATATCAATCTTATCTGGGGCTTCCCTGGTGGCTCAGTGGTAAAGAATCTGCCTGCAGTGCAGAAGCCTCAGGAGATGCAGATTTGATCCCTGGATCAGGAAGATCCCCTTGAGGAACCCCTGGATGAGTATGGCAACCCACTCCAGTATTCTTGCCTGGAGAATCCCATGGACAGAGGAGCCCGATGGGCTACAGTCTGTGGGGTTGCAAAGAGTCCGACACGACTGAGCGACTTAGCACACACACATGCACATCAGCCTTATCTAGGGCTTCCCAGGTGGCGCTAGTGGTAAAGAACCCGCCTGCCAATGCAGGAGACGTGAGAGCTGCAAGTTCGATCCATGGGTTGGGATGATCCCCTGGAGGAGGGCATGGCAACTCACTCCAGTATCCTTACCTGGAGAATCCCATGGACACGGGAGCCTGGGGGACTACAGTCTATAGGGTCACACAGAGTCGGACACAGATGAAGCCACTTAGCACACACAGATGCATCAGCCGTATCTAGAACATCCTGCTTTTGTAAACCTGCCGAACTGTGATTCACAGTTACCCAGGTGAGGGGTGACACTGAAACACTTTGGTTCGTGGTTGGATGAACCCGTATGATAGCTGGGGACACTTATGCTAGGAAGAGCTCACAGACCTCCAGAGCAGGAATGGCCTCTGAGTCTGTAGGTGAATCAGGGCAGCTCTGCAGACCCGCCTAGCTTGTGCCCACAAGTCGGCCCAGTCCCTACCACTTACACGCTTTCCTGTCGCTGTCTCCCTTCAAGGCTACGCTGGTGCCACCCACTGGAAGGTCTACATTATAGCCAGAGGGGTCCAGCCTTTGGTCGTCTGCGATGGAACCACCCTGTCAGAGCTATAGGACACAGATCTAAAGGAACAGCTTTGAGAGCTGAAGACCAGATCGAAATGGGGAGAGTAAAAACAAAAAACAATGAAACCACTTTCCAGGGGTTGGTTACTTAATCACCTGCCCTGTGCATGCATGTGTGAGCCAGTTGTGTGCTGGAGGCAAAGGCCGGAGCCTGGGCCTCCCAACTCTTCCAGCCCAGCCACTTGGCCAGGACTCCGCCACCAATACCCATCTATGAGAGATGGGCCTCTGCCCAGCCCCTTGGCACCAAAGCCTTGAGGCTGCCTTCAGGCAGGGAGCAGGGTTGGTACCCTCCCTCACTTGCATGGCATGATCCCCTCTGCTGGCTCCTGGCCATGAGAGGGCAGTCAGCAGGTCCTGACTTCAGCGCCATCCTCTGCCAGGTGGGCCTGCCTGTCCCATCTCCCTGGTAACACCACCCTGTACATCTTTTGGAAAGCCACGGATGGTTAAAGAAGTCATGGCAGTTTCCCAAGCACAGTGGAATATCGAACCAGTGAAAAGGATCAAACAACCTCAAACTGCACTCGAGAAGTGCACTTCTTTCCCAAGTGCGAGTGGCTCTCGGAGTCTCCGGTGCCAGGTCAGAGCCTGATTATAATTGAAGCGGTAATTCCTAAGGTAATACCTTCCTCCATTTGGGTCAGGTTCTCAGTCTCTCCCTCCCTCCCTGCTCCCTCGCCTGTCTGGCCGGCTTCTCAGCAGTCGGACTCCCAGCGCCCCTCCCTTGGCCCAGCCAGAGCCCTTTACTGCTGAGGCAGCACTGCTCTCATCAGCTGTGTTGCTTTTACCAAATGTCTTCAGAAGGGGGTGAGTTAAGAGTGCTGGCCCGGGGAGAGGGCACCTCCCCGGGTTTGATCTTTAGGGTCCGACTTTCTGCAGAGATGTTTTACAGATGTGTCAAAGTGATGTTGTCATGTGGCTAGGGAAGGAACTCCAGACGCAAAGTGCTGGTCAGCTGGGCGTGCGACTGTGCGGCTCTCTGTCTTGAAATGATTTCTCTCTCTGTACTGGGAACCAAGGCGAGGTGTTTTTAATTCTTGTGAAAATACAAAACCATGTTCCTTTTGATTGGATGATTCGCTCTGCTCATTGTTTTCCCCAAGTGCTTTTTGTATGTCTTAAGTGTACAAATAAGGACACTTTTTTGTTTCTTTTCCCCCTTTATTATTCCTTTATTGACTTTGTTAAATATCTGGCCTCTGATCATGCCATTGCCAAGCTGAAGGAAAAGAGGCAGACCGTGCTACAGCCTCTGGTTCTGAACTGCAGAAATCAGACCGATAGTGGAGGTGTCTGCCGTGTTGAATTACAGACCAGAGGCAGACAGTGGTGGGGGAAGAGAATGGGACTCACTGTGGGGTCCTCGTCATCCTTTGACGGCACCCCTGCATCCTGTCCCAGGCCCTCTTTCTCTACACATCTCGTGAGCGTCAGTGAGGATCAGTGTGTGCTTGAATGGCCTGTTTAGGGGCTTGTAGAGGACAGGGAGGGTTCACATCGCTCAGAGCCTCCTCCACAGACTTGAGTGAAAGTAGGATGAACTGTACCTGAGGGAATTTTTGCTTAAAAGAATCAGTACCATGTGTGCAGTAATACAGGAAAAACAAAACTTCATGTCCGTATAAAAGGCACGCTGCTAAGCAGTTACAATTTAAGAGGTTTTAAATCAGAGGGACCAGTCAGAGGCCAGCTTTGTGCATACTTTAGAGCCTTTGCAATGTCCTTGCCCCTGGTGATATGTAAACAGGTTCTTTAGAGGTCTCTCAGAGTTCTCTTAAATTAGGCCTTTTGGGTTAACAGAAGAGAGGGTTCCTTAGGAGCAAAGCAACTGTTTTGGTGATCCAAATTCCCCATTTTACTCCAGCCCTTCACACCTTAAATGACCATAAAAATGCCATCTTCAACTCAAAACTGAACGAGTCTTGTGTGTGTGTTGGTGTTCTGAGGCCTTCTGTGGGAGGTCCCCAGAGCTGTCAGCTGTCTTCAACAAAGAATGGTCTGGCAGCAGATAAGTAGAAACTTTCCGTGTGTACACTACTCATTTTACTTAACATCTGTCCAGTTCAGAATTGAATGTAGATTTATGTTAGGGGTGAAATTCTTCAAAGAAGGTTTTTTAAGTAAGGTACCTTCTTCTCAAGGTAATTCTGAAAAGCAGACTCTACCACTGACTGGTCAGTGGTCAGTGAGGAACCAGCTAGTTCCTTTCCAGTTACCCAAGTCTTTGTGTGAGTGTGCCACGGGGTCACCCCTGCTCACCTCTCTCTCAGCTCCTTCGTGGAAGCAGCAAAAGTTTCTCCACATGACCCAGTGTGGGAAGGAGGCTCATGAAGATGAGGAAGCAGGGTCAGGGGGCTGGTGGGGCCATAGAAATCCCCGTGTCTACCACCACCCTAAGAACAGTCACAGGGCTTGCTTTAAACAGAGGGCCTTGCTCACAAGTTTGTTGAGTGTTTACCAAGAGGTGACATGGCAGTGAAACTCATGTACTGCGTTTCTCTGGGGAGAAAGGCTGCTTTGGCCCCAGTTTGAGGCATTATATCCAGGTGTCTTGAGGTTCCTGAGAGTTGGATGTTGAGAAGAACACTACCCCTGCCCTGGTTCATGAAGAACATAAGTAGAACTTACCCTCCCCCCACTCTCAATTTGTTCAGCAGGGGGAGAGAGTAAAGTAACCATAGTTTATGAAAACAGAATCTGCCTCTTTGGTGAAATACAAAACCATCTATGAAATAGACAAATTTGGGGTCATTTTCTGAGAGACATAGTAATGTTTCTTAATAATGAAATAGTCCGGTCCAGCTTCAGAGTGTCTGGGTACGCGTGATCTTCTCCTCTGATCTTTGCCCAGTCCTGTGAAGCAGCTATGAGAGCCTCGTTTACAAGTAAAGAAACTGGGGCCCAAGACAGTTCCTTTGTCGGCGGTTGATGGCTGGCTCCACAGCAGTGTCTTCCCGCGCCAGTGCAGAGTGGTGCCCAGGAGGAAAGCCGTGGGTCTAGCTGACTCTGGTGTGCCCAGCTGAGTGGGAGAACCTAGGGGCAGGCTCAGCAAGCCAGGAACTCTTCAGGGTTTGTTTTCAAAACTGTTTGAGACAGAAATGGAGAGAAGCTAACAGATGACTTCTATAAAAAGCCCTTCCCCCGTCCCCACCTGAAAGCGCTTTTTAGGAGTGAATGTTCCAGCCATTTTCGCATCATCGCAAGTTTCCAGATGTGTGACCAGCAGAGGGACTCAGCCCAGTTCCAGTTGTGGGTCCCCTTGGAGTTCGCATCACTTGTTTTTTTAGTTCGCGGTTTTCTATTCCCTTCTTCCAAAACCCAGCATAGACCTCGGTGTAGGAGCAATTTTAAAACAAAATAATTCCTTAGCTGCAGGTGATGGCCTCAATCATTTTATGTTTTTTATATAGGCAGTGTTCTTTTTTTTTTTTTGGCTGCACCACATAGGGTGTGGGATCTTAGTTGCCTGACCAGGGATTGAACCCGCATCCCCTGCACTGGGAGCACAGAGTCTTAACCACTGGACCACCAGGGAAGTCCCTCAGTCATTTTAATACGATCTGGATGCAGTTTTGCTCATTAGCCAGCGGCTTCCGTAGTGAAAATTGAAACCCTCAGAGTAGATGTTTGCTTCTCCTGTAATCCTCACCCAGCAGGCGGCCAGGTTGTAGAGGAAAGAGACTAGAGCAGGGGGAGAGTCGATCTTGTCTACCTTTCGAGAATCAGTTCTCAAACAGGAATATTTTAGACTTTTAAGTTTTCCTATCGCTAGAAGACAGACTCTCCTGACTTATAAGTTGCACACTCATTAACTTCCCCTTTTCAGCTTTTTCACCCACTAAAATTGGTTGAAGGAAGGGAGTGCCAGAGACGTGGTTTAACATAGCATTTTGGTTTGAGAACCTCTCCACGTTCGGACCCACGGATATTGGGTCCAGAGCTGACGCACGTCAGGGCCAGGCAGCTAGGCAGATG
The DNA here is from genome assembly GCF_002263795.3 of Bos taurus. Classification (NCBI taxonomy): domain Eukaryota; kingdom Metazoa; phylum Chordata; class Mammalia; order Artiodactyla; family Bovidae; genus Bos; species Bos taurus. The sequence continues at coordinate 10,834,648 of NC_037350.1, forward strand.
AGGTGCTTACAGAGCGAGCTCTGTCACAAATGGAAAGTTTGTGCTCTGTCGCCATCAGCCTCTCCATATCCAGCAGCTGCTTCTGCAGAAGCATCTCAGAGAAGACGGACAGGTGGTCTCCCTCGGGCACCACGTCTGAGTCCACCCGCCCTGGGCGCGGCGTGGCTCTTAAGTGCTGGCCCTGGTGAGAAGCCCTCCAGCCAGCTCGTCTGCCGTCCAGGTTGCTTCGCGTCTGGTTTTCGTGCCCTGCATAATTTCAGCATTAGAGCTAACTACACTCATCATGTCTCCCTCTCTGGAGACCGTGAGACGTCCAGATCTTTGCAGAATACTGGAGAGAAGAGATGTTACGAAACTCCTAAGCAGAGGCCTGGAACTGTCCAGACATAATGGGGCTGCCCACAGGCCACTCCTGCCTTCATGCGTCTGTCTGTCTGTCAGCCAGTGTCAATCCAAGAGTGGGCCATAGCTGCAGACACCCGTGCTGAGAAGGGAAACCAGCTTAGTTTTGAGTTTCAGACAGAAATTGGAGAGTCGGGACATCTGCTTCACACCAGGCTTAATTTATCTCCTTATCCCTCTCCACGGCTCTGTGGGGGAGGTGAGGTCAGCCTGCAAAGCCACCTTGACCTACAGCTCAGCAGGGTCCCAGCCTTCAAACTTCAGCCCCTCAGAGCACTTCCAGCCATTTCAGGAACAAACACTTACCTGTGAGAGTTGGTGACCAGAACTGGGTGGACACACGCTGTTATTCCCAGAGAAGGCGCAACCTCCGTCATAGATGACCTTCCCTCCAAACTTCTCTCCATAGTCTCATCCTCAGAAAAACGCTAGCCATGGTCTCTTCCTCTTCCTCCTTCCTGTGGGAAAGTCAGTGACAGATGCCTAGGGCGGAAGGGAGTGGGAACTGGGCACTCAGCAAAGTCCCTGCCGCCACCAGGGGCGGGATCCAGGATGGCTGCAGCTCCTCTCAATGGAGCCAGGGGTGGCGGGCCCCGGGGGTTCCCGGTGAGCAGAGGGGCGGACACCTGTCCAGCCACGTGGGCTCCGAATGGTCTAAGATGTTACTCTGTGTTCAATGTGGAATGTTGATTGTAACTTAATGTACCTACCGCAAACTTGTAAAGAATGTATGTACATTAAGGTTTCATGTGACAGAAATTTTTACTTTTTGCAATTAAAAGTGTGTATGTTGGTTGATAAGAACTGGCCTGTACTTGGTGTCATCCTTTGGTGTCCCATTTTCTCTTCTCCCGCAACTCAGAGACTGATAGTCACATCCTACTCCTGAGGCAGGCCTCTGCTGTGGGCCTCCAGGTCACCTGTCCACCCCGGCCTGGGTCCTGTCTCACATCCGCACTGAGCTTTGCACTCGCTCACATTCACAGACGCTTCTTTTACCCCCTTCTAACTGTTTGCATGCAATGGCTTCTGATCTGTTCAATTCTCAAATTTCAGTCCTCCTGTTAATACCCTCCCCTGTTCTTGCACTTTGCCCAAAATTCAAATGAGACCCTCAACACCTTTCTCCTTCTGCCAGCTGGCTGCACACAGCCCGGGTGCCTTCACAGTGTCGCCTCACCCACATGTGTCCTTGGTCCTTGCAGGAGGAAAGCGAGGCCCCCCTCGCTGGCTGGCGCCCTCACTAGCTCACCCCCAGGCCCCACGATTGAGGCCACTTGCGGCACTCTGTTAACTCAGTTGCAGATTTAAGTCATTTTTGTGTGTTTATTCTTTTTTGAAAATTTCTTTGTGCTATATGCACAATTTTATATCAATGCATAAATATGGCCATTTCCTATATAGTGTTTAGTGTTCTTTTTTTCAGTTTTTTAAAAAATAATAATTTTCTCTTTTGTTTTTACTCTTTGGGCTGTGCTGTACAGCATGTGGGATCTCAGTTTCTCGACCAGTGTAGGCCTTCTGCATTGGCAGCATGAAGTCTTAACCACTGGACCTCCAGGGACGTCCCCTGTTTTATTACTTGCTGCACCCTTCTCCTGGAGAAGGAAATGGCAACCCACTCCAGTGTTCTTGCCTGGAGAATCCCAGGGACGGGGGAGCCTGGTGGGCTGCCGTCTGGGGTCGCACAGAGTCGGACACGACTGAAGCGACTTAGCAGCAGCAGCAGCAGCAGCAACAGCACCCTCTCCCTCCCCTACCTCATCCCTCCTCTTCCCTGGTCAGGCGAATGTAATATGCATACAGCCATATCCTGCCATACATCTTCCCACTCTTTCTTCCGTGTTCTCTGTAATCATAATCAGAAATCACAAGACTTGTCATTGCTTGGCCAAAAGTGTGATCATGTTATAGGCACTTGATGTTTCTTGCTTTTCTTCCTCAATACCTCACAGAGTTCCCTTCAAGTCAGCTGGCATACTGGCATAGCTCTCTAATCCATTCTTTTTAGTGGATAATATTCTATGGTGTGGATATGCCATCGTGTATTCAACTTTTCTCTTGCTGGTAAATCACATCCTGTTCAATGATTATCTGGATTATGAGTCAAGGAGTCTAGAGTTAATTTTTTTAATGCTTGTTTTTACAAAATACATATTCATTCTTGTTTGTGCCAAGTCTAATGTATGTTCTTTGAAAATTAGTGCATTCCATAATGCTATTCATTAACCTGCTTGAAAACTGTACTTCAACCAAAAAAAAAAAAAAAGAAGATAAGTCTTGATTCCATGTAAAAAGGTGGCAGAATCACCAGGCCCCTTTTCTCGACCCCTCTATAGCCCTTGACACTGACCTGTGGAAAACTGCTCCCTCCCCTGGCCTCTGTGCGACCACTGGTCCCCTCTTGAGACTCCTCTTTTCCACTCGTCTCCTCTATAGGACCTCCCACCCGTCTCTGAAATATTAGCCTCCCCTACCAGTCTGCCCCTGGATCCTCCTCTCTGCTTCCTTCCTGGGAGAGATCTCAGCTCTTTGCTTTACCTTCCACCCATGGGCAAGTCACCCAGGAGCTCAGGCCAGGCCCGCTCCTCACCTGAGCTCTAGACTTGTCAATCCAAGCATCGGGATCTCATCTCCATCAGCTCTCTCCCAAAGCACTTCTAAGTCACCGTGTACACAACAACCGTGCAGTCTCCGAGGGTTCCTGTCTTTCCCCCCAGCCTCTGCTTCTGGTCAGAACCAAGCTCCGGAGCCCTCTGCCTCCTTGTCACATGCCCAGCCCCAGTTTAGAGCCTCGCTGTTTCACTCCTGGACTTAGCCAGTGATTGCCCTGTTTCTCGTGTCCTCCCTACCATCCCAGTTCACCATCCACTTAGCTGCCCCAGGGATCTTTCTAAAGCATCTGTTCCTTCACTTCCTTGCTCAGCACCCTTCAGTGGCTCTCCATTACCCATAAGATAGGAAGTCCTGGCTGGCCCCTCCAGCCTCATTCCACTTCTTTCCTTTGCTTTCCCTGCTCATCTACTGTGCCCCACCTCTACTGGACTGTCCATAATTCCTAGAAACATCCAGACTGTTGAGTTTGTCCTCTTTCTTTTTTTTTAAAGAGCAGTTTTAGGTTCATAGCAAAATTGAGCAAAAAGTCAGTTCTTGCATACCCTCTACCCTCACACAGGCACAGCTCCCCTCAACTATTGACTTCCTGCACCACAGTGGTACATGTTAAAGTCAATGAACCTTCACGGACACATCACCACCCAAAGTCCATAGTCCACTTACATTAGGGTTCTCTCGGTGTTTCATATTCTGTGGGTTTGGACAAACACATACTGACGTGTCGGCTTCCCCGGTGGTGCTAGTGGCAAAGAACCCACCTGCCAATGCAGGAGACATAAGGGGCGTGACATTGATCCCTGGGCTAGGAAGATCCCCTGGAGGGGAGGGCATGGCAACTCTCTTGAGTATTCTTGCCTGGAAAATTCCAGAGGAGCCTGGCTGGCTATGGCCCATAGGCTCACAAAGAGTCAAAGACGGCTGAAGCAACTTAGCACGCACCCATACCGACATGTACCCGTCACGATAGTGTCATACAGAATATGACATCATACAGAATAGTGCCACTGCCCTAAAAAATACCCTCTGCTCTGTCTATTCAACCCTTCCCTCCCTGCTGATCTTTTTACTGTCGCCGTAGTTCTGCCTTTTCATACTGTTCATGGGGTTCGGAGGAGAAGGGGATGACAGAGGATGAGATGGTTGGATGGGAGTGGACGTGAGTTTGAGCAGGCTCTGGGAGTTGGTGATGGACAGGGAAGCCTGGCATGCTACAGTCCATGGGGTCGGAAAGAGTCAGACACGACTGAGTGAACAGAACTGACAGTTCTGCCTTTTCCAGAATGTCACATAGTTTACATCCATCACATGATATGTAGCCTTTTCAGATTAGCTTCTTTCACTTAGACATATGCATCTGAGAGTTTTCTCCATGTCTTTTCATAGCTTGACAACTCAGTTCATTTTAGCACCAAATGATATTCTATTGTCTGACTGTATCACAGTTTATCCATTCACCTATTTGGTTGCTTCCAAGTTTGGGCAGCAATTATGAGTAAAGCTGCTGTGAACATCTGTGTGCAGCTTTTTTTCAACTCCTTTGGGTAAATACCCAAGAAGCAGGGTTGCTGGCTCGTATGATAAGGGTAATGTTTAGTTTTGTAAGAAACTGCCAGACTTTTGGCACCCCATTCCAGTACTCTTGCCTGGAAAATCCCATGGACGGAGGAGCCTGATGGGCTACAGCCCATGGGGTTGCTAAGAGTCGGACACGACTGAGCGACTTCACTTTCACTTTTCACTTTCATGCATTGGAGAAGGAAATGGCAACCCACTCCAGTGTTCTTACCTGGAGAATCCTAGGGACGGGGGAGCCTGGTGGGCTGCCGTCTATGGGGTTGCACAGAGTCGGACACGACTGAAGCGACTTAAAAGCAGCAGCAGCAGCCAGACTTTTACAAAGTGGCTGCACCATTTTGCATTTCCACCAGGAATAACTGACTTAGCAGCAGCAGCAGCAGCAGTCGCTCTATGTCCTTACCAGCGTTAGGTATTGTCAGTGTTCGGTATTTGGGCCATTCATACCTCATTGTTAGTTTTTTTTTTTTGCTGTGCTGAGCGGCTTGTGGGATCTTATTTCCCTAAACAGGGGTTGAACCCAGGCAATGGCAGTGAAAATGCCGCATCCTAACCACTGAACCACCAGGGAATTCCCTCACCGTCCTTTTAATTTGCAGTTCCCTACAACATACAACGTTGAATCTCTTTTCACATGCTTACTTGCCATCTGTGTATCTTCTTCAGTGAAGTATCTGTTCAGGCCTTTGGCCCATTTTGTAATCAGGTAGTTTATTTTTTTATTGTTTTTTTTTTTTTTTTTTTTATTGTTGAGTTTTAAGACTTCATATGTTTTGGATAACAGTCCTGGATCCAACATACATTTTATAAACATTTTCTCCCAGTGGGTGGCTTGTTTTCTTATTCTCTTGACATTATCTTTCACAGTGTAGAAATTCAACATTTTAATAAAGTCCAGCCTGTCAGCTGTTTCTTTCACAGATCATGCCTCTGGTGTTACATCCAGAAATTTACCCACATACCCAAGATGACCTTAATTTTCACCTGTGTCATCTTCTAAGAGTTTTATAGTTGTGTGTTTTACATTGAGGTCCATGAACGATTTTGAGTTAATTCTTTTGAAGGGTGTTAGGTCTGGGTTTAGATTTTTTTTTTTTTGCATGTGGGTGTCCACTTGTTTCTGCACCATTTGTTGAAAACACTGTCTTTGCTTCATTGTATTGCCTTTGCTCTTTTGTCCAAGATCAATTTGCCGTATTTATGTGGATCTATTTCTGGGCTCTCTTCTGCTCTATTGATCTTTGCTATGTTGCCGATACCAGATTATTTTGATTACTGTAGACTCTGGTAAGTGTTGAGGCCCAGTTGTGCCAGTCCTCTGACTTTGTTCTTCTTCAATATTGAGTTGGCTATGCTGGTTCCTTGGCCTTTCCATGTAAACCTTAGAATCAGTTTGTCGATGTTCACAAAATAACTTGCTGGAATTTTGATTGAAACTGCATTGACTCTACAGATCAAGTTGCATCCAGGTTGTTTTTACTTCCAAGTTATCATTCTTATCCCATGATATTTTTAAACTTCAATATGTCCTTTTTGCTCAGTTTGAATTCCATTGTATTAGCGCACATTCCTTCAACATGACACATGTCCTTTAGGCTTTCTTACTAAATCAAGCTGACGAGCCTCTAGACACCATGTTGAAGATAGCTATTTCACCGATCTTAGTTTTTCAGAATAATGACTTTATTATTTCTGTAAAAATGATTCATTTTCTTTTAAAGTATTGAAGGCAGTTTGAATGATGTTATGGAAACCTCCACCCAGACATAACTACTGACAGCATTCTAAGCATCTCGAGAGTATTCCTAGCTAGAAGGTTAGATTAAAATGCTTTTATTAAAATGGGCCCAGTCATATCAAAGAATAAAAATGCTATATCAATTTTATATAATTATGATAGAAGAAAAAGAAAGTGAAGTAGACATTTCTTTCTCCCCCACACAAAAAATTGATTCCTTAAAAACCTCTCTGAAGTTAAGATTATGAGAAACATTGAAAAAACTGGAACTGTTCGCAATAAAGTTTCATTTCTAGGCGATATGTTTCAAGGTTCTGAAGATAAAAAAATAGCTCATTCCTTCTCCAACCTTATCTCTTCCTCTACTTTTCAATCTGTATGAATTACAGCTACATGGATATTATCACTGTTGAATTTCCTTCTGCTCTGAAATCATCATTCCCAGAATTATTTAGCCTTCATTTTATATTTAAACTGATCTGTGACTCACCAGCAGTACTTTTACCATCACTTCTCATTCCTGAGTTGTTTTCAAACTCTTGGTTGGCTGAATCATCATTAAGTTTTTCAGGGAATGGCTCATAAATGCTGTGTTTTCTGCATTTGAGAATGTCTCTGTGGTCTTTATGCTTGAACACAACTTGGCTGAGTAAAGTATTCTTGCATCACACTTTCTTTTGCTCAGAACTTTGGAGGCATTTCTCCATTGTCATTTGGCAGCTTGACTGTTCGTAGGAACAAGGTGGGCCACCCTAAGATTTCCCCTTTAAAATAAAAGTGACTTTTTCCCCTTTCTTCTTCTTCCCCTCCTCACCTGCCTCTTTTTTCTTCCTCTCCTCCTCCTCTCCTTCTTCTTCTTTTTCTTCATCCGTATGCTTGAAGAATTCTTTCTTTTTTATTCTTTATCACCTTCTCCTAGAACAAGGTATACTCTTTTGAGTTGCAATTCCAGTCTTCATCCTGGGGAAGATGTCTTGTATCTTCCTTAAAATGGATGCTTTTTCATTTGTTAGGTTTTCTGTTTCAGATTCTGCCTTTATTCCTTTGTTTCATTGTCTTGATCTTTTATGACTATTGCCTTGTCTCTCTCTCCTGTTTTTTTGGCCACCTGGTGTGGCACGTGAGCTCTTAGTTCCCAGACCAGGGACTGAACCCTCGCCCCCTGCAGTGGAAGCCATCTTAATCACTGGACTGCCAGGGAAGTCCCTCTTCTCTCTCTTTAATACCTGTCTTTTTTTCTCATTTACCATGAATATCTCAAGGGTTCCCTCTGTATCAATTTATTTTTCAGCCATATCTATTTAGTTTCTTGTTATTTTTGATATGCTTGTTTTATAGAAGTGCCAACAGTTTGTTCCCTTTCTATTCAGTTCAGTCGCTCAGTCGTGTCCAACTCTTTGCGACCTCGTGAACTGCAGCACACCAGGCCTCCCTGTCCATCACCGACTGCCGGAGTCTACCCAGACCCATGACCACTGAGTCAGTGATGCCATCCAACCATTTCATCCTCTGTCGTCCCCTTCTCCTCCCACCTTCAATCTTTCCCAGCATCAGGGTCTTCTCAAATGAGTCTGCTTTTCGCATCAGGTGGCCAAAGTATTGGAGTTTCAGCTTCAGCATCAGTCCTTCCAATGAACACCTAGGACTGATCTCCTTTAGGATGGACTTGTTGGATCTCCTTGCAGTCCAAGGGACTCTCAAGAGTCTTCTCCAACACCACAGTTCAAAAGCATCAATTCTTTGGCACTTAGCTTTCTTTATAGTCCAACTCTCAGATCCATAAGTGACTACTGGAAAAACCATAGCCTTGACTAGACGGACCTTTGTTGGCAAAGTAATGTCTCTGCTTTTTAATATGCTATCTAGGTTGGTCATAACTTTTCTTCCAAGGAGTAAGCGTCTTTTAATTTCATGGCTGCAATCACCATCTGCAGTGATTTTGGAGCCCCCCAAAATAAAGTCAGCCACTGTTTCCACTGTTTCCCGTCTATTTGCCATGAAGTGATGGGACCAGATGCCATGATCTTAGTTTTCTGAATGTTGAACTTTAAAGCAACTTTTTCACTCTCCTCTTTCACTTTTATCAAGAGGCTCTTTAGTTCTTCTTCACCTTCTTCCATAAGGGTGGTGTCATCTGCATATCTGAGGTTATTGGTATTTCTCCCAGCAATCTTGATTCCAGCTTGTGCTTCTTCCAGCCCAGTGTTTCACGTACTCCTTTTCCTATTTGGAACCAGTCTGTTGTTCCATGTCCAGTTCTAACTGTTGCTTCCTGACTTGCATACAGGTTTCTCAAGAGGCAGGTCAGGTGATCTGGTATTCCCATCTCCTTCAGAATTTTCCACAGTTTATTGTAATCCACACAGTCAAAGGCTTTGGCATAGTCAATAAATCAGAAATAGAAGTTTTTCTGAAACTCTCTTGGTTTTTCGACGATCCAGTGGATGATGGCAATTTGATCTCTGGTTCCTCTGCCTTTTCTAAAATCAGGTTGAACATTTGGTTAGTGCAAATATAATTGCGATTTCAGACTATACATTTTAATTCATTATTATTAGGCTCAAACACATCTTGGTGCATCTCAATTTACTGAGTGTATTTCTCAGATGTAACGGTTTCTTTGGGAGTCAGAAAGCTGTAATGGGTCAGACCCACAGCAGACCAGGAAGCAGTGACCATGACCTTTCTTTAGCACAAGTTTGGCTTTGGGAAGTGCTTTGGGGCTTCTTGGTCCAACCACTGAGCTGGTCCTTGCAGGTTGTCACATAAAATCCACTTTTTGTCACTCATCACAATCCAATCGAGAAATGGTTTGTTGTTGCATAGAATGAGAGAAGACACTTCAAAATTATAATCTTTTTGATTTCGATCAGCTCATGAGGCACCTACTTGGCAAATTTTCTCGCCTTTCCAGTTTGTTTCAAATGCGAAACTTTTCGTGTAGGGGTAAGAGGATCAGCTTCGATGACTGCTCTCAGTTGGTTATTGTCAACTTCCAATGGCCGGCCAGTGTGTTCCTCATCCTCGAGGCTCTCGTCTCCTTTGTGAAATTTCCTGAACCACCACCGCACAGTACATTCGTTAGCAGTTCCTGGGCCAAATGTGAGTTGTCTGGTGCTTTATGACCATTTTGAACTCAAATAAGAAAACCACTCAAATTTGCTTCTCTAACATCACTTCCATAATCTAAAATACATATAAAATAGCAAGTAAGTTATTAGCAAAAAAAAAAAAGAGAGAAGTGCATATTAAAATGATGTATAGCATAACCACATCTATTCAAGCATGTATTCCAGTATCCAGTTGAAAATTTCAGCAGTGCAAAACTGCAATTACATCTGCACCAACCTAAATATTGTCATCCCATCTGTGCTTACTTCTTGAATTCATGTTGTTCAATTTTTCTGTAGCTCAAAATGCTGTAGGGATTTATTTTTTCTGTTCCTTGGGTTACTTTTTTTTCTAGACTTGGTTTTCACTGATCACAGGCATGTATCAATATATCATATATTTCTGCAGCTACTCCGTCTTTTCAATGTTTCATGTATTTCTTTTCAATGTCTCATGCTTAACACGGCAGCTCTGGCCAAATCTTCATTTCTGTATAATCTGGGTACGTTCTCAATTCTAACAGTGTCTGTGCCCCCCACTAAGATTTTACAAATTCTAACTTTTGACCATATTAATGATGTATTGACTTGTGCAGCTCACTTAGTGCTTGCCATGAAAGCCCTGTCTTTGCTTTCTTACCTGAGGACCCTCCCCACCAGGTAGACAGCTGAGACACTCTCACTGTTCCTCCCTGACCTCAACCTTCACTCTGTCCTGATCAGGAACTCATATTTTCTCAACTGCTTACCATATTCCATCTTCTCTTGTTTAAAAAAAATTTCCTCATTTCCATCCCCAAGTGAAAGTACTGAACACTAAGTTAATGAAAACCTAGTAAATGTAAGAAAATACATTAGAAGCCAACTCAGTAGGCGCTTCCTCTCCAACCACCCTGACACACACCCACACACAGGGCCACCTCGCCCCTCGGGGACTTCTCCGTGAAGTGAAAGGGCTGGAGACTCGGGAGCCAGAGGCCTCGGTAGGAATCCCACTCCTGGCTTGTTAGGACAGTGACCTTGGGGAGTTCCACTGACCTCTCTGCTTTTGGTTTCCTCATCCCTAAACCAGTGCAGCTAGTCCTGTCTTCAGAGCATCAGTATAAAGATACCTGAGACCAGGTGTGTGAAGGGCCCAGAGCAGGGCCTCGGTGTCCCGTTTTCCACGCATGCTCAGCTGAGTCCTCTCTCACAGTCAGCTGCTGCTCTTCACTGTGGACGGCCCTCCCCCAGCCTCAAGAGCCATCCTGGAAATGACAGGCAGAACCGGACCAGGCCCCAAAGGTTCTCTAGTCCCCTCTCCGCTTTTGTGAGGAAGTGAAGCCGAGGCCTGAAGCTGATGGCTGAGTCAGGAGTGGGAGTGTCCACCCAGTGCTCCTGACCACCGGCCCTCTTAGGTTTATGGAAATACTGTCTGTCAGCTCCCTACCCAGCTCCATAATCCTCCCCTTGGCTTCCCTTAGCCCAGTTCCATTCTGAACCCTTGGTAAAAATCATCTGAAGAGAGACTTCCCTGGTGGTCCAGAGGTTGAGAATCTGCCTTGCAGGGCGTGCAGGGTACGCAGTTCCCCTGGTCAGGGAACCAAGATCCCACATGCTGTGGGGCTACTGAGCCACCAGGGAGCCTGCATAAGGCGACCAAGATCCCACGTGCTGCAACTAAGACCCAACGCAGACAAATAAATGAAAATTAAAAATATGTTTTAAAAAATCACCTAAAGATGTCCCCTCACAGCCTCCCACTAAGCTCTTCCCTCATCCTCTTTTGCTGACTCCCACATTTAACACTTTCTTTCACCCGCCCTGTCTGGCCCGTGTTTGTGGGACAAAAAACAAAGCTCATTCTTCTCAGCTGAACCCATTCCCATTCCCAGCTCCCTCTGGAGGTTGGGCCCTTCAATCTTCCGGCAGAGACCCTGTGCTTCTCTCCTGCCCTCTGGTTCCCTAAGGCAGCTCATGTGGACAGAGTCAGCCACATTCTCCTTCCACCCACACAGATCCCTCCCTGTCTGAGGACGAAACTCTACACGGATGTCCTGCCAGCAGCATACTCAGGAGGCCTCAGAGAGAACTATCTTGGCCCCGAAGATACCTCTCGGCTCTCAGGTTCCCTGACTCCTGCCCAAGCCCCAGTGCCTGGCAGATCTGTCCTCTGCCAACCTCCAGGCATCTCCAGTCGAGCTGTGCAGAGCCCAGAGGGTTGGCTGAACGTGTCAGGGCTTTTTCCCCAGATGTCCTCAGGGTTACAGAAAAGAATATGGTCCCAACCCCTCGAGGTTTAATACATTTGTGTTGTGGAGACACAGGAGCAAGTGTAAAGGGCACTTGAAGAACTAAATACTGGAAAGTAAGATGTTCTCTGAGAATTAAACCGTATCAATGCAAGATGAATCAGAACAGATCTGCAGAGCCACATGAAGGAACCGTTTCCACATCTGACAAATCAGAATGGAGATATAATACAAAGAAACAGTAAAGATCGTGCCCATCAGAAAGTGGAGAGAGTGGCCACCAGTGGAAGCCCAGAAAAGGGAGAGCCACAGAGGCAGAGGCTGGCAGTGCCCATCTGATTGGGAAGACAGTGCCCTCCAGGTGGTTGGCATAACTGACCTTACCCACACCTCTTTGGATTAGGAAGCTTCATCCATGCTAAGATGCCAGAGGAATGGCAGAAAGCTGGGAGTGGGGAAAGGGAGTGGACCAGAGTCACTGGTAAAGCCAGGCTGTGAGCTCCGTGAGGACAGGCTCCTCAGAGTCACTGGCTAAAGCCAGGCTGTGAGCTCCGTGAGGACAGGCTCCTCGTGAGTGTTTCCTGAGCGAATGCTGTAGGATAAGGACTACACCAGAGAAGGTGAGGCCTGAGCCAGGCCTTCAGAGATGGGAAAGGACTTTAGTGGATGAGGGACAGGAAAACATGTTCCAGAATGGGTGCTTTGCCTGGAAAATGAAAGCTTGATGGAATAGCTCGATGCGTGCAGACGTAGGCTGGCAAACAGCACGCCCTAGGGTAAGGGCCAGCTTGTGAGATGAGAAACTTGTGGGAGCTGTCAAGTTTCTCAGAAGGAAAGACACAGGAGGAATGCAGTGTCTCAGAATCATCCTGGCTGGGCGGCTGACAGATGCCGGGGGAGGAAAGGAGCTGTGGGGTCCAGAAATGGGCCAGGCAGGCAGCTAGGAGGCCTTGAAATAACTCCGGTCAGGATCATGGGACTGTCTGTCACAGCGGGCACCGGAAATGAAGTTGGGAAAGACAAGCAGAGATATGCACAAAAATAATTCCTGTGCTATCCTTTGTATTTGGGGCGGCAGTCGGGGAGGGGGTGTGAGGAAAAAAACCCAAACATCCATGAGTAGGAAAATGGATAGGGAGACAGCTGTGTGTTCATGCAATAGAAAACTGCAGCAGGGAAAATGAGCAGAAAGTTCTCCAAGTCTTGATGTCAAGAAACCTTGGAAAGAGAGGAAGGAAGGAGGAGAAGAAGGGAAAAACAAGTTTCAGAAGGATCTAACCCATGCTGTCCAGTGTGGTAGCCATGAGCTACATGGGGCTATGTAAGCGTAAATTAATTAAAATTTAAATACAATTCCTACACCAACCACATTTTATTTTTTTATTTTTTTTCTATAAAAAATTTATTCAATTTTAATTAAAAAAAAATTATACATGTGTTCCCCATCCTGAACCCTCCTCCCTCCTCCCTCCCCATACCATCCCTCTGGGTCGTCCCACATTTTAAGTGCTTGAAAACCACATGCAGTTAGTGGCTACCATCTGTGATGGCACAGATAAAGAGCACTGCCACCATCAGAGAGAGTTCCTTTGGACAGCGCTAACGTTTTCAAAGACAGAAAACAATGTATGTTGTGCCTGGATAAGGAATGTGTAGTCAAAGTACAGTGGAGATCATGCAAATGTCAGAGAGCAAAATCTTACAGCGGGATGTCTGGGAAGGGACGTGTTCAGGATCAGAGAAGGCGCACTAGGGGCTTCCATGTTTTACCTCCGAAGCCAGTGGCTAAATGAGCGCTTGATATATTATCATCTATACTTTTATATGCCTTAAGTATTTCGTAGTAAAAACAGTATTAAAAGGTAGACTGGACCTGAAGGACAGTGTGATGGAGACTGAGGACAGGTCAGGTAGGAGAACTAAATGACTTGAATTTCTCACCTGAGAGGTGTCATAAAGCAGTAGGGAGCACTGGCTGTGGGGGCATCTGACTGTCCTCAGCCTGGTACACACGGTCCCCATGTGTACTATTCAGCCGCTCCCTTACTGCCATCACCACCCTCCATCCTCACAGATACTCTTCTTGGTCTTCGTTGCCACGGTTACCTCCAGACAGCTATGAAGGGGTCAGGCACAAGCACCTGCAGAGGCTGACCCCCTGCCGGTCACACACACACCTCCAAGTGGCCCCCCTGCTGGCCCAGACTTAGCCCCCACCATCCTCACCATACACCCGTTCCCACAGGCTCCTCCACCCAGCTCCAAAACCAAGCCCAGCCCACACTGGCAAAAGGGCCACTCACGTCCCATTAAGAGTCCAGCAAGGCCTGGGACAGCTGTGCTCCGTCAGGAATTTGTCTGCAGCAAGAAGCCAGCGACCCAGGGGAGGTCTGGGCCAGGCGCCCAGCTCTGCTAAGGTCAAGAGGCTCCTGGATGCAGGCTGTGGGCACTGGCCAAGTTTGGCATTTCAGGGGAGGGAGGGAGCCTCTGACCCCATGGCTGGGCACTGGGACCTGGGCATGATTCGGGGCTGCCTCCTCTTCAGAGCAGTTTGCTGTGGCCTCGACTGTGGGGGTGATGCCTTCTCCTCGGAGCCCCTCAGTCCCTGTTCCCAGAGCCAAGAAACCCTAGACCAAGACACTAGTTAGCAGATCCCATTCTGTGCCATCAAGGCACCTGGGCACCTCCTGCCTCTTTCTACTGATTCACAACAGCTACCATTTTTCAAGTGCTACATATGTGACATTAATTTTATTGAATCACCCCTGCAAGTCTCTGAAGAAGGTGGTATTATCCCATTTTACATATGAACAAAGTGAGGTTTGAGGGGGTAAGTGATTTGCCCAGCTAGTGAATGACACTCATGCTTAGAACCTGGAAGCATCTGACCTGCTTTCACCGCTGAACTCTCTAGACCCCCTTTTCATCATCTCCCTTCCTCTGGCACTCACCCTGCCTCCCGTCTGTCTCTTCCTCCCCAGCCTTTCTCTGTACCTCTGTCTGTGTGATCCCCTCCTCTGTTCCTATCTCCTTGCCCCATCACTTCCATCTCCCCTACTTCCTCTCCTTCCCTGACCCAGAAACACAAAGATAATTCACTGTACAGTGAATTGCTGTACCATCAAGTGGCTGGGGACTGCAAAAGCCAGGACTTTCAGAGTGATTTGGATTCCGTGCCAGTGACCTTTTGTTTCATGAGAACACAGAATGTGGCACCCAGCAACCTGGCCCAAGTCGGCTATGTCTATGCTAATAAAAGAGCAAGCTGAGCTACAATGATGAGAATGAGAACTAAAAAAACAATACCCACAATATAAGAAAAAACCTTGCACCCAAAGGGAAGTGATTCACCTGATGTATAACCTTGAGAACTGGTTAACTGACATCACAGCTACTCTATGATGTAGCTGGAAAATAATTTCGCAGTTTTTATTTTCCAAACACTGCAAAGTGGTCATTAGGAAGATAGGACCAAATTACAGAAACTATTTATGATAACTTCCAAGGGGGGGAAAAAAAAGAATCCAACATTGTACATGTGCTATTGCTTCATTCAGTTCAGTTCAGTCGCTCAGTCGTGTCCGACTCTTTGTGACCCCATGGACTGCAGCATGCCAAGATTCCCTGTCCAACAGCAACTCCTGGAGCTTGCTAAAACTCATGTCTATCGAGTTGGTGATGCCATGCAACCATCTCATCCTCTGTCGTCCCCGTCTTCTCCTGCCTTCACTCTTTCCCAGCATCAGGGTCTTTTCAAATGAGTCAGTTCTTCACATCAGGTGGCCAAGGTATTGGAGTTTCAGCTTCAGCATGAGTCCTTCCAATGAATATTCAGGACTGATTTCCTTTAGGATTGACTGGTTGGATCTCCTTACAGTCCCAGAAACTCTTAAGAGTCTTCTTCAACACCACAGTTCAAAAGCATCAATTGCTTCATTAAGGAAAGAAGAAGGAAAGATACTGGGACTGTGCTTCTCAAACCCAGTTTGAGAAGGTGAAGGACCTGTTTGTGTTTGTAAAATTTCCAGTCCATCACAAATCAGTAGTTTTGTAAAGTGCCATAAAAATAAATAATAAACATATATCTATTAAAGCACTAGCATCCAGGGAATTCCCTGGTGGTCCAGTGGTGAGAACTCGGCACTTTCACTGCCGAGGGCACAGGTTCAACCCCTGGTCAGGGAACTAAGATCCCATAAGCCACATGACCAAAAAATACATACAGTAAGTAAATAAAAAAGATAAAAAAGGACTAGTGCCTAAAATATACTTTAAAAAAAAACTTGCAAAACTTAACAGTAAAAAAAAAAAAAAATCCAATTTGAAATGAGTAAGATGTGAACAGACACTTCACCAAAGAGGATGGCAAATACCCACATGAAGAGACATTCACTACCATCATCCACCAAGAAATGCAAAGTGAGATCACAATGAGCTCTCACAGCACACAGATTAGAATGGGGCCCATCAGTTTCCTACGGCTGCAAAACAAATTACCACAAACTTGGCAGCTTAGAACAGCAGAGATTTATTCTCTCACAGCTCTTTAGACCAGAAATCAACACATCAAGGGTACCATGCTCCCTCCAAAGGCTCTAAGAAAGAATCCTTCCTGGTCTCTTTTATCTTCTTTTTTTTTTTTAAAGGAAATGGCAACCCACTCCAGTATTCTTGCCTGGAGAATTCCATGGAGAGAGGAGCCTGGCAGGCTACAGTCCATGGGGTCACAGAGAGTCGGACACGACTGAGCAACTATCACTCACACTTTAAGATTTTAAAATATATTTATTTGGCTGGCCAGGTCTTAGTTGCAGAATGTGAATTTTTAGTTGGACATCTGGGATCTAGTTCCCTGACCCCTGCTTTAAGAGTGCGGAGTCTTAACCACTGGACCACCAGGGAAGACCTCTTTTAGCTTCCTGAGGCGGCTAACAATCCCGGTGCTCCTTGGCTCATAGCTGCATCACCTCTATCTCTGTCCCTTCTTTTGTCATCACACGGCCTTCCTGCCTGTGTATCTGTGCTTTCTCATAGCCTTCTTATAAAGATACCAGTCACTGAATCTAGGGTCCACCCTAATCCAGTGTGACTTCATCTTAGCTTGATGATATCTGTAGAAACTGTATTTCCAAAAAAGATCATAGGCATATGTTTTGGGGGTTGGGACTCGATCATATCTTTTAAGGGGACACAATTCAACCCACATTAATGGTGTAAATAAAAATAAAAAAGAAGGTGTTAGTTGCTCAGTTGTATCCCAGTCTTTTTGATCCCGTGGACTGTAGCCCGCCAGGCTCCTCTCTCCATGGAATTCTCCAGGCGAGAATACTGGAGTGGGTAGCCATTCCCTTCTCCAGGAGATCTTCCCAACCCAGGGATTGAACCTGGGTTTCCCAGATTGCAGGCAGACTCTTTACTGTCTGAGCCACCTAGGATAACCACAAATGCTGACAAGAATGGGGAGGAACTAGATCTCTCAGACACTGCAGCTGGAACGTAATTTCACCGTTTTTGTAAAACAAAATACATATTCACCAAAAGACCCCGCAATCATATTCTCAGGCATTTATCTGAGAGAAATGAAAACTCATGTTTAGACAAAAATCCATACACCATGTTTATCTTATAATAACCTCAAACTGGAAACAACCTGAATGTCCTTCGAGAGTGAACGGTTACACAGACCATGGCACATCTGTACTGTGGAACACCCTTCAGCCAGCTAAAGAAATGGGCTATTGATACTAACACATGCAGCAACCTGGATGGACTGCAAGAGCATTTGTGCTTAGTGAAAAAGTCAGTCTCGAAAGGCTACATGCTATATGACTGCATTTACATAATATTCTTGGATTATAAAACAATAGCAATGGAGAAAAAAGTAATGGTTGCCAGGAAACAGGGTTAGGAGTGGGGGTTGAGACTATAAAGAGGTACAAGAGGAAGTTGCTTTAATTTCTGTATATTAGTTGTCATGACGACTACACAAATCTGAGATCAAACTGCACAGAACCACACATGCACACACATGTGCACATACACATATGTGTACTACAGGGAGCAACTGGCTTGTTCTGAACTGGGAAAGGAGTACGGCAAGGTAAGTGAAATCTGAACAAGGTCTGTAGATTCAGCACAACACTGTTGCACCAATGTCAGTTTCCTTGTTTAGATACTGTAGCACAGTTATATAAGATGTCTGGGAGAAGCTAGGTAAAGGGCTTGTGGGACTCTGCTATTTTTGTGACTTTCTGTGAGTCTATAATTATTTCAAAATAAAACATTAAAAAAATTATTAGAGGGCTTCCCTGGTGTCTCAGTGGTAAAGAATCTGCTTGCCAATGCAGGAGACACGTGTTCAGTCCTCGGTCCAGGAGGATCCCACATGCCGTGGAGCAACTGAGCCCATGTGCCACAACTATTGAGCCTGTGCTCTAGAGCCCAGGAACCGCAACTACCGAGCCCACACACCCTAGAGCCTGTGCTCCGCAGCAAGAGAAGCCACCACAATGAGAAACCCACACACCGCAACTAGGGAAAAGCCCAGGCAGCAACGGAGACCTAGCACAGACAAAATAAATAAAAATTTAAAATTATTAGAAAAACAAAATGAAAAGTAGATACACAAGATGCAAACAAAAAAGGTCTTAATGACCTATATAATCATGATGGTGTAGTCACTCACCTACAGCCAGACATCCTGGAGTGTGAAGTCAAGTGGGCCTTAGGAAGCATTACTATGAACAAAGCTAGTGGAGGTTATGGAATCCCAGCTGAGCTATTTAAAATCCTAAAAGGTGATACTGTTAAAGTGCTGCATTCAATATGTCAGCAAACTTGGAAAAATTTGCTGTGGCCACAGGACTAGAAAAGGTCAGTTTTCATTCTAATCCCGAAGAAGAGCAATGCCAAAGAATGTTCAAACTAACCTAGAATTGTGCTCATTTCACATGCTAGTAAGGTTATGTTCAAAATCCTTCAAGTTAGTTTCAGTAATACCTGAACCAAGAACTTCCAGATGTACAAGCTAGGTTTAGAAAAGACAGAGCCAGAGATCAAATTGCCAACATCTGTTGTATCATAGAGAAAGCAAGGGAATTCCAGAAAAACATCTACTTCTGCTTCACTGACTATGCTAAAGCCTTTTACATGTGGACCACAACAAACTGGAAAATTCTTAAAGGGATGGAAATAGCAGACCACCTTACCTGTCTCCTGAGAAACCTATATGCAGGGCAAGAAGCAACAGCTAGAACCGGACATGGATCAACTGACTGGTTCAAAATTGGGAAAGGAGTACATCAAGGCTGTATATCGTCACCCTGCTTATTTAACTTACATGCAGAGTGTGTGTGTGTGTGTGTGTGTGCACTCTCAGTCATACCTGACTCTTTGCAACCCCACCAACTGTACCCACAGGCTCCTCTGACCATAGAATTTTCCAGTCAAGAATACTGGAGTGGGTTGCCATTTCCTTCTCCAGGGGATCTTCCAGACCCAGGAATCAAACCCACATCTCTTGCATCTCCTGCATTGGCAGGAAATTCTTTACCACTAGCGCCTCCTAGGATACATCATGTGAAATGCCAAGCTGGATGAATCACAAACGAATCAAGACTGCTCAGAGAAATATCAGCAACTTCAGATATGCAGTTGATACCATTCTAATGGCAGAAAGTGAAGAGGAACTAAAGAGCCTCTTGATGAGGGTGAAAAAGGAGAGTGAAAAAGCTGACTTGACACTCAACATTAAGAAAACTAAGATCATGGCACCTGGTCCCATCACTTCATGGCAAATAGAAGGTAAAAGTGGAAGCAGTGACAGATTTTATTTTCCTGGACTCCAAAATCACTGCAGACAGTGACTGCAGCCATGAAATTAAAAGACGCTCGCTCCTTGAAAGGAAAGTGATGCCCAACCTAGGCAACATATTAAAAAGCAGAGACATCACTTTGCCCACAAAGATCCACCATATAGTCAAAGCTATGGTTTTTCCAGTAGTCATGTGTGGATGTGAGAGTTGGACCATAAAGAAGGCTAAACGCCGAAGAATTGGTGCTTTCAAACTGTGGTGCTGGAGAAGACCCTGGAGAGTCCCTTGGGCTGCAAGGAGATCAAACCAGTCAATCCGAAAGGAAATCAACCCTGAATATTCATTGGAAGGACTGCAGCTGAAGCTGAAGCTCCAATAATTTGGCCGCCTGAATTGAAGAGCTGACTCATTGAAAAAGACCCTGATACTGGGAAAGATTGAAGGCAAAAGGAGAAGTGGGCAACAGAGGATGAGGTGGTTAGATAGCATCATCGACTCAGTGGACGTGAATTTAAGCAAACTCCAGGAGATAGTAGGGGACGGAGGAGCCTGGCATCCTGCAGTCCATGAGATCGCAGAGTCTGACAACTTAGCGACTGAACAACAGTGACAGCACAAGACGCCTCAATTTTTGAATCACATGTTCAACAGACACAAAACAATTAGGCCAAATTATGTCAAATTGTAAGAGTACTTCAGTGCCCGCTCTTGTCTTCTGAACCTGTTGTGCTAAGGAGGAGCAGTGACCATCTGGCAGAATGGCACTGGGCCATGGACCACACTTGGAGTAGCACTCTCTCAAAGACTAGAGGCGAATACTACAGAGGTGGAATTTTTTCCCTCTTTTTGGCTTGTGGAATTATATTGCTATTCAAAATTTGGGGAATTTCCTGGCTGTCTAGTGGTTAGGACTCACACTTTCACTGCTGGGGCCCTGGTTCAATCCTTGGTCAGAGAACTAAGATCCAGGAAGCCATGCAGCAAAGCCAAAAAAAGCAAGAAAAGAAAAACAATTTAAAATATATACAGATAATAACTCAAAAAACAAATTTCCATCGACGCATCTCTGCGGGGGTGGGGCTGGCTCGCGGGGGCTCTGATGCCGTGGTGTGGTGAGCATGGCATCGCCCGACGTGTCGACGTTTTCAGGGAACGCAGAACAGATTAACCCAAAAGACAAAACCTTTGTCCCACGTGCTTTGCTCCTTTCTGTACATAGCTCCTCGGCTCACGAACCTAACTGTAAACATTCAGGTATTTTTGTACAAATAAGGGACTGATGTTCTGTTTGTCGTTAGAAATAAACATTAATACAGTGTTCTTCAAAAAACAAAACAAAACAAAACAAATTTCCTCCAAGTCCTGGTTAAAGAGAAAAATGTACTTGACGTAAAGCACAGCCAAGCCTGCGTGCTTCCTCCGCCTCCTCCCCTGACTTCACCTCCTGGCCTCCACCCCTCTGTCCCCAGTCTGCTTGCCCTCAGTCTCCCTCTCTCCCCAGTAGGAGGTCCCAGGCTCTGGTGCACCCCTTCCCAGCCCCCAACATTGGGGACATCACTTCATCTCTCTGAGCATCAGTTTTCTCGTGTGTGGTGATGACAGTACCCACCTCAGAGCTGTCATCTGAGGAGTAAATGAGATCACCCACACAGCAAGGGCTCTGAGCCCATGGGGGGATGTGTGCATGTGGAGTAGGGCCCTCTGGCTGCATAGCAGTCCCCAAACAGTCAGGCCAGCTCTGGTCAACTTCCCAGTCTCATTCCCATCTCACCCTCCCCTCTCAGACAAGCCAGCTCCTCCTTCTCTGCCTCCGCAGTCTACCTCCCCTCCAAGTGTACACGTCCTCCCCTTCCAGCTGTGCGCTCCCCCAGTCCAAGAGGGGATCCTTCCCAGAGGAAAAGCCAGGCCAGGCTGCTGCATTATTTTTCTCTATTAGAACTGAAGGCCCTGTAATTCCTCCCACCTGTAATAATAATAATAATACATTCATATTGGCTAACTCAATGAGCACTTAGTGTGTGCCAGGCACCATCCCAAGCCCTGTCCGTGTTTAAACTCATTTAATGCTCACAACCATCCTATGAGGTAGGTTCTGTTCTAAGCCCAGTTTACAGTTGAGGAAACTGAGGCCAGCAAGCAGGGAAAAACTTGCCCAAGGCCACCCAGATGATAAGCCCCACACTCTTATCCACAAAGCTATGCATGCTTCCTGGTGGTTTTCCTCGTTCCTGATGGTGGGGATCGTCAGATCTCTCTTACTCACCCAGCTCAGGGCCTGGCACGATGGAGCGTGCCAGTACTAAGTTCTTCAGTCGTGTCCAACTCTGTGCAACCCTCTGAAATACAGCCGTCCAAGCTCCACTGTCCATGGGATTCTCCAGGCAAGAAATACTGGCGTGGCTTACCATGCCCTCCTCCGGGGGATCTTCCCCACCCAGAGAAGCTCTGTGAAACCTCTGTTAAATGAATGAATGAACGGGGGGATAAATTCTGCCCCACTGCACTATCTGGACTATTCTTATGTGTATAGTTCACTGAGAGTGCAGGCTTCGAGGATCCCAGCTGAACTCTGGAAGTACTGATTCCAAGACCTCCCTGATGGTCCAGTGGTTAAGAATCTGCCTGCCAATGCAGGGGACACGGGTCATATCCCTAGTCTGGGAAGATTCCACATGCCACAGGGCAACGAAGCCTGTGCACCACATCTACGGAAGCCTGAGTGCTCTAGAGCCAGTGCTCAGCAACAAGAGAAGCCACGGCCCTGAGAAGCCGGCCCACCACAGCTAGAGAGCCTGTGCTCAGCAACAAGAGAAGCCACGGTCCTGAGAAGCCGGCCCACCACAGCTAGAGAGCCTGTGCTCAGCAACAAGAGAAGCCACGGCCCTGAGAAGCCTGCCCACCACAGCTAGAGAGCCTGTGCTCAGCAACAAGAGAAGCCACGGCCCTGAGAAGCCTGCCCACCACAGCTAGAGAGCCTGTGCTCAGCAACAAGAGAAGCCACGGCCCTGAGAAGCCTGCCCACCACAGCTAGAGAGCCTGTGCTCAGCAACAAGAGAAGCCACGGCCCTGAGAAGCCTGCCCACCACAGCTAGAGAGCCTGTGCTCAGCAACAAGAGAAGCCACGGCCCTGAGAAGCCGGCCCACCACAGCTAGAGAGCCTGTGCTCAGCAACAAGAGAAGCCACGGCCCTGAGAAGCCGGCCCACCACAGCTAGAGAGCCTGTGCTCAGCAACAAGAGAAGCCATGGCCCTGAGAAGCCTGCCCACCACAGCTAGAGAGCCTGTGCTCAGCAACAAGAGAAGCCACGGCCCTGAGAAGCCTGCCCACCACAGCTAGAGAGCCTGTGCTCAGCAACAAGAGAAGCCATGGCCCTGAGAAGCCTGCCCACCACAGCTAGAGAGCCTGTGCTCAGCAACAAGAGAAGCCACGGCCCTGAGAAGCCGGCCCACCACAGCTAGAGAGCCTGTGCTCAGCAACAAGAGAAGCCACGGCCCTGAGAAGCCGGCCCACCACAGCTAGAGAGCCTGTGCTCAGCAACAAGAGAAGCCACGGCCCTGAGAAGCCGGCCCACCACAGCTAGAGAGCCTGTGCTCAGCAACAAGAGAAGCCACGGCCCTGAGAAGCCGGCCCACCACAGCTAGAGAGCCAGTGCTCAGCAACAAGAGAAGCCACGGCCCTGAGAAGCCGGCCCACCACAGCTAGAGAGCCTGTGCTCAGCAACAAGAGAAGCCACGGTCCTGAGAAGCCGGCCCACCACAGCTAGAGAGCCAGTGCTCAGCAACAAGAGAAGCCACGGCCCTGAGAAGCCGGCCCACCACAGCTAGAGAGCCTGTGCTCAGCAACAAGAGAAGCCACGGTCCTGAGAAGCCGGCCCACCACAGCTAGAGAGCCAGTGCTCAGCAACAAGAGAAGCCACGGCCCTGAGAAGCCGGCCCACCACAGCTAGAGAGCCTGTGCTCAGCAACAAGAGAAGCCACGGCCCTGAGAAGCCTGCCCACCACAGCTAGAGAGCCTGTGCTCAGCAACAAGAGAAGCCACGGCCCTGAGAAGCCTGCCCACCACAGCTAGAGAGCCTGTGCTCAGCAACAAGAGAAGCCACGGCCCTGAGAAGCCGGCCCACCACAGCTAGAGAGCCTGTGCTCAGCAACAAGAGAAGCCACGGCCCTGAGAAGCCGGCCCACCACAGCTAGAGAGCCTGTGCTCAGCAACAAGAGAAGCCACGGCCCTGAGAAGCCGGCCCACCACAGCTAGAGAGCCTGTGCTCAGCAACAAGAGAAGCCACGGCCCTGAGAAGCCTGCCCACCACAGCTAGAGAGCCTGTGCTCAGCAACAAGAGAAGCCACGGCCCTGAGAAGCCTGCCCACCACAGCTAGAGAGCCTGTGCTCAGCAACAAGAGAAGCCACGGCCCTGAGAAGCCTGCCCACCACAGCTAGAGAGCCTGTGCTCAGCAACAAGAGAAGCCACGGCCCTGAGAAGCCGGCCCACCACAGCTAGAGAGCCTGTGCTCAGCAACAAGAGAAGCCACGGCCCTGAGAAGCCGGCCCACCACAGCTAGAGAGCCTGTGCTCAGCAACAAGAGAAGCCACGGCCCTGAGAAGCCTGCCCACCACAGCTAGAGAGCCTGTGCTCAGCAACAAGAGAAGCCACGGCCCTGAGAAGCCGGCCCACCACAGCTAGAGAGCCTGTGCTCAGCAACAAGAGAAGCCACGGCCCTGAGAAGCCGGCCCACCACAGCTAGAGAGCCTGTGCTCAGCAACAAGAGAAGCCACGGCCCTGAGAAGCCTGCCCACCACAGCTAGAGAGCCTGTGCTCAGCAACAAGAGAAGCCACGGCCCTGAGAAGCCGGCCCACCACAGCTAGAGAGCCTGTGCTCAGCAACAAGAGAAGCCACGGCCCTGAGAAGCCGGCCCACCACAGCTAGAGAGCCTGTGCTCAGCAACAAGAGAAGCCACGGCCCTGAGAAGCCTGCCCACCACAGCTAGAGAGCCTGTGCTCAGCAACAAGAGAAGCCACGGCCCTGAGAAGCCGGCCCACCACAGCTAGAGAGCCTGTGCTCAGCAACAAGAGAAGCCACGGCCCTGAGAAGCCTGCCCACCACAGCTAGAGAGCCTGTGCTCAGCAACAAGAGAAGCCACGGCCCTGAGAAGCCTGCCCACCACAGCTAGAGAGCCTGTGCTCAGCAACAAGAGAAGCCACGGCCCTGAGAAGCCTGCCCACCACAGCTAGAGAGCCTGTGCTCAGCAACAAGAGAAGCCACGGCCCTGAGAAGCCGGCCCACCACAGCTAGAGAGCCTGTGCTCAGCAACAAGAGAAGCCACGGCCCTGAGAAGCCGGCCCACCACAGCTAGAGAGCCTGTGCTCAGCAACAAGAGAAGCCA
This sequence comes from Bos taurus, assembly GCF_002263795.3. Lineage (NCBI taxonomy): Eukaryota > Metazoa > Chordata > Mammalia > Artiodactyla > Bovidae > Bos > Bos taurus. The sequence continues at coordinate 10,859,513 of NC_037350.1, forward strand.
CGGCCCTGAGAAGCCGGCCCACCACAGCTAGAGAGCCTGTGCTCAGCAACAAGAGAAGCCACGGCCCTGAGAAGCCGGCCCACCACAGCTAGAGAGCCTGTGCTCAGCAACAAGAGAAGCCACGGCCCTGAGAAGCCGGCCCACCACAGCTAGAGAGCCTGTGCTCAGCAACAAGAGAAGCCACGGCCCTGAGAAGCCGGCCCACCACAGCTAGAGAGCCTGTGCTCAGCAACAAGAGAAGCCACGGCCCTGAGAAGCCGGCCCACCACAGCTAGAGAGCCTGTGCTCAGCAACAAGAGAAGCCACGGCCCTGAGAAGCCTGCCCACCACAGCTAGAAAGCCTGTGCTCAGCAACAAGAGAAGCCACGGCCCTGAGAAGCCGGCCCACCACAGCTAGAGAGCCTGTGCTCAGCAACAAGAGAAGCCATGGCCCTGAGAAGCCGGCCCACCACAGCTAGAGAGCCTGTGCTCAGCAACAAAGACCAGGGCAGCCAAAAACAAATTGATTAATTAAAGAAATGACCGATTCCAGCTTCCTACCGTGTGAAGGCCAAGAACTTGGTCCCCGCTCGGTCATTACAATGCAAGGGCTTGACCACCGCAACTGGGCCTGTTTCCCTTCCAACACCCTCCCCTCAGAGTCCTTGCTACAGCAGCTCACTCACGGCTCTGCTTTTGTGAGCTCTCTTGATTTCAAAAGAAGAAACAGACATGGTCTATCTTCTATATATTCAGAGCAGGAAGAGTCCCAGCATCCCACCTCCAAATAAGTACCTCAAGCACATGCATTCGCTGAGGGCACATGGAGGCCATAGTTTTATCTATAGTAAAAAACGCTACTCCAAAGCAGTGTGGTTGCTGTCTATTGTCAGGGGCTATTGTCGTTTAGTCGCAAAGTTGCGTCTGACTCTTGCGACCCCACGGACTGTAGCCCACCAGGCTCCTCTGTCCATGGAATTCTCCAGGCCAGAATACTGGAGTGGGTTGCCATGCCCTCCTCCAGGGGATCTTCTCAACCCAGGGATTGAACCCACGTCTCCTGCATCACAGGCAGATTATTTACCACTGAGCCACCAGGGAAGGCTCATCGAGGGCCTGCTCTGTGCCAGGTACCGTACTAGGTGCTTTTTGTATATCTGATCTCATTTTAATCCTTCCAGCTCCATGAAGTAGGTACTATTACTGTCATTGGTTCAGTTGAGAAAACTGCCAAAAACACAGCTAGAAAGGGAGGAGAACCAAGATTCAGATTGAGGTTGGCCCAACCTTTACCAAACACACCCTGTCTTCCTCTATCCTTCCACAAGCCACCTGCAGCTTTCTTATCTTGCCCAGTCCTCTGAGCATAGAGTCCATGTGGCTTCCTTCCTGTTATGTGTCCTTAGCACCCAGTGGGTGTGACCACTGGGTGTGCAAGCAGTCACTGCAGAAGTTACTGTGATTCTGTGGACCTGTCAGGAGGGACTGCAGAACTCACATGGCTCTTGGCCTGAGCCCCCGTTACCGAGAGAAGGGAGGCTCTGGCCAAGGACTCTTGAGGGGGGAGAAACGCTGGGAGTGGACTCAGCTCTGGTCGGGACCCAAGCACCCTGCCCTCCCCGAGACATTGTGTGAGCAGGGCCAGGCCTCCAGATTCAGCCCCTCCCGCCCGTCCCAGCCAGGGTGGTGCTTGTGTAGGAAGGACTTTAAATCCAGCTGCCAGACCCCTGAACGGGAGAGGCAGAGAGGACTGGCCACCATGCACGGCTCCGGCAGCCTCCTGGCGTGTCTGCTGCCACCACTGCTACTGCTGGGGGCTGCCCCAGGCCCCGCCGGAGCCCTCAGTGAAGAGGAGAAACATGTGATGGTGGAGCTGCACAACCTCTACCGAACCCAGGTGTCCCCGCCGGCCACCAACATGCTGCAAATGGTGAGTGCAGCCCAGACCCCCGCCAACCCCTTTCGCTCCACAAGTGGATTCATCTCATGAGTGGCTTCATTCATGAGTGGATGAATCCCTCAGATTCATCTCTCCGACACAAACAGGGTCCCTGACGCTGTAGAATTCTCCGGCCCCATAAGCAGTCTCATTATCCAGATGAGGAAACTGAGGCTTAGAGGGACTTGCTGGCCCCTCAGGAGCTTGCAGGTCTCACACCTGGTAAACTGGGCCTAGAAGCCCTGCTTCCCGACCCAGTGACCCCTTCCCAGCACCTCCTAAAATGCACATGCCCCTGGGAGAGGAAACACAGGAAGTTCCTAACACCGGGGTGAAACCATCTTTCAAGTGCCTTCCAAGGAGAGGAGAAGAACAAACAGGCAGCAGGATGGGAACCAGCACCCAGGGTAGGAGGGATGGACTAAGGAGGTGGGGTGAGAACAGGAACCAGGAGCAGAGAAGGCTCTGGATCACACACATCAAATTCTGCTCGACCACTCAACAGGCCAGTAACTCAGGGTGAGTCCCTTAACCTGCTGTGCACGCGTGCGTGTTCAGTCGCTTCATTGGTGTCTGACTCCTGGCAACCCCATGGACCATAGCCCACCAGGCTCCTCGGTCCATGGGATTGTCCAGGCAATACTGGAGTGGGTTGCCTTGCCATCCTTCAGGGGATCTTCCCAACCCAAGGATCAAGTCCACATCTCCTGCACTGCCAGCAGATTCTTCACCACTGAGCCACCAGGGAAGGCCCCTTAACCTAGGAAAGATCCTCAATTTCCCATCTACAAAATGAGATCATAATTAGAGCTCTATGTCAACATACGGGCTTCCCTGGTGGCTCAGTGGTACCCCTGGAGGAGGAAATGGCAACCCACTGCCTGGCCGTGGACAGAGGAGCCTGGTGGGCTACAGTGTCCATGGGGTCGCAAAGAGTCCGACACAACTTAGCTACTAAAACAACAACTAATATCAACATGACTGAATCTCAGAGATATCATATTGAATAGGGGGAAGTGAAATCTCAAAAAATATATACATATTCATTTTTTAAGTAGACTAGGGTATATTTACATGAGGTTTAAAAACATGTAAAAAGTACTACTGCATGCTGGTGGAGGACATACGCAGATAGACACACTTACGAATGACAGAAGCCAGATTTGGGGAGGTAGTTACCACTGTCAGAGGGGGAGTTATTTGATGCAGGGTTGGGGGACAGGATGCTCAGGATTAAAAGAGATAAAGTGAGCGATTGACCCCTTTTTCTGCCCCCGGCCGAGGGCTAGACCGGCCCATCTTCTCCAGTCACCCTTAGGTGGGGAGCAGTGTCCAGGGCCCCTTAGGGGGTGCCAAAGAGCAAGGTTGCACCTGTGGGGTCCAAGCCCAGAGTTCTAACATCTCTGTCCAACCTGGTTCCGTGACTCTGGGTGAAGTGACCCTCAAAAGCCTCTGTTTCCTGATCACATGACGCTGGCAACCCCTGCCCTGGGGGTCAGACAGGAAGACCTGTGAGAAAGATCTACAGCTCCGCAGGTGCACACAGTATCCCCCTTCCCAGTTCTGTCAGCCTTGGCAACCGACAGGAGCTGCAGACAACAAATTAGGAGCCCCTGATGCTGGTACCAGGGCTTCCCTGGTGGCTCAGTTGGTAAGGAATCCGCCTGCAATTTGGGAGACCTGGGTTCTATCCCTGGATTGGGAAGATCCCCTAGAGGAGGGCACGGCAACCCACTCCAGTATTCCTGCCTGGAGAATTCCATGGACAGAGGAGCCTGGAGGGCTACAGTTCATGGGATATCAAAGAGTTGGACGCGACTGAGCGACTAAGCACAGCACAGATGCTGGTACCAGCTGTTCCTACAGTTCCCTGATTGAGGCCTGGAACTCACTGTTGGGCCTCGGTTTCCCCGTTGGTAGGTTCCTGATAGCCTACATTCTTGCTGGCTAAGGCTGGGGGCAACAGGCTGGGAACTTCTTTGCAGTCAGAGGTGGACCTCAGGAGTGGGGCAACACTTTCTGAAGCAGTTCAGATACTGACGACATGTGCTGCTGCCTGGTAGGAAGTGGTCTGAGGAAGAGGGTATAAGGCTAGACTGGGACATCAGGCTAAATTTGGGACAAGGTTCAGGCTCAGCTTCAGCAGTGATAAATGCAAGACTCTGGAGTTAGATGGCCTGGGTTCACATTTGACTTTGCCCTTTATTAGCTGTGTGACCTCAGCCAAGTTATGTATCCTCTCTGTGCCCAGCTGTAAGTCAGAGATGACAACACTATAACAGTTCTCGTAGGGTGGGTGTAAGGACAAAATGAGTGACTATGTGTGAAGTACTTAGAACAGTGCCTGGCACACAGTAAGTGCTCAATAAGTGATACAGAAGAGGGAATGGATCCAGGCTGAGTCAGGAAGGTGTCATCATAGACTCCTCTCTCCCTCAGCCTCCAAGTCTAATTATCACCACTTTTACCTCCCAGAAGGCCCAACTGTTCTTGACTAACATCTCCTCTCACCCCCCACCATCTCTTTGACACAATCCTGGTTCAGTGTTTCTTTTCCCATGGACTTCTAGAACAGCCTCTACCTGCTTCCCCAGCCTCTGGCCTTTATAACCAGCATGAAGGTCCGATACATTGGTCTGACCTTGCTAAAAACCCTTCCTTGGCCCCCAGTGGCTCCCTGCTGCCTCCAGCTAAAGCCCCAGCCCCTGAGAGGCCCTGCTCTGGGTGTCTGGTCCTGCCTCCTGCCTCTCCAGCCTTGCCTCCTGCACACCTTCTTCCTCTGTAACCCAGCAGCTGTCGCCTCCCACCAAGACCTGGTTTCCCCTCTCCACCTCTTGGTTCATGTTTTGCCTCGGCTCACAACACCTTTCCCCTCTCCACCTGGCAGTGCCTCACTTTTAACACTTAGCTTCACATTTCCTTCTCCATCCTTGTGCATGCATGCTCAGCCGCTCAGTCATGTCCGACTCTTTGTGACCCCATAGGCTGTAGCCCACCAGGCTCCTCTGTCCATGGGATTCTCCAGGCAAGAATCATGGTGTGGGTTGCCATGCCCTCCTCTAGTCTCCATCCTCAGGTTGGGCTAAATGGCCCCCTTTGGTAAAGGTTACGCCATTGCATAGCTGTCAGTTACCACATAGTGGCTAAATTAGTGGTTTATAACACTGAGATCTTGAGATTCCTAGTTCTGACCATCACCCCAGGGCTGGCATAGTGCCCAGGACTGTTGAATGAATGAATGAGTGAATGAATGGACTTGCTTTCAGATGGTGACCAACTGGCTACTGTGGGTGGGTGTTGTGACCCTTGAGCCTCTCCACAAGGGTCTCTGGACAACTGAGAAGCCTTAAGACCCACAGGAGTGACTCTCTAATGGTGGGGCTCAAGGCATCCAGTTGGAACAGAAATTACAGCCGAGGTCTGTAGAGGAGCCTGCTTTTTTGAGCAGGGCTGTGTCATAGATGTCAACAGCGGACAGATGTCTGCTGAGCACCTGCTCTATGCTGGCCACCCTGAAGGAGCTTACTACGCTCTAGTCTGGAGCCCCGAAGGTCATCCCAGACACCCTGAGCCTGGACCCCAGCACCAGGCCCCTTTCCCCATTCCTGTTCTCCACCACTCCCCATTTGCGAGAACCTCAGAGACCAGTGACTTGGGACAAAAAATGCCCACAGAGGGGAAGGGGATTCACCTGAAAGTTACAGTGGTAGAGCTATCCAGCTAGGGTTCCCATTCCTGCCCCAGGCAGCTGCTCTTGAGAACCGTGTCGTGTGTTGGGGGAGGAGTGGGTGTGACCACACGGCCCCCTCCCTTCAGGGTCACCCACGCTCTTGGCCCTTTATGGGCCGTCTGGCTCCTGTAGCTGGCGGGGCCCCCAGAGGGTGGAGCGAGAGTTGCTGCCAGGCCATCCATTTCCAGGAGAGGCCAAGAACAAAGTTTAATGGGATCCAGGCTTCCCTCCTCAATCCTTTGGTCAGATGCCTCGTTAATTCCCTCTTCCCACCCACACTGGGCCTGTCGACCCTGCCAGGGACACAAAACCTCTGTGGCCCCCTAACCTGAAATGCCCCCTCCTACCATCTCACCAGAGGTCCCCCCTGGAGAACCCTGCCTTCGGGACTAGACAGCTCTCTGGGCCACCAAAGCTCTGAAACACTTCTCTCAGTGAGCGTCGCACAGAGACACTTCATTTTCTTGGGGAAAGTGGTTGTCTAGTTGACAAGAGAGCAATTGGGAGGGAAGCCTGAAACTAGAAAAGCCATGGAGGCCGGGCTATCCCAAGGGGAGTGAGTGAAAGTGTTAGTCACTCAGTCGTGTCTGACTCTTTGCGACCCCATGGACTGTAGCCCTTCAGGTTCCTCTGTCCATGGACTTCTCCAGGCAAGAATACTGGTGTGGTTTGCCAGGGGATCTTCTTCAGGGGATCCCCTTCTCCAGGGGATCTTCCCAACCCAGGGGTCAAACTCAGGTCTCTTGCATTACAAGAAGATTCTTAACCATCCGAGCCACAGAGAGTGGGAGGTTAAAGGGGAGTGCTGGCCCCTCAGTCAGATTTCTGGTGGGTGGGTAGAGGGAGCAGAATGGCTGAATAAACCACCCAGCCCCAGAACATCTCATTGGACATCTGATGCTTCAGGACAGTTCAGGCAGCCCTGGCAGGGCACCACAACCCACCTTTCATGTAGACAGATATTCATATTAATTAGTAATTCCACTGTCAAAAACATCATCCCATTTATTCTTCCCAAAGTCTTATGAGAGTTCAGAAAAGTAGGCAATCTATCTAAAACCACACAGTTGAGGGATGGTCCCAAGTTTGGCTAATTCCTCCGGACCTGGGGTGCCACCCTCCCACCTCCCCACAGAAGCCCACCGGGCCCAGAGTTCTGCTCCAGATCACCGCCAGGAGTCACCCCACAAGGAGGGGAAGGTCTTCCTCCTCCAGAGGGCCCCCCAGGACACCCTCAATCTTCTATCCTCACCCCCACAGAATCGTGGGCACCCTCCCCTCCCCTCTCCCACCCTCCTCTCCCGCCTCCCCTGAGCCCGAGGCGTCCTCACCTCCCTGATCCCTGACCCGCCCCTGCAGAGGTGGGACGAGGAGCTGGCCGCCTTCGCCAAGGCCTACGCGCAGCAGTGCGTGTGGGGCCACAACAAGGAGAGAGGGCGACGCGGAGAGAACCTGTTTGCCATCACGGGCGAGGGGCTGGACGTGCCCTTGGCCATGGAGGAGTGGCACCACGAGCGTGAGCACTACAACCTCAGCGCCATCAGCTGCGCCGCGGGCCAGATGTGCGGCCACTACACGCAGGTGAGGGGCTGGCCGGGAGGGCGGAGCCATATGGCAATGGGCGGGGCCCCCACGGCAATGGGCGGGGTCACCTCTCCCCTCAGGTAGATCCCAGAAGTCCCTAAGCCCCTGCTTCCATCCTTCATAAGAGTCTTATCTCCATAGCAATTCGGGTGTTGTCCAGGCCCCAACGAAGTTCGGTTTCTCACAAACCATCTTCAGTTGTCTCTTTTGAAAACCTAGGCGGCTCCCGCCCTCTCGGCCTCCTGGTCCTGAAGAGACCTGAATTAAGTGTTCCCGAAGCCTTTCTCCTTGAGGATACTTACTGTGCCAGGCGATCTAAACAATGTTGTCCGCTGGCCGAGGCTACACACGGCTCTTTGTCCCAACAGTAAACACATCCCTCTTTTCTCCTGTCCCTCTCTCACTGTCCATCTTTTGTCACTTCTCAGAGTGTCCAAGTTGCTCCTCCTCATCTGCCAGGGATTGATAAAGCAAATACACCATCTTAATTTTGTCTTTAAAAACGACATGCAAAATAAGAGAATCAGTTCAGTTGCTCAGTCATGTCTGACCCTTTGCGACCCCATGGACTGCAGCAGGCCAGGCTTCCCTGTCCATCACCAACTCCTGGAGCTTGCTCAGACTCATGTCCATCGAGTCAGTGATGCCCTCCAACCATCTCATCCTCTGTCCTGCCTTCAATCTTTTCCAGCATCAGGATCTTTTCCAATGAGTCAGTTCTTCCATCAGGTGGCCAAAGTACTTGTAGCTTCAGCCTCAGCATCAGTCCTTCCAGTGAATATCCAGGACTGATTTCCTTTAGGATTGACTGGTTGGATTTCCTTGCAGTCCAAGGGACTTTCAAAAGTCTTCTCAAACACAAAGAAGGTCACTACATAATGATCAAAGGATCAATCCAAGAAGAAGATATAACAATTATAAATATATATCTACCCAACATGGGAGCACCGCAGTATGTAAGACAAATCCTAACAAGTATGAAAGGAGAAATTAACAATGACACAATAATAGTGGGAGACTTTAATACCCCACTCACACTTATGGATAGATCAACTAAACAGAAAATTAACAAGGAAAAAAAAAAAAAAAACATGTATCTATAAAGTTCACTAAAGCAAAGCACAGTAAAATGAGGAAAAAAAAAAATGCCCGTGGATTTCCTAACGACTTTGTTGACATGACTTCATTTGGTTCTCTGAAAAAGCAAGAGATACAGCGTCCTTTGTATTTCAGGGAAGACCATAACTCAAGTGAATGCATCATAAACACACACTTTTTTTTTTTTTTTTAAGAGCAGCTATGCTGTCCTTTCTACAGTCAGTATATATTTGTAGTCATTTCCCAGTAACATAAAAGGTGAATCGAGATAGCTCTTCCCTGGCCTGTGTATATATATATATATAACAACAACAATAAAAAAAAAAAAAGACAAAACTGACTTTCCAGTTAAAGCAACACTAAATAAGACTGGATGCCATCTCTGTTTTGCAAAATTACAGTGTAGGGACTTCAAGTTTCTCTGAAACTAGAGGTCAGGTTTTCAGAATTAGTTACTACTTATCTCCAAACTGAGCATAGAGCTCCTTACCATGATTTCTGGAAATGAAAGCCACACAAGGCAGGTGAAATTCAGAGATAAACTCTATCAGTTTGAAAAGAGGAAAATATTCTGTCCTCTGCTCTTTCTATTGAGCTATTTTGAGACATGGGAAGACACTTCAGAAGCATGGTAAACACTAGAAATGAAAAGAACACCTTTTGGAATGAGACTGAACCTATCAATTTCCAATCATCCACTCAAAGGACAAGAAGCCCATTTCAGGAAATCTTCTACAGATTTTTTTTTTTTTTTTGATAGCTAAAAAAAAAAAAAAAGAGTCTTCTCAAACACCATAGTTCAAAAGCATCAATTTTTTGCACTCAGCTTTCTTTAAGGTCCAACTCTTACATCCATGCATGACTACTGGAAAGATCAAAGCTTTGACTAGACTGACCTTTGTCAGCAAAGTAATGCCTCTGCTTTTTGATATGCTGTCTAGGATGGTCATAGCTTTTCTTCCAAGGAGCAAGCGTCTTAATTTCATGCTAAAAAAAAAAAATTTCATGGCTGTAGTCACCATCTGCAGCCATGATTTTGGAGCCCAAGAAAATAAAGTCTGTCACTGTTTCCATTGTTTCCCCATCTATTTGCCATGAAGTGATGGGATCGGATGCCATGATCTTAGCTTTTTGAATGTTGTTTTAAGCTAGCTTCTAACAATTTTAAAATAAGAGAATAATAATAAATAAATAAAAATTTAAATAAGAGAATACATGGTCACAGAGTGAAGGTTTCAGAGAGCCTTCTGAGAGCATTTCCTGACTCTTGCAGTCACTCATTGCTTTACTGCATTTTGAAAGTTTGCATTTGCGAACAAGGGGTGTAGGGGTGTGTGTAGAGGAATTAACATTAGTGTTATTGAATTCTTTTTTTTCCTCCTCCCAATGCTCTTTTGTTGTTCAAACAATAACACGACAAATTTTTTAAAAAGGAAAAGGAAACGAACCAGCCACCTTCCCACCCATATCCACCAGTTCCACTTTCCAGTGTTTCTTTTGGGTGGTATTTTTAGTGCTGATCTTTAGGGAAGGAAATCCCAACATCACCCATCCAGATCAGGAAGTTGTGAAACCCCAGCCCTCCCTGCCCTCTTCCCCTCTCACATGTCCATACATGCAGGAACTGTTGGCAGAACCAGCAGGAGAGGACCGCCCCGCCTCCACCCCTGTGTTCTCTCAGGCATCTGCACTCTGGGGTCATTTCTGCCTGGCAGATGCTCAACAGTGGTACCTAGGGAACTCTCAGCTGAGTCAAGCCGCAAGACCCCGATCCTGGGAAGTTGTTCACAGTTAACAGTGAGAGCCTGATCTTACCGCACAAATGAAACAAAACCAACCAAACAAAAACTGGCTTCAGATTGAGTGACTCCTGGGCAGACTGAAATTAGAAATAGCAAAGGGAGGCTATATTGGCTTGTTTCAGCCAGTGGCAGTGCAAAAGCTTGTTTTGATTAGTTGCTAATGTTTAAGATTCTCCTGTTTAAGATTCACCCGTTTAAGATTCATTCCTTTGTTACATCCCTTATTTAAAATGTAAGGGACTCTAGGAAGAGCCCTCAGGAAGAATTCATGAGGGTCTGTCAAAGGGGAAGGTTTTCAGAGGGATAGAGTCCTGGTGAAATAGTGTGTGTGGTTGGTTGAGAGGAGACTGCTTGGGACATTTTTGTCCTGAAGCTGTGTGTCCTCAGGAATATGGCTCTTACATATAAGGTTCCTCCTCTCTCACGCATGGAAGGCTGATGTAGAGAGACGCTAGCTAGGAACCATCTTGCCCAGGCTTAACTGTTGGGTTTGCCTTCCTTCAGGTGGTCTGGGCCAAGACAGAGAGGATTGGCTGTGGCTCCCACTTCTGTGAGAAGCTCCAGGGTGTTGAGGAGACCAACATCCACTTGCTGGTTTGCAACTATGAGCCCCCGTGAGTGGGGTAGGGAGCCCTGGGGGAAGGGGTGGGCAAGAGCCAAGGGGAAGGCCGGGCTGGACACAGTCTCAGGAAGAGGAAGCGGGCCGATCTGGGGCCCATCTCCTGGGGAGCTATGAGGGCACCAATGGAGTCTGCTCTCATCGGTCCAGCAAGTTAGTTCAGGCTGAGTAAGACCCAGGGAGCACTTCTAGACAAGGCGTGTGTATGAGGGATAGGGTCAGGGTTGGCTGGGACCCTGCCCCCAGCATTCTCCTCACCTCCTGCAGGGGGAACGTGAAGGGCCAGAGGCCCTACCAAGAGGGGACTCCGTGCTCCCAATGTCCCTTGGGCTACCACTGCAAAAACTCCCTTTGTGGTGAGTCCGGTTGGGGTGGGGAGGCGTGGCACAGGGGGAAGGAAGGTGAGGCAGGGGACACCCACTGGATGGTCTAGAGCCTCTTGCAGCTCCAGAGCAGCTGTGTGGGCCATGGGAGGAACCCTCAGCGGCCCCAACGCGTCCAGGTTTCCAAGGCCACTTGGCCTGCTTTGCCCTCCTTGCATACCTACTTTGGTGCCCTGGCATTCCAAGGGACCAACTTCCTACCCTCCAAGCAGAGGGTGGAGGAGTCGGGGGCTCCCTGAGCAAGTGCAGGGGTTGGGGTGTGTGGCCAGATGGGTGGTCAGAGGGACCAGGGCCTGAGATGCAATGGGTGTGCTAGGAACAGTAATCCAGCTGAAGTCCCCTGTAGAAGTGGAAGCACGAGTGTGGAGAGGGGAAGACTTGGACAAGGAGGTGGATGAAGGGGCAAATGTCAATCACAAGAAACAACGAGGGACATATTTGCTGGAGAGGGTGCACATGTGCGTGCGTGCGTGTGTGTCTTCACAGTACATTTGGTCTCATCTTGATTGCGGTGGGGTGAGAAATGCAGGATCCTGTTTGCAGCACTAATGCCAGGCCTTGGCTCTCTTCTCAGAACCCATCAGAGGCCCAGAAGAGGCTCAGGATTTGTCTTCCCTGGTACCTGAGGCCCCATCTTCCCTAGCAACAGAAGCCTCAAGCTCTAGGAGAGAGGGGATTGATTCTTCCTTAGCAACAGAACCTCCACCCTTCTTGGTAACAGAGGTCTCAGGCTCCCTGGCAACAAAGGTTCTATCTTCTGTAGAAACCAAGGCCCCATCTTCCTTAGTAACGGAAGACTCCCCTTCCATGGCAACAAAGACTCCACTTTCCTTAGCAACTAAGGTCCCTTCTGTTTTGGCCACTCACAGCCTGCTCTCCTTGGATAAGAGGCCAGCTACCCTCCTCCCCAAATCAACCCATGATCCCATCCCCAAATCAGCAGACAAAGAGGCCAGCAGTACAAGAATGCCTTCCAGGATCCCAGAGAGTTCTCTGCACCCCAAGATATCCTTGATGGGGACACGGGAGCCGCTACCCCTCTCCCAGGAGGAGGGTGAGGCTGAGGCCGAGTTGGCTCATTGCAGTGAGATCTTGGCCTCAGTCTTTCCAGCCCAGGAGAAGCCAGGTGAGCTGCAGACCACGCTGAAGCACAAAGGGCACTCCTCCTCCAAGTCCCTGTCCAACTCCCCCAGCGCCTCTGCCACCGCCAATGCCGTGGGTGGGCGCACCCTGGCCTTGCAGTCCTCCTTGCCAGGTAAGGCCTGTGGAGCCCATCCTACCTCCCCTCGGAGCTGCAGAATGTCAGCACCCTGCTCGAGCATAGGCGGTGTGGGCAAGGCGGGGCGTGCACCCCCCGAGTAAGAGCTTCCTCCCTGGCCGCTGGGTCCCCATGTGTGTGCCAGGTAGGGTGGGCATGAGGGTGGGGAGAGATGTCCAGACTGAGGCCAAGCCTCTCCCTTCCTGCAGATGCAGAGGGCCCTGGAAAGCATGGCTTCAGGTCAGGGTCAAATGCGAGCCCTGGGCACGTTGGGGGCCTCCTCCTGGGACTGCTGCTACTGCTTCCCCTGGTGTTGGCTGGAATCTTCTGAAGGGGTCATCACTCAAAGGCAAGGCCTCACAGGGGGATCCCTCACCTCTGGATTGTTTTCTTCCAATAAGAGACCACAGTTTCCTGGGAGGTCCTCTCTGGGACCCAGCAACCCTCCTTCACCCCAGCCAGACCCCAGGCCAGAGGCCTTGTGCCCACAGGAGGCCTCTACAGGGCCGACCCATGGCACTGCCCCATGAGCGCCTCTGCCTCTGGGGAGGTGCACCCCTTAGCCAGCTGCAGGTGGCTCTGAGCACGTTCCTGTGGCCTCTGGGACCAGCTCTCCAGGTGTCCTGTGGTCACAGTCCCGCTCTTCCGGGAACAGAAGGTCTCAGGGCTTCCCAAGGACCCCTCGGCCCCTTCCAGTCCCCTGGCCTCTCCCTTGGGCCATCAGAGCCTGGACCTGTTCCCAGGAGTGCTTCCTACCTTTTCCAGGTGAAGAGGTCAGCCGCCTCCAGCCATCTCCCCTACCTGTCCCCAGCCCTCCCCAAATGAGACGCTTCGTGGCCAAAGTCCCTCTGGAAGGGAAAGGCTGTGGGGCATCTGTCTGATCCACATCCACAGACCTCTCTAGGGGCACAGGGCCTGGCCACTGTGAGCTCAGGTTGCTGCCTGCTGACTACACGCATCACCTGGGCCCCTCTGGTTCCTCCCTTCTCAGTCTGGGGGTGGGGTGGGGGGGTGAGGATTCCAGGGAGGTCTCTGCCTGCCTTGGCCTTGGGTTGTCTGCGGAGGCAAGATAAGGGTTCTCCCTGAATGTCCCTCTCCCTGAACTTGCCTGTTTAGCTGGCAGTGGCTGCTGAGGGGCAGATGAAGGACAAGCCCCATCTGTGAGGGGTTCTACAGGAGGGTAGGGAGCAGGGACCAGGGAAGGGAGGTGGCCCCTGACTCCGGAATAAAAGCCTGTGTATAAGCACCAGTCTCTGTGCTTGTGAAGGGTGGGGGGCAGGGGAGGGCTCGCTGGGGGGCCCTGGGAGACCCACAACAACCGTTCCCTCTTCTTCACACCCCGTCGCCCTCAAACACTCCATTGAGTTCTTTGAAGCACTTTTCCTTTCCAACTGCACACCCCCTCCAACAAAAAAAATCTTCAGGTAGCCGGCAGGAGGCAGACAGGGCCAAGGGGAGGCCAAGGGTGCTGGGCTGACTCTCCCGGGAGTGGTGGAGCCACTTGGGTTCCTGACCCAAGATGGGAGCGGCACACAACCTCTTCTCAGGGGGTGCTGCTGCCCAGGCCCATCCTGAACGCAAGGTCAGCAATGTACCTCAGGGATGGCTGGGCCAACCCCTGGGACACAGAGGGGTCCTGAGAAAGGGCTCTGGAGTCCCAGACACCTGCCTCCCCCTGACACTGCCCCAGGAAAGCACAGGAGCACAGGATTGTCCAGAAGTGCTGTGGGGCAGCAGACCACAAATGTGTGTGTGCATAGAGCTCACAATGGTAGGTGAGGGCAGCTCGGGACCCCAACTGGGGCTGGAGGGGAGGGGCGGGCAACTGGCTCCAGGCAAAGCTGGGCTATGAACAATTAAACAGGAAATCAGTCCAGAGCTGCACACTGCTTGTGTGTATGTATCTGTGTGTATACATACATATATTTATATGATATCTATATACATACACACATATGTGATATATATGATTAACGAATAACTCATAGAACATAAAATTCACTGATTTATAGTTATCACTCAATGGTTTTTAGTATATTCACAGGGTAATGCCAACTATCACAATTTTAGAACATTTTTATCACCCCAAACAAAAACCCCATACCTGTCGAGGGTCCCTTTCTCCTTTCCTCCACCCGCCAGCCCCTGCCCTAAACAACCACTCATCTATTGTCTCTATGGATTTGTCTATTCTGACGTTTTGTATAAAGAGAATCATAGAATATGTGGGCTTTTGTATCTGGCTCCTTACACTTAGTATATGTTCAAGGTTCATCCATGTTGTAGCATGAAACAGTACTGTATTCCTTCTGATTTTACCAAGTAATATTCCTTTATGTGAAATATAACTTCATCCATTCATCAACTGGTAGACGCTGGGTGTGTTCTACAATTGGCGATTGTAAATGCTGCTGCTGTAAACATTCATATCAAAGTTTTGGAATGGCCATACGTCTTCATTTCTCTTGGGTACGTACTAGGAGTGGTACCATACGGTTAACTTTGGTCATATAGTAACTCTGTGTTTAATTCTTTCAGGTACTGCCAAAGACTACTTTCCAAAGTGACTGCACCATTTTACAATCCCACCAGCAATGTACAAGGGTTTCAATTTCTCCACATTACCAACACTTGTCTTTTTTGATTATAGCCATCATAGCAAGCATGAAGTAGTATCTTGCTGTGGTTTTGATTTTCATCTCCCTGATGGCTAATGACATTGAGCATCTTCCCATGTGCTTAGTGGCCATCTGTGTATTTTTCTTTGGAGAAACGTCTACTCAAGTCTTTTGCTCATTTTTTAACTGGAGTATTTGTCTTTTGAGTTATAGGGATTTCCTTATATATTCTAGATCCAAGTCCCCTATCAGATGAATGATTTGCAAACATTTTTTCTTATTCTATGGGTTGTCTTTTCTTGATGATATCCTTCAAACATAAAAGTTGCTCATTTTGATGACTTCTGTCATCAATGTTTTTGTTATTTGCACTTTTGGTGTTATATCTAAGAAACCCTTGCCTAACCCAAGGTCATAGAGATTTATGCCTATGTTTTAAGAGTTTTATAGTTAATTGTGTGAATTTAAATGTAAATGTTTATTTCTAGACTCTCAATCATATTCCATTGATTTACGTATTTGTCTTTATGCTATTACCTACCACACCATCTTCATTACTATCGTATTGCAGTTAAGTTTTGAAATTGGTAAATGTAAGTCCTCCAACTTTGATTTTTTTTTTTTTCAAGAGTGTTTAGGCTACTCTACATCCCTTCAATTTCCATGTAAGTTTTAGGACCAGCTTGTCAAATTTCTGCAAAATTTTTATAGGGATTATGTAATCCATCATTTTAGCAATGTTAAGGCTTCCAATGCAAGAACATGTGATGTCTCTCCATTTATTTAGGTTTTCTTTACTTTCTTTCAACAATGTTTTATAGTTTTCAAAATAAAAATTGTGTAATTCTTTTGTTAAATGTGTTTGTTTTTATGCTGTAGTAAATGAGACTGTTTCATTAATTTCATTTTATTCTGATTACAAGCATATAGAAATACAATCAACTTTATATACCACAACCTGGTTGAATTCATTTATTAGTTATAACAGCATTTTTAGTGGCTTCCTTAGATTTCCTATATACACGATCATGTCATCTGCAGAGCTTTACTTCTGCCTTCTAACCCAGACAACTTTTCATTTTCTTGCCTAACTGCCCTGGCTAGACCCTCTAGTACAATGTCAAGTAACGGTAAGAACAGTCTTTTCTTATTCCTGATCTTAATGCGGAACACATTTCACCATTCGGTAAAATATAACCATGGGTTTTTTCACAGATGCCATTTATCAGGTTGGGGAAGCCCTCTTCTTGGGTTTTGAACGTTTTCACCATGAGCAGATGCTGAATTCTGTTAAACACCGTGCCTGTTGACACGGTCATGTGGTTTTGTTCCTTCTATGTGAGAATGTGTGACACTAACTGACTTCCAGAGGCTGACCCTGCTTGCCTTCCTGAGGCGGGAAGGGCATCTCTGCTTTCGTGAGCCTGTTTTCTCAAGCTAGCCCCAAGTCCTGTGAGGCGTTCAGCTGAGGCAGCCTCAGGGCAGAGCCAGCAGATGGACGGCTAAGCCACCCTCCTCCGTTTTGGGGTGGGATCGGCTGGCCTCCTGCCAATAAACAGCGCCTGTGTCCACAGCCTTCAGGAAACCTGTCACGTCAGGGACCTCTTTGGAGATTTTTGGGAAATAACTGAAGCCAAGAGATGGTATCCTAGAGTAGACAGGCAGGGCTGTGACAACTGGCCAGGAGTAGGGGTGGCAGGGAAAGGGGCTGAGATGAGAATGGGAGGGCATGTTCCAAGAGAGGGGTAAGGCAGTCTCGCACCCTGAGACCCTGGGGACCAGAGCGGGGTGGGTCTACTCCTGTGCACTGCTGCAGGACTCCCAGACGTCTGCGCACAGCCACGGGCTCCAGTGGCGCCCTGCACACACCGCCACCGCCTTTACGTGGGATGTGGGCTTCATCACAGGGGTCCCGAGAGGCCCATCAGGGGACCTTCCCGCTTTGTCCACTGGAATTAGGTTTTCCAGGAGGGGAGGGAGGTGTCCACAACGATTTTCCCACTCCCATCACCCCTCCTTTTGCAGACAGCTCCGCCCTACCCCACCCCAGTTCAATCCACTCTCTTTTCTCAGATCAGGACCTTGTCACTCTAGTTTTCAGGACAGGGAGAAACATGCCAGGTGCTATGGCGGGTTAGGGGAGCGGGTGGCAGGGGAGGATTCAATCCTCAAAGAATGAAAGGTCCAGGAAACAAAGGGTGCATTTAACATATACAATACGTGCACCTGAATACTGAACTGAAAATGGTTAGCAACTGCTCAACTAAAAACTGAGATGGAGTATCACCGGTGATTTTCTTGCCATTTCTGCATGTGAAAGATAACCTGGGAAATGTAGTCGAGAGCCTGAAATTCAGCGATCCCAGGGTATTGCCCGGGAATGGCACTGCCTCTCCTCAAAGTGACCCACCAGGCCCCCCAGGCTGGCTCTTTACCTCGGTGGCTTCTCCAAACACCTGGGAGGCGGCGGCTGCCAGAGGGAGGGGTTCTTAGGACTAGCTGAGCTCGGACTCGAATCTGGGGGCCCATAGGAAGCAATTAATCCAAGAACAGGACTTGAGGGTGGAGCAACGGGAAGAACAGTTACCCCGGGGCAGTGGTCAGTGCCAGGGGAAGCCATGCTGGGCTAGAGAAAGATCACGGGCTGTGTGGCAGACCCGCCTCTGAAGGGTCTTCCTTCTCTACAGAATCCATGCCAGCGAGCCCTGGCCCACTCGCCTTGCCATTTGCTTTCCCTCCTGGCCACTTCGGTTATCTGAGCTTGAGTGTAAGATCTTACTGACCCCCCGACCAACGTACATTTACAGGACACCTGCACAGGCACGCTCCCGTGTTCCGGGGAACAAGGATATGTGAGGCGAACTAGGGCAAAAGCATCCCAGGGCCGTCCCTGGGCAGGACCCAGCCACGCTGTGAGGAAATATGACCTAAGTCCCAAACCCCAACTCCCGAAGCCGCTCCCCTAGGGCAGGGGCAGAGAACACTTGGGGAAACCAGCTGGCCCTCAGTTGGTATTACCACCCCATCAGCTGGAAGCCTACAGTCTCCAGGGACCAGCATGTTCCATCTGTAAGTTTTGCCTGTTTATAGGCCCTGGTGTTCGGCAGAAGTAAATGGAGGGAGCTTTGCCTTTTCTAGAGAAGGCCAAGCTCGGTGCTGCAGCTGGGCTGCCTACCCCTTCTGCTGTACCCACATGACTGCTACCCCAACCAACTTGGTAAAATCCGACAATATCATCTGCAAACAGTGCTGAGGACAGCTGGACTTTTGCATGGAACATTTTCTGAAGCTGGGAGGACTTTTTCGAGGGCCTGTCTCCCTGGGAAGAGGCCTGTGCACTAGCTGTTGCTCTGTGAACTGGCATCTCGGCCTAATTCAGAAAACCACCCAGCGACCTGAGCCTCCACCCTCCCCCTGCCCCCGCCCACTGATCTACGCCAAGCCCAGGCCCTTCCCATGCCCAGGCTGGGCTGCCCCCAGCCCTGTCACTTTACAGCCCCTTCTCACACAACTGGGCTTCCCTTGTGGCTCAGCTGGTAAAGAATCTGCCTGCAATGTGGGAGACCTGGGTTCAATTCCTGGGTTGGGAAGATCCCCTGGAGAAGGGAACGGCTACCCACATTAGTATTCTGGCCTGGAGAATTCCACAGACTGTATAGTCCATGGGGTTGCATAGAGCTGGACACAACTTTCACTTCACTTCTCATACAACCACAAAGGATTGAGAAACACCCTGCAGACAGTTGCTGCTGCTGCTGCTAAGTCGCTTCAGTTGTGTCCGACTCTGTGCGATCCCATGGACGGCAGCCCACCAGGCTCCCCTGTCCCTGGGATTCTCCAGGCAAAAACACTGGAGTGGGTTGCCATTTCCTTCTCCAATGCATTAAAGTGAAAAGTCAAAGTGAAGTCGCTCAGTTATGTCTGGCTCTTAGCGACCCCATGGACTGCAGCCTACCAGGCTCCTCAGCTCATGGGATTTTCCAGGCAAGAGTACTGGAGTGGGGTTGCCATTGCCTTCTCCTTGCAGACAGTTAAGCTCATGAAAATAAGACACTCTCCACAAAGCTCCAAATCACCACCGATGCATTTATTTGCGGGACAAAGGGTCAGATCTTATTAGGAACTTTAAACTGGATACGACTAGAGACGCTGATCTGCCTAACATCTGGGTGTTCACAATTGCACAGATAACCATTTCCTGCACGTGAGGCATCACCATTAAACCGACGAGCCTTTAAATTGACAGGGAGGGGAACACATTCTGAGCAGACACATGATTTCCCATTTAGAAGGTGCTGCCTTAATCAGACAAGTAGTGTTGAGAAAAACGAAGACAGCCTCCTAGCCAAGGCCGTGACGTGACGGCAGCCTCCTGAAAGGGGATCACACCCTATTTACAAAGCAAGAGCGCGAAGCTCCCAGCTGAGCTGCAGGATGAGAGCTGGGGCTGACTTGAGGGGTGTGAGTGGGGCAGTGCTACCCGACCTCAGGAGCCTGTACCCCTCCAGCGTGGGCCTCCACAAGACCCCTGCACGAGGCCGACTCGGGAAATCTGCAAAGTGGATCGGGCCCCCATTCCCCAGCCCCACCCCACCTTCCCCGGGTCCAACAATGCCCAGCCCACTGGACGCAGCCTCACCCCCACCCCGCCCCTGCTTCTGGACAGACACATGGGAAACACGGAAACTGAAGCCCAGCCCTGCTAGAGCACATCTAGGTGACGCTGGGGCGGTTGTCTGACAGGTGCCCCGAGATGATCAGGCCTCACCCGCGGTGGCCAGGCTGAGACAGCGCGGTTGGTTGGTTGGTTGGTTTTAGGTGATTCAGATTACTCCAGGGCAAAGCACGATCCTGATGACACCCGGCGGAAAAGCAGGCTGGAGCCTCGGAAGAGCTGGCCCTGGATTGGAAAGAGCAGTCAGGTCAGTTGAGAGGGGAGGCCAGGCTCCTCAACCCACAGAGCCGGGCCAGCATGTGACCAACAAAGGGCCAGGAGCTGTGAGCCCCTGGGGTTGGAGGCAGCCGGTCTGGGTTTGCACTCCTCGGGGCAATGTCAGGATCTGCTCTGCGCTGCAGCACAGAGTGTCCAGTGTTGATGGGGCTCCTGAGGAGGACACCCGCTGCTCTCTGGCATCAGAGCCAAGGGGCCTAGAGCTCCTCCCATACACAGGCCGCGATGCATGAGGAACCACCTGAGTTGCGGAAGGCCTGCGTCTGTCTCACGCCTCCCTGCTTTCCTCCCATCCACCATCCTTTTCTCCAGCCGGAGGCCAGTCAGTGTGCTGCTTCCTCCTGCCCAGGCCCCTGCCTCATCCTACTGAGGCCAACCAAGGCCAGGGAAGCCAAGGATCTGCCCTGGGCCAGCCACCTGGACCTTGGACCCAGAACTCCAGCCAGGAGGAGTGTGCCTGGGCAACACAAAAACTTCAAGACTGGCACTCTCACCAAGCTCACCATGTGGCCCAGCGCCAAGCTCAGGCTCTCCTGGGCACCTGGGGCGTCCTGCGGGAAGGAGGGGCCAGCCTCCAACAGGCCGGGTTTGTCTTCAGCCCAGATTACTCAAGGTTATAAGGAGTTCTTGGGCTTCACCACCTACCCCCGTGGGCTCGCCCATATTTGTTCTGAGTCTTTAAGAGGTGAAGAAATGACCTAGTCTGATGTTTGAGATTGCATCCAAGTACTGCATTTCGGAGTCTTTTGTTGACCATGATGGCCACTCCATTTCTTCTGAGGGATTCCTGCCCGCAGTAATCCAAGTCTATGCCCCAACCAGTAACGCTGAAGAAGCTGAAGTTGAACGGTTCTATGAAGACCTACAAGACCTTTTAGAACTAACACCCAAAAAAGATGTCCTTTTCATTATAGGGGACTGTAATCCAAAAGTAGGAAGTCAAGAAACACCTGGAGTAACAGGCAAATTTGGCCTTGGAATACGGAATGAAGCAGGGCAAAGACTAATAGAGTTTTGCCAAGAAAATGCACTGGTCATAACAAACACCCTCTTCCAACAACATAAGAGAAGACTCTATACATGGACATCACCAGATGGTCAACACTAAAATCAGATTGATTATATTCTTTGCAGCCAAACATGGAGAAGCTCTATACCGTCAGCAAAAACAAGACCAGGAGCTGACTGTGGCTCAGACCATGAACTCCTTATTGCCAAATTCAGACTTAAATAGAAGAAAGTAGGGAAAACCACTAGACCATTCAGGTATGACCTAAATCAAATCCCTTATGATTATACAGTGGAAGTGAGAAATAGATTTAAGGGCCTAGATCTGACAGATAGAGTGCCTGATGAACTATGGAATGAGGTTCGTGACACTATATAGGAGACAGGGATCAAGACCATCCCCATGGAAAAGAAATGCAAAAAAGCAAAATGGCTGTCTGGGGAGGCCTTACAAATAGCTGTGAAAAAAAGAGAAGCAAAAAGCAAAGGAGAAAAGGAAAGATACAAACATCTGAATGCAGAGTTCCAAAGAATAGCAAGAAGAGATAAGAAAGCCTTCTTCAGCGATCAATGCAAAGAAATAGAGGAAAACAACAGAATGGGAAAGACTAGGGATCTCTTCAAGAAAATCAGAGATACCAAAGAACATTTCATGCAAAGATGAGCTCAATACAGGACAGAAATGGTATGGACCTAACAGAAGCAGAAGATATTAAGAAGAGATGACAAGAATACACAGAAGAACTGTACAAAAAAGATCTTCACGACCCAGATAATCACGATGGTGTGATCACTGACCTAGAGCCAGACATCCTGGAATGTGAAGTCAAGTGGGCCTTAGAAAGCATCACTATGAACAAAGCTAGTGGAGGTGATGGAATTCCAGTTGAGTTATTCCAAAACCTGAAAGATGCTGCTGTGAAAGTGCTGCACTCAATATGCCAGCAAATTTGGAAAACTCAGCAGTGGCCACAGGACTGGAAAAAGTCATTTTTCATTTTAATCCCAAACAACAGCAATGCCAAAGAATGCTTAAACTACTGCACAATTGCACTCATCTCACACACTAGTAAACTAATGCTCAAAATTCTCCAAGCCAGGCTTCAGCAATATGTGAACCGTGAACTTCCTGATGTTCAAGCTGGTTTTAGAAAAGGCAGAGGAACCAGAGATCAAATTGCCAACATCCGCTGGATCATCGAAAAAGCAAGAGAGTTCCAGAAAAACATCTATTTCTGCTTTATTGACTATGCCAAAGCCTTTGACTGTGCGGATCACAATAAACTGCGGACAATTCTGAAAGAGATGGGAATACCAGACCACCTGATCTGCCTCTTGAGAAATGTGTATGCAGGTCAGGAAGCAAGAGTTAGAACTGGACATGGAACAACAGACTGGTTCCAAATAGGAAAAGGAGTTCATCAAGGCTGTATATTGTCACCCTGTTTATTTAACTTATATGCAGAGTACATCATGAGAAACGCTGGACTGGAAGAAACACAAGCTGGAATCAAGATTGTCGGGAGAAATATCAATAACCTCAGATATGCAGATGACACCACCCTTATGGCAAAAAGTGAAGACGAACTCAAAAGCCTCTTGATGAAAGTGAAAGAGGAGAGTGAAAAAGTTGGCTTAAAGCTCAATATGCAGAAAACGAAGATCATGGCATCTGGTCCCACCACTTCATGGGAAATAGATGGGGAAACAGTGGAAACAGTGTCAGACTTTATTTTTTTGGGCTCCAAAATCACTACAGATGGTGATTGCAGCCATGAAATTAAAAGACGCTTACTCCTTGGAAGGAAAGTTATGACCAACCTAGATAGCATGTTCAAAAGCAGAGACATTACTTTGCCAACAAAGGTTCATCTAGTCAAGGCTATGGTTTTTCCTGTGGTCATGTATGGATGTGAGAGTTGGACTGTGAAGAAGGCTGAGCACCGAAGAATTGATGCTTTCGAACTGTGGTGTTGGAGAAGACTCTTGAGAATCCCTTGGACTGCAAGGAGATCCAACCAGTCCATTCTGAAGATCAGCCCTGGGATTTCTTTGGAAGGAATGATGCTAAAGCTGAAACTGCAGTACTTTGGCCACCTCATGTGAATAGTTAACTCACTGGAAAAGACTCTGATGCTGGGAGGGATTGGGGGCAGGAGGAGAAGGGACAACAGAGGATGAGACGTCTGGATGGCATCACTGACTGGATGGACCTGAGTCTGAGTGAACTCCAGGAGTTGGTGATGGACAGGGAGGCCTGGCATGCTGCGATTCATGGGGTCACAAAGAGTCAGACACGACTGAGCAACTGATCTGATCTGATCTGATGTTTAATTCTTAAGGAAATTCAGATCTAAGCACCTCAAACCCCTTCTAGATACAGTAAAATTTACTTATAAAAGCCTTGGATTCTATGACAAGCCCTTAACTTTCCATGAAGGGTGTACAAAAATCTTTTCTCTCCAATCAATGTTATGGAGAAATGAGGAGAAAACTCCCTGGAGTGCACACTTACCTGCACACTCAGGTACTTCCAGCAGTGGATCCAGGATTTGAACACTGGGGAGTAAGGAGGGAGCCCAGCCTGCAGCCTGCCCGGGAAGAAGAGCGTGTCAGACCCAGAAGACAGTGGGAGGAGCTAAAGCTGCCACCACCCATATACTGACCCACATATTCCTCCCAAAGGGGTATGATGAATCCCAGAGGAAGCTGACATGCCAGATGGGCTGAGGCCACACAGAGCAGCTGGGAGGGGCTCAGCCAGGTCCCCCCAGCAGCCCTGGCAGGGTGCCTGGGGGAGGGGCACACACCTACCCGCAGTTGTTCACAGCCATGAGATCGCCGACCAGCAGGAAGGGGTAGGTCAGCATGCTCACCGCGATCTGCAGGAGACCCGAGGGTCAGTGACCCCACCCACCGCAGCCCTGGCCGGAGTTCAGGGGGCAGGGACACCCTGTGCCAGTAGCCTTCACTAAGGCCTGCCTTCAGCCACCACCGGAGCTGGCCTCCTAGGCCCCACCCAGGCCCCCAGCACCGTGGAAAGGGCCATGCAGGGCCCGACTTACCCCCATCACAAATTTGGTGTAGCTCCGGATGGCCAGCGCCTGGCTGAACTGGAGAGACACAAAGGGAGATGGGTTTGGCTCGGGAAGCAGACTTCTGATGCACAGGTCCCGACCTCACTGCCTGCTCTGTGGCCCCCTTCACCTTGCCATCCACACTGGCCTTGCACCCCGCTAGCACTCAGCTCCTCCGCACATGAAGAGCCCACTTTCAGGGCCTGCCAGCAGCTCTTGCAGCCTGTGAGTCAGAGCCGCAATCATCTGGGGGGCAGAACTGGGATATCCTGACTGAAAGGGCTTCTGTGACCCCACCGTGGGTGGTGAGCGGTGAAGGGAAGGAAGGTGGACTTCTGGGCTGCAGCCTCTGCAAGTCCTGAGGACTTGGCCTTTGATCAGTGCCCAGGGCTCGGCACACATAAGCGCTTACTGAGTGGAAAACCAGGTGCCCATGTGAACCGCCCAGACAGAATCCTGGGTCCTGCAGTGAAAGGTGAGGGGCACCGCTGGGTTTTCTGCCCCCCACCTCACCAAACTCTCACTCCCTTCAGGCCCAACTCCTAAATTCAACTTTACCCACGAAACAGCCCCAAAACAGCAAGGGTGATGACCCATACCTCAGCCTCCTGTGGGGCCGCCCCACCAGATGGACACCCTGCAACCCTGGGCGGAGGTCTACTGGGCCCTCTGCTTGAGCGGCAGCCTCACCTTAGCCTGAAGCACTCGAAAAGTACTTTCAGTGAAGTGCTGACTGCTGCTGTCTGAGGGTAAGTGCAGCAGCCCCTGGTCAAACACCTGCCCACCTGGACTGGAGGAAGCCGTCAGCTGTGGGACGACCCCCATCAACACCCCAGCTGTCCCAAGCTTGCTGTGTGTGACGGCAGCAGCTCACCCACTCCCAACACCCTGGAGCGAGGGCAGGGCCGTGGGTGTGCTACTCTCATTGCTGCAACTTGTATTTGCTTACGTTAAAAGGCCAGAAGACTCCACTTATCCACTTCAAATGGTCCGTTTCCCTCTGCCTCAGCTGTGAGCTCTGAGGCACTCCTCACCATGGACTCTTTCCCAGACCACCCTCACCCTGGAACTGCTGTTCTGGGGCCCAGACACAGACACAAGACAATGAGCCCCCCACCCCCAACAAGGCGATTCTGGGAGACAAGTCCCCAGGCCCTCATCAACCCTCCTAGAGTGGGCGATCCCTGCTGTTGGGATGTCTGGCTACCAGGAGCCCCAGCTCATCACAGCCCTCCAACTCGTATCTTGGTTCAGGCAGAACTAGTCAAACTAAGTCCCCAGCTTTCTTAACCAGTGCCTTTTAGAAGGATCGAGGCTTCCCCGTGCCTGACCCAACCAGCTGAAAGGTCTGTGCACACCTAGCTGTGGAGACTCCTGCTAACAAGAGCGGGGTGCGCCTGCATGGTGCATGGCCTAGCTGACTGAAGCACCCTCAGCTGGGCCCAGGGAGGGAGACCTAGTCCCAGCACTGTCGACTCACAGCCAAGGGCCTCAGGACAGCCCTTCAATCTCTGGGGCTCATGTCTGTAAAACACAGTGTCACCCTGACTCTGCTCCTTTCACAACTGGGGTGCTGTCAGGATCAAACGTCACTGTTCACAAAAGGGCCTGAACAAGCCTACAACACTAAGTGAGAGCTGAAGCGTTACCATGAGCTGGTCTATCTCCTGCCTTACAAGGGACCCCTAGTTGGGTCACTGTCTCAAACCAGCCTTGGATAAAGTCCGTATCCACGTTACCAGCGAAGCTGCCCAAGGATGGGCATCCCATAAACCCCTCTAGGTCTTGTTAGCGATCTCATCTCCTCGGAGACAAAGTTCACCCAGGGACCATCAGAGGTCTTCTGCTCAGACCCCTACCCACCAAGGACCCTCTCCAGCCCCCAGGGCCCAGTGCTCAGAATCCCAGAGTCCTCAAGTCTGCCCCAGACCCTGGGCATCAGCAGTACATGGAAAGATGGACAAGTCCTTGTTCCAACCAACCTGGGAACCTGGATTCTGGTCGTTCCCCAGCCCCCCTGGGGTGTCACTCACGCTGTCATCCACCAGGTAGGCATTGATGAAGTGGGCCAGCAGGTTACAGCCCCACAAGAAAACCACATCGCCCAGGAGGTGAGGGATTAAGCCGCTAAAAAAACAAGGTGAGCAGAGATAAGCAGGAGAGGGAAGGGAGCGATTCCTGGGGGCTCCACACCCAGGAAGCAGGCAAGGATATTCCAAGCTCTAAACTTCAGCGTTATCTACCAGCACCACCTCAGGAAGGAAGGCTGCAGGGGCCACGTGGGCCAGCAGCTATCCACACCAGGAAGGCAGTGTTCCTTTCTTCACAGGGTGTGGGGTGGTGGAGTGTATGCTACAAGCCACATCTGAGAGCACAAGTTAAGCCTATGATCTCATAAGTGGTTTTCAAACTACAGAAGCTGGGCCTTAAGATGAATGTTGCAAAATCTGGGATTTTCAAATGCAGATAAGGAAAGAGTACCTACACTCTGGCATTTTTCCTTTTGCCTATTTACCTAATCAACGCTCACAAAACTTAGCTCAGGGCGTCTGTCTTCATCCCTGGAATGTTCCACCAAAGACACTCCATACAAGCTTCAGTAAGGAGGGCTGCCTTTTCAAGTGATGGCCTTTAGAATAAACATCTCTACACAGTAAGATGAAGTTTTCCTAAGATACAGTGCTGAGGGCGAAAAGCCAGATTGGTATCAGTGGGTCCTGTGTGATCCTTGTGGTCTTTTTCTTTTTTTTAAAAAATGTGTTTATTTGCTTGTTTAGATATGAAGCCATGTGGAAAGAGTTTCAGGAGGATGGCTGTATCTTCGGGAGAGGACGCAGAATTAGGATTTTTGAATTTGAAAAAGTATTTCAAAATATCTGAAAAGTTAAAAAAAATATATAACACACCTATTAATATGATATGAGGGACATTAATAAAATGAACCTTCTTGAATGCAATTTCCAATCCTGTTGGTTCCATCTGTGTTCAGACTGACTTTTCACATATACACTCAGCGATTTCTGAGCACACAGATCATGTTCTACAAATATGCAAAAGAAAAAAGAATCCAATGGGTAAGCAGCTGTTGTGTGGGAGTCCTATTCACACATCAGAATAGAATGTATATATACAGTGAGAGTGAAAAATACCAGAGGCGATGATATGCAGTGTTTTAAGGTCTGAAGTACTAGTCACACAAGCAAATATTTATTCACACACACACACACACGTATAGATATACACAGACACGAACGTACGTTTGAATAAGTGTGTGTATATAAATCAAAGTTTGTCAACCTTGGCACTGTCGACCTTTAGGGCTGAGTAAATTCTTTGTCATGGGAGCTGACCTCTGCATTTCAAGATGTTTAGCGACATCCCTGGTCTCTACCCACTAGATCCCAGCTGTGACAACCAAAAGATGTCTCCTGACATTACTTATGACCCCTGTGGCAAATTCACCTCCTACTGAGAACCACATACACACGCACACACACCTACATGCAGAACACCTGGCCGACTGTGGCACCTCAAAGTGAGTTAACACAGAGCCCCAGGTCTAGCACACTATGCTCACGACATCATGTATGTCAGTGTCTAGACCTAAAAAAAGCAAAACAAAAATATTTGTAAGGCCTGGCTTTTGGGTTCTGTTGTGGTTTACAGTCTTTTTATACAGTGCAAGTTTTCTTTACAGGTGGAGCAAGGTGGGTGTAAGACACCCCACCTTGGGTTGGGTGGAGGGTCTGGGACCCTCAGGAGATGGCGTGCCCTGCTGACAGCTGCTCTGCAGAAACGCAGGCCCAGAACGGCCAGGTCTTAACTTTTGAAGAGAAGCCAGAAACAAGGAGTGTAATGCGAAGCATTCTAAATATTAAATGTTAAATCACTTCAGTTGTATCTGATTCTTTGCAACCCCATGGACTATATATGGCTCACCAGGCTCTGCTGTCCATGGGATTTCCCAGGCAAAAATATTAGAGTGGGTTGCCATTTCCTTCTCCAGGGGATCTTCCCGACCCAGGGATCGAACCTGTGTCTCTTACGTCTCCTGCACTGGCAGACAGGAGACTGGATCTTTACCACTAGCACCACCTGGGAAACCCAAATGTTGAATGTGAAGAACTACTTTGTCAAACAGGATTTATCAGCTGGAGTCAGCTTACAAGCTGCCCGGGGCTTGACCTTCAGCCTAAGTCACAGACTTCCAGCTGTTTTTCTGCAGTGAAACCAAGGACGATGGACGAGCTGAAGACCTCCTGAAGGCCAGCCTTGTGCCCGCTCCCCAGCCCTGGAGCGAACGGACGGAGGCAGTGGGGTTGGAGTGGGGGGATGGTCCCTGCACGCCCGGTGTGCTGGACGGACAGTACCACTGCTGGGCGAGCCGTGGCGTGGAGGGGGCTGGGCAGCTCTGGTTCTGCCAGTCCGCAGCGCACGTGCTATGGAGCTCTACGGGCCAAGCCGAGGTGCAGCGGTTAGTCTGAGGCTAGCAGTCGCGGCCTGAGGGTTGAGAACGCGCCTGTTAGTAGACCCTGCTCCGTGACAGTTACGGGGAGTATAAAACTCACGTACACGAAGAATCCCAGCAGACCCTCTTCTTTGAAAATCTTCCCAATGGAGCTCAACACGCCGCTGTGGAGAACACGGGGAACACAAGGTCACCGGGCGCCTGCAAGAAGCCCGCACCCGGGTGGGGAGGGGAGCCCCCCACCCCTGCTCAGAGCTGTCCGGCCCTGGTTGGGACGGGGAGGGGACATCCTCTGTCACCGGGCAGAAGCCAAGTGGAGACAGTCACAGCCCTTGTTTGGGGATGAGGGGGGCACTGACACAGTTCACTGAGACTCAGGAAACCCACCCCACCGGGGGCAGAACCCCAGTTCTCTATGGCTATCTTGTGTGGATCTGGAATGTAGGAATGAACCTTCCGGCCTGGGCTGCTACAAGGCGACGGACCCTCCTTCTGGCAGGCTTTTGTGCTCAGCTCTGGCTGAACAACCTTCTGGAGCCTGCATGCCTGACAGAGAGAGAGAGGAGGCGAGTGGAGAGAGGCTCCTTCCCAGAGGGCAGGGACAGAATAGAGGGCCCCACAGCAGAAGGCCCTGCAGCAGACCACCCAGATCGCCCAGCCTGGAAAAAGACAGACACCTGGCCTATCCCAGCAGGGAGCTGGGAACATGTGCCCCGCCCGCTGCAGCCTCTTAGCCATCAGAGGGCAGGCTGGGACGTCTTAGGTGTGAAATGCAAAGGAGGCTCAACTGCAACCTCTGGGGCCTGGACAATGCAGGGAGGCTCTGCAAAGCTGAGGGCTGGGGTGGCCTAGGTGAAAGGCGGTGGGAGCCAGAGCCCTGCCAGGCCCCACTACCCTGCTTCTCAGGACTGTGACTCGGCCCACTGGGTTCTGAGCTCACTGGGGGAACGGGCCAATTTCCCACTATCGAACTCAAAAGGAGGCACCATGGCAGCCAAGCTTCCTGGGGCAGTGGCCCCAAGGACAGCTACAGGAAACCACCGAACCCAGGAAATGAGAAGCTGAGAGGAAGGGAGACAAGCGCATGACTCCTGCCCTGTGTCTCCAGGACCCCCTCCTGTCCTGCACCCAGAGGGGAGAGAGGGCACAAGTGCCCCAGGGAAGGGCGGGGTCAACACACCGATGACCCCAGAGCACCCAGCTCGGTGCCGGGCATGGCAGGTAAACAATGGGAGGGACAAGCCCTGAGCCCACAGGTTGGATGGCAGCTTAACAGAGGAGGGAACCAACTATAAGCCCGCTCCTGCGACAGCTGGAGGAAGGGTCAGGATATGACTCAGGGGTCAGGAGGGAGCCCCGGTGGGACCCCTAATCAAGAGGACTCCAATCCACCCACCCCTCTGCAAGGTGCCCAAGCTCATCCAGGGACACCCTAGATGAGCGAGGGAGAAGATGCCCTGGACTCAGACTACGGAAGTCACTAGCCCACTCCTCTGAAGCTGCTAGAAATGGCAGAAATGGGGCGGGAGCTGATCCCAGCCTGGCCTGTCCTGGCAGACTCTGAGTAGTGACAGGGCCCTCCTGCCCATCCTGAGAAGCATTAC
The DNA here is from genome assembly GCF_002263795.3 of Bos taurus. Classification (NCBI taxonomy): domain Eukaryota; kingdom Metazoa; phylum Chordata; class Mammalia; order Artiodactyla; family Bovidae; genus Bos; species Bos taurus. Next base: position 10,889,631 of record NC_037350.1, read on the forward strand.
CCACCTGTACTTGGCCTCCCGTCCTACAAACTGGACCATACAGCGCATTGAGATGACTGAGGAGAAAGGAAACACACACGCAGGTGACACAATGGCCAAAGACCACAACTCCCCGGCCGCGGGGCCTGTGTCCAAGCCCAGGAGGGGAGGCAGCCTCTGGGATCCCTGTGATCATGAGACACCCTGTGATCACGTCCCATTTCTTCTGCCCGGGAAGAGCCCCAACTCCACTGGACTGGACAGGACGCCAGCATCACTAGCGATCCCAGTAACGCTACTTCCCAGGCACTCTACTGCTCCCTGTCTACCATCCACGAGGGCTCATCCCACGGCTGGGGTGCAGTCTCCAGCGGGCAGCTCACCATGCAGGGGGTGGGCCAGCATGCGCGACACACACTGCATCATCATCTCATAGGAGGTCTGTAAGAGAGCAGAGGTGGGGACTCAGTCTGGCCTGTCTCCGGAACACTCCTGTCTCCCGTCAGGCCTGTCTCCTCTGACACTCACGGGGAGTGACGAGCACTTAACGGGGAGAAACCAGGATCCCGAGGCTCCCACACAATCAGTCTACCTCAGACGGGCCCTGGTTCACCCGCGCACAATCCTGTCCTCCATCCCCCAATGAGCACACAGGGGGCCCCAACTGTGACTCTTCATCGACTGGCCTGACTTGGCAGTAAGAGATAATGATCAGGCTCTTCTCCAGTGTCGGGTACCCACCTCCTTCACCACCTTCCTCAGAGAAGTCTTCATGTCATCCTTGTTGGAAACCTGCTCGATCTCGTCTGGAGGGAAAACCTGAGGTGCAAAGAGCAGAGGTGGCTCAGAAGCAGAGTGCGAGAGCGCCTCTGAGATGGAACTGGGAGGGGACGCAGAGGGCAGGACGCGGCTCCGGCTGCTTTTCCTGGCCGTGTCCGTTGGCGGGGCCCAGCATGGGAAACCCCCCCAGGGCTGAAGCTGGCGGGGAAAGCCCCCATCGAGTGTCACAGGGTGCACAGCAGGGCAGGAGTGTTTTCAATTGAGGGGACTCAGCACCAGACCACCTGGCCTTGGAGTCTGGTTATGGTGCTGGGGGTGGGGGTGGGGGGGCACCTCGACCAACCCGGGCACTGAGAAGCAGGACGGGTGCCCGTAGTGGCCTGCAGGGGGACCGGGAGCTCGGGGGGCGCCGGGCAGCCGGTCCTGGCTTCGCCCCGGGCTCACCTTCTTCATGCTGCCCCGGGTCACAGTGGAGAGGGCGTTGGACATCAGCCGGGGGCTCAGGCCTCGGAACAGCCCTATCTTCCCATCCACCTGCACGATGTACTTGGCTGCGGGAGAGCAGGCGGGGCAGCGTCACACCCGGCCCCGGGGCACCCACTCCTGGGTCACATTTCACACCCAGACCGGACGCGGCCTTGTCCCTCGGTACCTGCCGGATTCCGTCACGGGAGGGAGCACTGGCCACGACCCTGGGAGCACTTGGGCCCCACTCCCAATTATCTTCTCTAGCCCATTTCCTTTTGCAAAACCTTCAAAACATTTTTTTTTTGACAAACAGGTTCATGTTTTTTTTTTAGCTTTGAAAAATCTTGGCTAATTGAGCGACAGGTTTTCAACTCGGCAGCTTCAGTGCTACAACCTAGGAACCAACTCTGTTGCTGATGAAAAATGTTTTCCTCTGGAAAAAGAGAAAAAAAGGAAAAAGACTGGTCCCAGGGAACAGTGAAGTTTGCAAACTAAGGGAGGGAAAAGGAAAAGGAAGGGGTCCCGGGAGAAAGGCTCGAGAGGGAGAAGGGCATGCCCACTTTGTCACGTGCTGCACCCAGGACCCCACCGGGCACCTCCTGGCATTTATTAATCACGGGGGATGGCGGGGCAGGGGGGAAAAACCAGTGGAGAAGTAACTAAAATAGAGGCACTGATGAACTACTCTACAGAAAAAACAAGTGGTCAGGGAAGCTGGACCCTATCTAAGTCATTGCTTTTCATGAGCCTCTAAATGGATACTCTCTTAACGTTTTGTTGCTTTATTTAGTTAAATATCAACTTTTAGACAACTTTCAAAAAAGGAGACAAGACAAATTTTTATAAACCTGAGTGCCTGGAAGCTAGCAGAACGTTCCCTCACACAGAGCCCCTCGAAGCCCTGACCTCAGCTCTCCAGCTCCGCACAGTGGCGGGAACCCGCAAGGTGCCTGTCCTCCCCTCCCCGCATCTGCCAGCAGCCATTCCGCGTGGCAGCTCCACTGGCTTTCCCGGCCCCAGGGCACCTGGTACCTGCTGGTTTGGCTTCCGGGGCCAGGTGTGGGGCTGGAAAGAGAGGAAGAGGAGACGGGAGGCTGGGCCACCGGGAGGACGCCATGCCTCAGAGCGGAGGGAACAGGCAGAAGGAAGGTTTGTTTTGGGGGAAGGGAGCTCCAAGCAGCCGGAAGGAGAGCTGGTGGGATAAAGCCTGAGCATGAATTCCAGAAAGAGAGGACACTTAGCCTCTTTCTATTTCCACCCAGTTTCCGAGCCAGAAGAAGAGGAGGGAGCACGCCTACCTCCCCCCATCTCAGAGCGGAATTATGAACCAGGGCAGAGAAGGGCAGGCAGAAGCGCCTGGAGAAGCCTCTGTGCCACCATGGGCCCCCTGGCTGGCCGGGGGCTCCATCACTCCACGGTTTCTCTGTAGTCCCCCAAAAAACTCCTCGCCAGGAGGCCCTTTCTGGGAGAAGACTGAAGAAAGCCACACTTTTCACCATGATGGGGAGGAAGAGATCCTGTCCGGACAGTGTCTAGACAGCCAGACAGCTGGGCCCCCTCCCCAACTCGAGAGCAGGTATGGTGTCCAGAAATGCCCACCAGGCACCTGCTTCCACCATCTGCACTGAGACCACATTTATATAAAAGGGGCGGGGGACACCTCAGGACTCGGCTCATCTTCACAAGACACTATAACATGACTGTCAAGACCCTCCACCCTGCGTCCTTTCGAGAATGACTGTGGGACATCAACAGAGACAGTCTGGGTCCCGGTCTCTCTAGGCCTAGAGCCCGGCACGGCCGTGTACAGAGAGACGGTGGCATGGGGCTGGCAGCCCGCCACCCAGCCCCCTGCAGGGCGAGTGTCCACTGTGTACACTGGCTTCATTGTGTGCCAGTTGCAGGGGGGGTGAGGGGAGCTCCCTAAACCTGTGACATCCTCCTCCCCGACACTGACAATTTTTAAATGAAACAAATATGAACAGACTTCTCCCCTCAAAACAACATCTTCCACCTGGCCCATGCTGTACTCAATAAAGTGGCCAAACTGGAAGAGAAATGGGACGTGAGGTTCTGCCAAGAGTGTGTGACGTGGAAAAAAGGTGGGGGGGGGGGGGCGGTGCGCGGGCAAGGGCCTAAGTTATTTAGCAGAAGGAAAGCTTTTCAGAGGACTGTTCTGGACTGACTACACAGATAAGACGAGCAAGGATGGATGGAGCATGTGGGGATCAGCCCAGCTGAGAGAGCAAAGGCACGTTTAAAGTTCAGGAGGCGGGCAGGGATGGTAGATGTGAAATGGTCCTGGCCGGCTGTGGGCCTGGGGATGAGCAGTGTGGGCAGCTGGTGGGCTTTGCTGGCATCGGGCAAGCCCCAACCACCGTGGTGGGCTTCTCGATGGAGAGACCCTCAGGCAGGCAGAGCTGCTGTGCTTGTATGAAGGGCCTGGGTGGGCAGCAGCTGACGAGGAGGGCAAGGCCAGAGCAGCCCTGAGCTCGAGCAGGTCATCAGGGCCAGAGGTGAAGCCGAGACCCACCTGAGTGTTCCACCCCAGGGGATGGGGGTGCTTGAATGAGAGGGCACTCTTGCCTGGGGAACAGGGGAGGAAAGGAACCCAGGAGGTCCCAACAGGTCTCCTGCTGGAGGAGCAGGAAGGCCAAAGAACTGGTAACAGGACAGCCAGACTGCTCAGGAGGGAAACAAAGGAAAACCGCCGCCACCCTCGCTCCCAGGCACAGCCTGGGGTGGCAGAGATGACAGGAACCCCTGTCCCGGACAGCCCTCTCTCGGCCACCTATCTGCTCTCCCACTGACCGCGGGCAGCCCAGGCAGAGGAACTGTCCCACAGCCGTGCTGGTCACTGGCTCCCACCCCGACACCCCTCTGTCCCTGACCCCACTCCCACACCAGTTCTGACGCTGGGTACCCCATGCGGCCCCGCCTTGTTCCCCGGGCCCAGCTGGGCCTGCTCCCTGCTCCCTGCTTGACGCCTCTTTCATGTCTCTCTGGGTGTGGGCTTTCCTGCCTGGGGAGCACACTCACCGTAGGTGAAGAAGCTCGGCAGGTAGAGGACCTTCCTCCCCAGCACGTTGGTCCCAATGGTGGGGGGCATCGGCTCATGGCCCACCTTCAGAATCGACAAACACAGAGGCAGAGTCAGATTCTCCTGCTGATTCGGTCTCCCTTCTCCTCTTTCCCAGGCCTCGAACTCTCCTCCCACAGAGTCCAGGGCTGTTCCTGATGACGCTTTCCCCGTCAAAACATACCCGGAATTTCATCGCAGTCTGTTAACTATCAGCATCATGTAATCGCTCGAGGCATAGAAGCTTCCAGTTCCAGACACCACAGTCACCACAATCCAAGCCGCCCATCCCCCAACATTATGACCTCCCAATTCCAGGTATTTCCAGTGCAGGGACTCTCCCCTCACCCCATGTTCAGGTACTTCAAACCCCATGCTTATCTCAGGGAAAAAATCTCAGTTAATTCTCATCTCCAGGGTAAAAACGTCACTCCAGTCTCAGTCCCAAGGTGGCAACGCCAAAACCCATCACACCCAGATCTCAGCCCCAAACTTCAGACTGCTCCTGCACCCCCTGCAGACGTCACAGATACGTCCCTCTCACTCCCCAGCAGAGCACATTGCCAGACAATCCCTCACCAGTGACCTAACCTTGGTCACCCCACATCCCTGGGACAGAATGACCCCCTCATTTCTGTAGGGTTATAATTCCTGCTGTACAGATGATGATTATAATTAAGGTGTCTGCTAAAGCCATGGGTGAGTGAAGGACCAAGCCACCCCACCCTCTGTGAGGAGGAGAGGGGTTCTCCTGAGGGGTGAGGCCATTTGTTATACTGCCAATTAATGAGAGGATTCTCCGCTGCCCAGCTAGAGGCAAGGTGTCCAGGAGACCAGCATCTCAGTGGGGTGTGAGAGGGCTCCTCCCTGGCAGGGGACCTTCAGAGCTGCCCAGATGAATCGGAGGAGCTCCGCTAGGATGTGAAAGTAAAAACAGCAGGATTGGGAAGTGCTGCCTTATCAGTGGAACTACGCATGCTTCCAGCTTCTTCGGACCTTGTTTTTGCTTCTTCACCTTAGTCAACTGTTTCTGGAAGTTGAGGCTGTCCCCTGCAGATGGCATTCTGAGCCGCATGACAGATTACTGATTATGACTTAAGAAACTCCCTCCAGGACGGAGAACTTCTTACAAGAAAAAAATCAAGCCCAGGGGAGCTGGAGGGAAGGGCTGGGCCAGGTGACCTAAGCAGTGAACCCTCCCCCTTCCAGACCTTTCCCCTTAGGGGCTAAAAGCATGAAGGTTCTGAGATTAGGTTTGTTCTGATTTTGTTCTCTTATACAGGCCGTATTTCTTTATACCCTCAACTCCAAGTCTGAGCCACTGTCCTTTTGCTGCCTTATCCACTCCAGTCACAACTAGGGAGCCCCATTGATTTGATTTCACCCTTAAACCTGCTCAGTCCCTTCATCCATATTCCCATAGCTCCCAAATCTGTGGAGTCTATTTTCTTAACTTCCACCTGTGTTATCGAAGGCCTGCTGATCCTATCTCACCCCTATTCCCTTCCCTCTCAAAGTTTTTGGGTCTTCACTGCTGCAAGCGGGCTTCCTCCAGTTGCAGGGAGAGGGGGTTAGTAGCAGTGCTCAGGCTTCTCATTGCTGCCGAGCATGGGCTCCAGGGCGCTCAGGCTTCGGTACCTGAGGCACACATGGTTAGTTGCCCCAAGGCGTGTGGGACCTTCCCGACCCGGGATTGAACCAAGATCTCCCGCATTGCAGGCAGATTCTCTACCGTTACTCATTTTTCTGGGACAACCCCCAAATCTGCCACTCCAATCCTGCCACCCAACCCCAAACTGGAATCTTCCTTTTTGCAAAATGTTATCTCTAATTCCCAAGCTGTATCCATTTAAGATTTCACCCTCAGATATGTTACACCCAGCACCAGCTGCGTTCAAACAGGACAGACCACCTCAGTCATCCCAGCTGGGCTCACTCACCCTTACCACCCACTGTCCAGACTGTCTCACCCTCTCGACTCCCTCATTCCCTAATTCCCTGTTCTCCTTCATTCCCCATTCGCTCTCATTCCTCAACTGCTTTTCCTAGTGACCCTTATTTCAATCTTCTTCTCCTGCAAGAGAGAAGGGAGGACCTTCTCCTACAAAGGTCCAAATGATGAAGCCACTTCCAGTTTCCTTCGCATGGAGACCTCTGCCCAATTCCTCGTACCCCAGCAGCCTCCACTCCACAGACACTCCTATTGGCCACCCTGAAGTTGCAGTTCTTGCCCAATCTCATTCCATCATCCTTGCTTCTCATCTCAGGTACCACCGGTTCCAAAGCCTCAGTTTCTCTCCCAAACTTGTGATCTCTATTGGTGCAAATACAACCTTAATTTTTATAAGAAAAGCAGCCCTTACTCCCAAATCACAACCAGACACCAGTCTCAACCTTTACCCTGTCAGTCACTTCCAAGACTGAATGTCCTCATTCTTTGTCATATTCCTTGTTGCACTCCAAAATCCACTGGCCCGGGTTCCTCAGACTCCAGATTTCAATTACTCCTATTCTCAAGTCCCTCTCTTTCCAACTGTATCTCCCACTCTCAGTCCATTATCAGGACAGTAAATCTGATACCCTTTTGCCTCAACTCAAATCAAACCTCAAGATTTGGTTAGGTTTCCATCTCAATTTTTAACCCCTCCTGCTTCTTAGCTAAAAATTCTAGGCTGAATCTTCAGATATCAGTCCAGGCCTGAACCACCCCATCTAGGCTGCGCTCCTTTCGGTCACGCCCACCTAATTTTGCCAAAGGCACTCCCTCCACCCCTGCACCCCGCCCCCTTCCAGCTCCATCTCTCCCTTTCTCAAGCAGCCCAGTTTATCTGTAAAGGCACTGCTGGTTCGACCAAATGCACCCAGTGCCCCTGCAAGCCTCGACTGCAGGGACAGCCTACCTTGGCCTCAGTCTAAGTCAGTCCCTACATACCCTCCAACCTTGTGTTCCCAACTGGCCCCTCTGGCCAATTCCAATACGGCCAGACCACTCCGGCCCCCAACCGTGACTTCAATGTTCTGCAAATGCGTCATCTCTCCCCTCACCCCCCACAAAGCCTCCGCCTCACTCCCCTTTCCAGACGGATCGCCACTACTCCTCCCCCCACCGCGTCTCCCTATCTGCTCCCCTCCTCCAAAGCACGTCATCCTGTCCCCTCCTCCCATCAAATCTGTCGTCGCCATCAAATCCAGAGCCCCCATCTCCTGTAAACCGATAGCTTTCCTGTGCTAAATCCTTCGCCTTCGCCAAATTCCATCAACACTGAATCCTGTGTCCTCTTCTTTCCAGAAGCTGATGCCCCCTTTCTTTCCTAAATTTTTGGCCATGACCCCAGTTCTTTGTCCCGCCCCCCCCCCCATCCTCCTAAATCGCTTTAAATCCATCTCTATCAAATCCAGAGCTCTGGCTCTCCTTCACCCTAAACAAGTGTTCATCTTCTGAATACTGTGCCTTGGCCCCCAATCCTCCTCTCCACCCTATCGCCAAAAACTTCCCACCCCTCCCCCAATTCTGTTGCTTCTTTCACCCCAAAATGCCGCCCCTCCCCTCCAAGTCCATTGCCTCCGTTCTTTCATTTCCTAAACTTATCTCTTCGTTCCAATGCCCCCTCCCCTGTATCCCGAAATTCCTCATTCCTTCCATCTTCTCCCAAATTTGTCGCTGACCATTTTGCACTCGTCTCCTGCATCCCCAAACTATGCCCACTGCATCCCTAAAACCCTCACCGTTTTAGTCTTCTCCCGCTCCTGCGCATCACCCCGCCTTCTCCGCCCCCCTCCTCAAATCCACCGCCTTCGACCCCCCGCCGCCCCCATCCCCCTCCAGACCCTGGCCGGTCACCTTCATATCAGCCCTCCATCTCCCTGTGGCACCCCTGGCCCCCACACCTGGATGAGCAGCTTCACGTAGAGCAGCGGGTGGCTGAGCGCCGTCACACCTGCACCAAGCGCCACGAAAAGAGCCTCGGTGGTCGGGGCGTTGTCCCCGGAGCCCAAGCCCCCGGACGCACCGTCCATCCTGCGGGCCGAGGGCTGCGCCGCCGGCCGAGGGTGGCGCGGGTGCGCGCGGTGTGCGGGCGGCGGGTCTCGAGCCCGGGCCTCGACCCCCGCCGCCGCCCCGCCGCGAGCTCCGGCTCCAGCTCCGGCTCCCGCCATCCCCGCGGCACCGCCGGGAGCCCAGGACGCCACTTCCGGGTCCGAAGCCCCCATGGCGCGGGGCGGCGAGGTCACTCGCCCGTCACGTGACGGGGCGGGCGCCACGCCTCCTCTGCGTCATGCGTCAGGGGGCGGGCCCTGCCCGCACCACTCACGGTGGCGGGGCATGCAGGAGTGTGGCGCGGTGGCTGTTGGCGCTGGGTGTGGGCCCCGACCCCCCTACCCCAAACACACACCGGGTGGGGTTGGGCCCTAGCTCAGCGCCGAACAGTGGGCTGGGGGTCAGTGGTCGCGGACGGCCGGGGCCGTGGCCTCGGAGACTGCGAAGGCCGCAGCAGGCCTGGGCGCGCCCCCAGAGCGGCGGGGGCGGGGCTCGGCGGTTCTGGAAGCCAGCGGCCCCCAATATGGTCTGAGGCGCTTCCAAACTCTCCCCATCCCTGGCTTCGGGAGTCTTCTCCGCGGTTCTGGGCCCGCCCATTTGCAGCCCGCATCCCTGGCCCCGCGGCCTGCGAGGACTCCTGTGGCAGGCCGAGTCCCTTCGCTTTCCCCAGACTTGTCTCACCCTGCTGCCCTCCTCACTCGTTCAGACCCAGTTTGCTCCTCGGCGGTTGTGCTCTTTCTCCTTGGCAGCTGAGCCTTCGTCAGCCTTCCTTCGAGTTCGCGGTTATACTGTGTATCCTGCGCTAGAGTACGTGGAATTTCCTTCGTTGGGTCGGAAGGTTTTAATTAGTCCTTCAGTGTGAGCACCTGCAAGCATTCTCCAAGGAGCCGATAGTCTCACCTTTAGTTGATAAAAACAAGCCATAGGTGACTCTTAAATCGTACTTATTTGTGCCACTTTTTAAAGTGTTTTGAACAAGTTGACTCCAGTCTGAGCCTCTTGACAGTCCTGTGAGGAAGGTATTTATTCTAAGCACCCTGTTCATGTTTGTAAGTGTGCACACTTCCTGCAGCAACACGTAGAACCTGCTAGTTGTGGGGGTGCTCAACAAAAGCTTCTGTTTAAAGGGAAAGAAATGGAGGATCTAGAGTGGCAGGGACACAGCAATGGGTGACCTGATCCCTTTGTACTTATCCTGTCTTCGTTGTGAGAAAGTTCTTGAGAATAGTCTGCCTTCTGAACTCTTAGTCCGGGTTTCCTGGAATCTGCCCTTCCAGACTCCCTTCCTGTCCTCTAAACAGCCACATTTCCGCTGGCTACTCCTGACAAAAAATTCTCCATGTACTTTCCACGTCCGAATCCTGTCAGGCTGCCTCCCTCATTGCTGTCTCCTCCACGCTGACGTCTTCAGCCCAAGCTTGCTCTGGTCTGAATCACTGTGAGGCCTCCTCGTCCTCTGTGTTTTCATCGAACCTACCTCCCACTCCCAGGAGCACTTTAAAAGATTTCCTTCGGCCTGGTTTCTGATTTAACTTTCTTAACAGGGACCTTAAAGTCAGCTTCGTTTAACGTTACAGCGCCTTACCAACTACACCCAGAAGGGGGGTTTCCTTCCTTTTTCAGAAGGAACCCTTCACCTTCCTTCTGAAACTTCCTCACACAAATCTCCTCCTCCTTTGGGCTTTTCCTCTGCATGTTTCTCCAGTTCTCTGTTTTTCCTTCCTTTCTGACAGGAAAGGCCAGTAGCCTTTTATCTGCCTTGGGTAGTCACCTTACTTTTTGTGTATGTTTGGCCCTTTCAAACTGTGGTTCCCTGTAAGGCGGCTTTATTGTGTTGTCTTGCGTTGTTCTGTATCTTCCACAGTAAGTGTTCAGTGAATTGTTTTTAAGTAATTAAATAATTTCCTGGAAGAAATTGAAGTAAAAATAGGTCAGTTACAGCCATTATACCCCTAGGGAACAGAGCGGAAGCGAATGTTAAAACTGTCCTGTAGCTAAATTACCACAACTTGAGGCTCATGGGGACACCAAGAGGAAGAGAAAAAAAAAAAAAAAAAATACCTTCACAATACAAATACTACAAGCCACTTGAAAAAAGGTCCATACAGTCAAAGCTGTGGTTTTTCCAAAAGTCATGTACGGATGTGAAAGTTGGACCATAAAGAAGGCTGAGCACTGAAGAATTGATGCTTTTGAACTGTGGTGTTGAAGAAAACTCTTGGGAGTCCCTTGGACTGCAAGGAGGTCAAACCAGTCAAACAGAAAAGAAATCAATCCTGGATATTTATTGGAGGGACTGATGCTGAAGCTCCAATACTTTGGCCACCTGATGTGAAGAACCAACTCATTAGAAAAGACCCTGTTGCTGGGAAAGATTGAAAGCAGGAGAAGGGGATGACAGAGGATGAGATGATTGGATAGCAACACTGACTCAATGGACATGAGTTTGAGGAAACTCTGGGAGGTGGTGATGGACAGGAAAGCCTGGCGTGCTACAGTCCATGGGGTTGAAAAGAGTCGGACTCGACTGAGTGACTGAACAACAGCAATACTCAAAAACACATTCATTCCAACATGAACATGAATGGGCAAAACAGGAGGATTAATACTCCTTGGAACTTGATGTAATAGATCTATCTGAAAGAAACTTTAAGGGGAAAACGGCAGTTTTCAAATGAAGGCAAAGAATGGAAAATACTGAAAGAAAGGGGAAAAAAGGACATGACATTGTGAGAAAAGAAGAGGTGTATTTGAAAAGGAATCAAATGATCTAGAAATAATATACTCGCTGAAATGACTGAGTGAAAGAAAATCTCGCTCAGCATTCACTCAACTGAGCAACCTGTCAGTCTGTACTTCCAGCTCAGCTGGTTAGTGCCCTCCTGCAGTCCCGTGCCCTCCGTGACTGCCCCCTCACAGGGCTTACCACACTGCCCTATAGCTGCTTCTTTCCTCCCCTGTTAGACTGTAAGTTCTCTGGGCACATTGGACTGTCCTATTCATGGTTGGCACAGTGTCTGTCACATGGCAAGAACCCAGTGAATAGTCACTAGAAAATGAATGAATGAGCAGAAGTGCCTTTAACCGTTACAAAGTTATTTATGTTAGCACCACTTAAAGAATGAAAACTTTGGGAAGACCCATATGCCCCCAAAGCGGGATCAAATAAACAGCAGAAAATTAACGAAATACTGGGACTTCCCTGGCAGTCCATCGGTTAAGACTCCACACTTCCACTGTAGGGGACTCGGGTTTGATCCCTGGTCAGGAAACTTAAGATCCAGCATGCCATGTCATATGACCCCCAAAAAGAGAAATAATACATAATACTCTTGTAGACCTTGAGAATGGTCAGGTACATAGATTAGCAGTCCCTGGGATCATGTGGAGAACTACCATTAGAATGAAAAGACAGAATACAAAATAGCAATTTCTCATTATTGCAACCAAGTTGATGTCACGCTAACCAGGTCAGGAAGCAACTTGCTGCTGCTGCTGCTGCTGCTAAGTCGCTTCAGTCGTGTCCGACTCTGTGCGACCCCAGAGACGGCAGCCTACCAGGCTTCCTCGTCCCTGGGACTTTCCAGGCAAGAACACTGGAGTGGGTTGCCATTTCCTTCTCCAATGCATGAAAGTGAAAAGTGAAAGTGAAGTTGCTCAGTCATGTCCGACTCTAGCGACCCCATGGACTGCAGCCCACCAGGCTCCTCCGTCCACCGGATTTTCCAGGTAAAAGTACTGGAGTGGGGTGCCATTGCCTTCTCTCGGAAGCAACTTGAGGTGATGCCAAAGCCAGAAAGAATTCAGACCTCACCTGGGGAGGAGTGAGCTATACCAGGTGTCAGAATTTATCCTGGTATAAAGAAAATGGGTTTGTCTGGATGCAGACTTCGTGTTTATTACTTTGGGGTGAAAACGTTCTGGCTGCTGCCTCTGTTCACCTGCTTGCCTGGAGTAGGGATGGGGAGCACGGGCCTTCCTTCTGTCCTGAATCCCTGGGGTTCCATACCTGCCTTAACTCAGGAAACACCTCTTGTCCTAATTAGGCTCAAAAAAGGTACATCGTAACTGGCACTGTCTCAGGAGTTCTGGCACATCATGCAGGTCACTGGACATATTGTTATGTGAGATCACTAAGCCTTCCAGGAGAAACATGGAAGACAGATATGAAACTAATTGGTCCCAAGGTCTTGGGATGAAGCCTACAAGAGTGAAGAGGGGAAATGGGACCTCTTCACTCAGGGGAGAGTGGGCATGTCACAGTGAGCACAGTAATAACCCTAGAGTCGGAAAGGACCAGACGCCTAGTTGGTGTTCTGTTCTGTTATCCTCCTCTTGGTGGAGAAAGGTGAGTCTCTTGTGCCCAATGTCTGTTTGTCCTGAAAGGTGGGAAGAAGTTTTCTTCTCCTGCAGTAAAAATCAAACAATAATGGGCCCTTGTCCCAAGTCTGGGTGAGTTTGGAAATTAAGACAACGTCAGGACTTTTCATTCAATGGAAGGATACTCAGCACTGAAAAGACATTGATTTGGGCAATGACATGGATGAGTCTCAAAAATATTATTCTAAGTGAAATAATCCAGACACACAGAACACATGTATAATTCCATTTAAATGAAGTTGTAAAACAGGCAAAATGAATCTACGGGGTTGAAAATCAAAACAGTGATTGCCTATGGAAGAATGACTGAAAAGAGGCAGGAGGACATTTTGACGGGGGGGAATAAAAGCATCCTTCATCCTGATTGGGGTTGTGGTTACTTGAGTGGCTACACTAGTAAGAGCTCACCAAATTGTATTCTTAAAATCTGGGCATTTTCTTGTAAGATCATTATTCCTTAATTAAGGAAGAAATATTGGAGTAGGAGTTGGCAAGCCACTCCAGTATTCTTGCCTGGAAAATTCCACAGACAGAGAAGCCTGGCGGGCTATGGTCCATGGGCTCATAAAGAGTTGGAGATGACCGAGCACGCATGCATGCAAGGGAGAAATATTTTAGAACTAAGATTCTTGTTGTTTCCTTTTAGTAGGTATCTAAGGGTTCTAAAGGGAAGGTGCTGTCACAACATCTATTGCACACATTCATGTGAATTCTTACGTAACAAGAGAAACAGAACCATTCCTATCTCTCTTGCTTTCCTACCAGCCCATGCTGCTACTGCTAAGCTGCTTCAGTCGTGTCCGACTCCATGCGACCCCATAGACGGCAGCCCACCAGGCTCCCCCGTCCCTGGGATTCTCCAGGCAAGAACACTGGAGTGGGTTGCCATTTCCTTCTCCAATGCATAGAAGTGAAAAGTGAAAGGGAAGCTGCTCAGTTGTGTCCAACTCTTAGTGACCCCATGAACTGCAGCCTACCAGGCTCCTCCATCCATGGGATTTTCCAGGCAAGAGCATGGCAGAGTCTAAATCCTTCTGTGCAGGGCTGTCCTGATAAGTGTTTAAGAACTAGCTTTCTAGGAAAAGAAAAACCCTGGTTCATAGCACTTGCTGATAAATGTGGTGTAAATACTCTCACCAGGGCTGATTTCATTGCTGCTGATGTGATGTCAACAAGCGTGGACTTGGGAAGAAATGGGTGCAGTTGAATTTCACAAGCCAGTAGGAGCCAGCTCCAGCACACCCCTGCAACAAGCCTTTATTGCAAAACTTCAGGGGAGTCTTGGCAGAGCTGAGGGAACACCTGTTAAAAGTTGTGTGAGGCTCTGGGGCAACCAGTCATTGCCTGTTAGCTTGAACGTGAAGGGTGGCAGGAGGAAGGGACACTGCACTAAAGTGGTGGTGTGAAAGACCACCCACCTGTAAGAGCAGTCAGCCTTGCTAGATATGGTGGTTTAGCAGCCGTGTAACTGGGATTAGCAACCTGTTGGCAGCATCAGGATTTTTAAGTGAAAATATGGATTAATAGATAGCATCACTGACATGAATTTGAGCAAACTCCAGGAGATCATGAAGGACAGGGAAGCCTGGTGTGGTACACTCCATGGGGTCCCAAAGAGTCGGACATGACTGAGCGACTGAAGAGCAACAACACGAGTTAGTTCATTTAAAGTTTATGAATTCTGATTTCTCTTTGGAAGAACAGAGAGGAATATCTGGCACCACGGGGCCTGCATTCCCTCCTGAAAAGAACAGGTCATAACAGGGTAGAAGCTGCGTCTCAACAACATACCTACTGCAATCCAGGGTTTGCCCGCATGGATCTGGTTGGCATGTAAGTTTGTAAATCCTGCTTCAGGTTGTGCCGCCTCTGAGAATTGGTTTGGTTTCTGGTAGAACTGTGTGTGTGTAGGTGGTTACCTACTGGATGAACTGAAGAATACCCATGCACAGCCACAATTCTCCAGTTGGAGGATCTAGACTTGATGTCTGGGGTAGCCATGTTCACTCTGGGTGCTCTTGGGACACCGAGGGACAGCAGCACCTGGCCAGGACATTGCCGGGACCCCTCATTCTCTATTCTGGCAGAACATTAGAATCACTGAAGTGGAGTGAAGTCACTCAGTCCTGTCAGATTCATTGCGACCCCATGGACTGTAGCCTACCAGGCTATTACTTAGATGGAGAATCACTGAAGGAGTTTTTTTTTGTTTTTGTTTTCTTTTTTTAAAAAAAAAAGCTCAGCTCTGAGCCCAAACAGTTGCCTAAGAATCTCTGGGGATAGAGTCTGGAAATTTAAATGTTTCAGAGAAGCTCTGCAGACGACCATAATATGTTTTTTGTTTGTTTTGTTTTTAAGGAAGGCACCACGTAAAGGTGCTTTTTCCTTGGACCAAAGGAAGAATCACATGTAGCCTCCAGCTTACATTCTCTTTCCTCCCCAGGTTGTAGTTCCTGTTCCTTCCTCAAAGAGAGGAACAGGGCAGTAAGGGAGATGTGGCTTGCTCACCCCACCCCTGCGTGGGACTAGGTAGAAGTTGTATGTTGTACCGAAGAGCTGGGCCAGGGTTCCAGCAGGACACAGAGGCAGAATGACCTTTGGCTCACAGTGAAGCTAGGTGCCCTGTGAGACTTCAGGAGGGACAGAAAGTAAAAATGCCCCTTGAGTCCTTCAGCCAATATGCATAGAACACCTCCTGTATGCCAAGCATTGTTGCAGATGCTGGAGATATAGCAGTAAGCAAAACAGACAAAAATGCCTGCCTTCATGGAACTGGCATTCTTATTTATTTATTTTTAATTTTGGCTGTGCTGGGTCTTTGTTGTGGGGCACGGGCTCTTCATTGCTGCTCACAGGCTTTCTGCAGTTGTGATGAGCAGTGGCTACTCTCTAGTGGCAGTGCATGGGCTTCTTGTTGCAGTAACTTCTTTTTTTTTGCGGAGCATATGAAATTAAAAGATGCTTGCTCCTTGGAAGAAAAGCTATGACCAACCTAGATAGCATATTAAAAAGCAGAGACATTACTTTGCCAACAAAGGTCCATCTAGTCAAACCTATGGTTTTTCCAGTAGTCATGCATGGATGTGAGAGTTGGACCATAAAAAAAGATAAGCGCTGAAGAATTGATGCTTTTGAACTATGGTGTTGGAGAAGACTCTTGAGAGTCCCTTTGACTGCAAGGAGACCAAACCAGTCAATCCTAAAGGAAATCAGTCCTGAATATTCATTGGAAGGACTGATGCTGAAGCTCTAATACTTTTGTTAGGGGAAGCACACTGACTGAAACCGCCCACCCTGGTCAGGCCCTTTAGTAACCATTCGCATGAGCTGTTTTATGACAGGAGTTCCTGGTAAGGAATATGGAACTAATAAGCCACCACAAACTGGAAGAGTTTGGGAAAGGTCAAAAGGAGACACCGCGTGTCCATCCACTTCCCAGAATCCCTCTCGCTAGCATCCATCTTGGCTGAGCGATGCGTGCGCCACCAGGAAAGACTCAGAATTAGAATGATTGGCCAAAGACAACCCGGAAGCTAATCCCATCATCATAAAACCCAAGACTGTGAGCCACGTGGCAGAGCAGTTCTCCTGGGTTCCCTTACCCTACAGGTCTCCACCCGGGTGCCCTTTCCCAATAAAATCTCTTGCTTTGTCAGCACATGTGTCTCCTCGGACAATTCATTTCTGAGTGTTAGACAAGAGCCCAGTTTTGGGCGCTGGAAGGGTTCCCCCTTCCTGCAACACTTTGGCCACCTGATGTGAAGAACTGACTCATTGGAAAAGACCCTGATGCTGGGACAGATTGAAGGCAGGAGGAGAAGGGGACAACAGAGGATGAGGTGGTTGGATGGCATCACTGATTTGATGGACATGAGTTTGAGCAAGCTCCAGGAGTTGGTAATGGGACAGGGAAGCCTGACCTGCTGCAGTCCGTGGGGTGGCAGAGTCAAACACGACTGACTGAACAGGCTCTAGGGTGCTTGGGCTCAGTAGTCGTGGCACAGAATGCAGGCTCAGTAATTGTGGCACATGGGCTTAGTTGCTCCACAACATGTGGGATCTTCTTGGACTAGGACTCAAGCCTGTGTCCCCTGTATTGGTAGATGGATTCTTAACCACAGGACCACCAAGGAAATCCCAGAACTGGCATTCTAATGCGGGAGGCAATAAACATCATTAGAAAATCAGTATAATGGAAGGCAGTAAGGGAGACAAATAAAGCAAGGGAAGGGGACTGGAAACATGTTGTGGTATTGCATGTTGGGGAGTATGTGGGAATGAGGAAAGGCATTGGTGAGAAGGTAACACATAAGCAAATATGTAAAGGAGGTGAGAGGGTGAGCCAGACAGGTATATGGCAAAAGAAAGTTCTAGATAGGAAGAATGACACAGGCATAGGCCCCGGGGGTGGAAGTTAGTCTGGAAGGTTGGAGGGAAAAGAGGTCAGATGCCTAGAGCAGAGGCAGAGGAGGGAGAACAGTGGAAAGGAGGTCAGGGAGTTGAGCCTTGTGGGCTATTGGCTGTGGGCTTGGCTATGACACCCCCGGTGGTACAGTGGTAAAGAATTTGCCTGTCAATGCAGGAGACTTAAGATCCCTGGGTCAGGAAGATCCCCTGGAGAAGGAAAAGGCAACCCACTCCAGTATTCTTGCCTGGAGAATCCCAGGGACAGAGGAGCCTGGTGAGCTACAGTCCATGGGGTAGCAGAGCTGGACATGACTGAGCCCAGCACAGCAGCAGCAGAGACATACACTGGATATATCCCTAATGTAGACCAGACAAAGGTGGCCCTTGAAAAGAGTGGGGAAACTGAGGCTAGAGTCACCGACATTCAGCCGGCTTTCTTTCCGATTTGCCCTAGAGCAATCAGAACGGTCAGCTGGGACAATATAGGGGGCTGGGACTGTGGTGGTGGTTTGCTGAGCCCTGAGATGGGTGGAAAACTGCAGGGTGGGTGTATGTGTAACCCTGAAGGGTGGGGCCTGACAGAGGAGGCTGGACAGGCTGGGGCTCCTTGGAATCTGGTAAAGGAGGAAAGAGGACCCTCTACTCTCCCACAAGCACTTCCTACGCTCTCCAAGTGTCCTGCTTCCTATTCAGGAAAGATTAGTGGAGGGCCTACTCTGTGGTGGGGACTGTGCTACATTCTGGGGACACAGAGACACAGAAGCCAAGATCCTGTCCCACTGTCTTATAAGGACTAAAGCCTCTGGTGAGATTTAACAATGTCATTTGTGAGACTTCTCTGGTGGTCCAGAGGTTAAAAATCTGCATGTCAGTGCAGGGGATATGGGTTTGATCCCTGGTCCAGGAAGATCCCACATGCTGCAGAGCCACTAAGCCCACGTGTCACAACTACTGAGTCTGTGCTCTAGAGCCCCATGCTCTGCAACAAGAGAAGCCATCGCAATGAGAAGCCCGCCCGTCACAGCTAGAGAGTAGCCCCTTCTGGCCGCAACTAGAGAAAGCCTGAATGCAGCAGCGAACACCAGCACAGCCAAAAAGATTTTTTATAAGCATCATTTGTCGCATTTCCTCACATTCCTAGCACCGTGCCTATTTGTTAAAAGAAAAGAAGGAAGAGAGAATCCTGATGGGAAGAAAGAAGAAATCACACAGCTCTTTGATGGAAGGAGTGGATTTTAGTGGTTTGTTATGTAACTCTCCCAGAGTTACAGCTCTCCCAGAAAGATGGAAAACAGGAGCTTTGTCATGGAGAAGATGCACTGATTGTATATCTCAGATGGAGAATCACTGCTTCTTGGATGGCGGCTGGCGTGGGGTTGTTGCAGGGAGGAAGCCAATTCTGACTCCATGTTGGAAACTGTTTCTTTGACTTGCTTTTCATCGTTTTTATTACTATATAATACTCCATGGCTTGCCTGGAGGACCCTGCCTCTCTGCTTGACTATAAACTAAAGTGTCTTTGTTCAGCTCATGGAGAGATGGTTTGTCCCTGCCCACCTGTGAATAGAAGAGATTAGCTCACCCCTTCCAAAGGCAGGCCATTCCCTTAGAGATGCTTTGCAAGACTGAAGACCCTTTCACTTTACTTCCCCACTGCCTTTTGACTTTGGTTCCTCATTGCTTCTTTCTCTCTGGTCTATTAAAGAACCTGGCATCCAGACCCCAATAAGATGGTTATTTTGAGGCACTAGCCTGCCATCTTTTTGGTCTGCCGGCTCCCGGTTTAAAGTCTCTTCCTTGCCTCAACACCTGTCTCAGATTCATTGACCTATTGTGCGGCCAGCAGAGCAAGCTTGGACTTGGTAAACAGGAGGAGACGGGCAGAGTAGCTCAGGCTGGGAAGTGCTCACGGGAGAAAGGTCATCAGGACAGGCAGGGCAGCTGGCTGCTTGGAAACAATCTGTCCTTTCTCCACTTGGGAACCTCCAAGCTGCTCATGTTTCTCCATGCCCTGCTGCGGAGGGCCCTTCGGGCCTCAAGAAAGGCCCATAGCTGTTTGGAGATAAAAGAGAGCTTGATCTGGGGTGTGAGGCCCCACCTGCCGGTCGTGTGCTCGCCCTCCAGGCGCCTGGGAAGGCGCCGCCTGGCACTGTTCCGGGGCTCAGGCCTTGCATTGCTGGCTCCCATCTGGCGCCTCTCTGCCCAGACCCCTGCCTTGGCTCTGAGGGTGAGGGGTGGGGGGGCTGTCCTCCCCAAGAAATATGATCCCTCCCTCTGGTCCCAGCCGGCCCCCCTCTCCTGGCTGGCCCCCCTCTCCCAGGGGCTGAGGGTGTAGCTCAGCCTCCAGCTTGTTCCCTGTTAGGCCAGCCCCCACCCCGCTGCTGTTTCACGCAAGGCCCTCCGTCCTCATTCCCAGGACGCCACCCTGGGCCCCCCCTCCACCCCCAGGCGAGCTTCTGGTGACCTTGAGGCCTTCTGGAATAAAGAAGGGGCGGGGCCCGGGCCTTGCACAAGCCTGGCCCAGTCCCCGAGAACTGCCAGCTTTGAAGCTAGATGGTTCACACGCCAAAGAAGAGCTGTTCACGGTCCTCACTGACACCTCCAGGCCACCCGCGTCAGGACTGACTCATCCGCTGTCTTTCAGGCCCCCCGCCCTCAGGGAGTCTCCCCCTGCGGAGGGCGGGTGGTGTGCCGCCCTGGGTCCCTCCAGGCGCCAGTCGGCTCTGGGAATAATCACATCCCGCCGACTGACAAGTTAGGAGCACTGGGAGCAGAAAGGGGCCGGGCGCAGAGAAGGGGAAATGTGGGGAGCGTCCTGGGGCAGGGCAGGGCAGAAGCAGGGCTGCCTGAGCCTGGCACTCACGCTGACGGGCAGCTGACGGCACCAAGCCCTCCCAGGAGACGGGAAGATCAATACTGGAGGGACAGGATGGGAAATCCTGGCCGTTTGGAGGAGGGGACAGGAAAGACTGGGAGGGAGGCGAGCTTTCTTCATCCCTCCTCCTCCAAAGCCGGAGGCTAGCGGGGAAGGCTCACCCCTCCACTGGCACCAGCGGTTGGCCTCTGCCCATCACGTGACTACCCAGACAGCCCACCCCCTCACCCCTGTCTGGGCCAGGTCGGGGGGGGGGGGGGGGGGGGGGGGGGGGGGGGGGAGGGGGCTAGAAGACTGCAGTGGGGAAGGGGAGGCTGTGAGGGGAGGAGGGGCAAGGGCAGTGCTGCAGGAGCAGGTTTCAGCCAGCTGCCTGAACCTCCTCTGGAGCCACGTCAGCCCCACCTCCCAGGTCTGACAGTCACAGGCGACTAAGCTCTTGGCAGGTGCTGTGCTTGACTGAGGCTGCAGGCCAGGTTGGGGGGCAAGGGGGTCCCAGGGAACACGCCAGCCTGTCCCCTCCGGGGCTTGGCTCACTGAGGATAAATGCTTCTCTGGAGAGTCCTCACTCGCCCCTGAAAAACCCCTTCACAAACCCCTGGAGATCTCATGGGTATTCCTCTTGCTCTCTCACACACACACACCATCCAGGTCCCAAATGTTGACATTTCCTCTCTAGCAGCCCCCAAGTGCCCTCTGAGGCCCCAGGGCTGCCCATGAGGAGCCCTCTGGGTGCCCCCGATCTGCACATAAAGCCGCCTCTGCATCCCGGGACAGAGCTTTCTTGCCAGAAAGCCAGACTGCCTGTCATGTGGCTGCTCAGCCCTGCAGTTCCTGCTTGGGCACTGCTCCCTCCCTCTTTTCCACTGTGTGGGCTACAGGGAACTAAGTTCTTCCATCTTTCTTACTGCTTGAAAGCAGAACTAAGAAGAGAAAAAAGCCATGAGGCTTATTCATGCCAAGGACCCCCAAAAGCCCTAAAATGGATGTACCCCTACTCAGAGGGAGATGTGTTCATGACCATTGGATCAGAGTGTCCTGTGTATAAATAAAATTCTGTATCCACTTCCCTTTAGCACCTTAGCTCAGCAGACAAAGCCTGCCAGGGCCAAGCTCCCGTGGCCCCCTCCTCCCAGGTCCTGCCATTCCCCAGGCCCTAGGCACCGCACTGCGCGCGACTCCCTGTTCTTTTTCCTGGTCTTGCCCTGGTCTCTCAAGCCCATATCTCTTCTGCTTTTAATGCCTTTCCCCACCTTGTCCACCTGGGGAGTATACTCATCTCTCAGGCTGCCTCTGCTGAAAGTCTTCCTTGATGGCACCCTCTGCTCTCTGCAGACTTCAGTGCCCCTTCTCTGAATGTTCACAGCTCCCTGTTCAAAGCATTTCCCACATTGTATTTCAGTAGTTAATAGGCCCAGCTTCCTCATCAGGCTATGAGTTAAGGGGCAGTTTAATCCATAACCTCTGCCTCAGGGCTGACAGTGTTTAATCCATAACCTCTACCTTCGGGCTGACACACATGGCCTCTACCGTAATAAATGCTCAAGATACACTTGCCAACTGAATGCATGAGTTTAATGAATGGGGCAGAAGAGATCAAAGTGCACAGAGAGGAGCACCAGGTCTCTGAGGAGGGAAGGGAATTCCAGCAGTGGATATTAAGGAAGACTTCCTGGAGGAAGCAAAAAGTTATTTACTGGGTGGAGACATTCCAGGCTGAAGCAACAGATTAATCAAGAGTAGGGGAGTGGGGAAGCCATAGAAGAGGTCTTCTGTCAGGAATAACATTCACTGAGTGCTTCCTCTGTACCAGGCCTTACTCTTCAGTTCAGTTCAGTTCAGTCGCTCAGTCATGTCCGACTCTTTGCGACCCCATGAATCGCAGCACGCCAGGCCTCCCTGTCCATCACCAACTCCCAGAGTTCACTCAGACTCAAATCCATCGAGTCAGTGATGCCATCCAGCCATCTCACCCTCTGTCATCCCCTTCTCCTCCTGCCCCCAATCCCTCTCAGCATCAGAGTCTTTTCCAGTGAGTCAACTCTTCGCATGAGGTGGCCAAAGTACTGGAGTTTCAGCTTTAGCATCATTCCTTCCAAAGAAATCCCAGGGCTGATCTCCTTCAGAATGGACTGGTTGGAAGGCCTTACTCTTAAATCCTCTTATTTAATAGTTACAAACAACCACAGGAGATTAGTACTATAAATATCCCCATTTCACAGATGAGGAAAGTGAAGTTTAACTACTGGCCCAAGGTGTTGAGGTTATATTTGATGAGAGAAGCAGATCAACCAGAAGTGATCAACAGAATATGGAATTTGACTTTATACAAGGGGCCAGGTACTTAAATCACTGATGCTGGTGGTCCAGTGGTTAAGACCCCGTATTCCCAATAGAGGTTGCTCTGGTTTGATCCCTAGTCAGGGAACTAGATCCGACATGCCACAGCTAAGACCCGGCTCAGCCAAATAAATAGTTAAAAAAAAAAAAAAAAAAGAATTGATGCTTCTGAGTCTAAAATCCTCATGACACGCAGTGGGGAAGGGAAGATGGATGTGAAGTTGAGGGGAACAAGAAGGAAGAACCAATGAGAAAAGGCTGGGACTCTAGAGGATGAACAGGCAGCTACACCAAGACAGCAACTTCAGGGACACAGGTGACCTATAGGCAAAGTTGGCATCCTTTGTCCTGGAGCTAAACACACACCCAGCCCAGGACTAGACAAGCTGAAGGAGGTTCATAGAGAACCCCCAGATCTCCATCAACACGCGTGAGCTGCGGCAGTGCTGGAGCCCTGCACCGACCACAGGAGTGAGCGAGGTTCTTGTGTCCCATCCTGCCTCCATGGTCAGCTTACAGGAAAGGCAATCCTGGGATCATGGTTCAGCTTAGCTCAGCTGGCACAGCCCAGAGCTACCAGGTCAGGGTCCCAACCCAGACCTCATGTGTATAAGGAAGAAATGACTGGGAAGTCAATAAGAGCCAAGCCAGGAGGGTCTTGGCAGCACGCCAAAGAGTTTGGAATTTCTTCATGTGATCACCATGCTGGTTTGCAAGATTGTGTGTCGAATTGGAAGCAAAGGTGGGACGAGCCCTTAGTGATATCCTGGAGGTGTTGGGCATACTCGGGCTGGGGTGGGAGGCAAGATGAGATGCCCACGGATCCCTGGGAATAGATTCTAAATTGGGTGGTAGAGGCTGCGTGTAAATGAGGGGACCAGAAGCTGAGCTTCGGGTGGTGCCTGCGGGTGAGAAGCAAGTCAGGCAGAAA
This sequence comes from Bos taurus, assembly GCF_002263795.3. Taxonomy (NCBI): domain Eukaryota; kingdom Metazoa; phylum Chordata; class Mammalia; order Artiodactyla; family Bovidae; genus Bos; species Bos taurus. The sequence goes on from NC_037350.1 coordinate 10,912,903, forward strand.
GGCTGGCAGGATGGTACGGGCTGAGGTCAGGGAGGTGGGAGGATCAGAGAAGCAGGGCCCTGGAAAATCTGGGGGAAGCAGGGGTGTGCAGGTGTCTTGGATTCTTCTTCGGCAGCTCGGATGGTGCCTGGGCCCTGTTTGGAGTTGGGCCAATTTATTGTGGCCTCCTGCCGGTGCCCCGGCCCACTCTGCGCCCCCTCCCCCCACCCCGGTGTGAAGGGCAGGTTCAGATGTTCAGCCCCTGCTCGGAAGCCCAAGGCTCTGGCAGCTGAAGGGTGAGATAAGCCTCTGGGCTCAGGGTGTGACATTTGTCCTTCCTGCATGCCTCCTGAGGCCCCACTGCGTACAGGACACTGGGCTTTGCTGGGGACAGGGCCCTGCCTGTCGGGAGCCTGGAAACAGTCTGGTGGGAGGCAGAGGAAGAAACTGGGCCCTGCTGTGGAGGGGAGAGGAACACCAAGGAGGGAGGCCTCCCCAGATGTGGGAGGAATCCAGGAAGAAGTGGTATTTACATATGTTTCCCATCAAGCCCCTAGATCTAACCACGGGAACAGGAGATTCAGGGGCCGGCTCTGTAGTCAGCAGACCGTGGGAGCTGTAGGCTCAGCGACCCAGCGTCTTCTTAGCCAAATGGTGTGGGAAAACAGAAAGAATGAGGTGAACCTATGCATGAAAAGAGAGTTAATAGACACAACAGCCCATTGTAACATGTGGACCTTATTAGGATCCTGATTTTTTTTTTTTAATGATGATCAGTTAGTCTGCTCAGGCTGCCATAACAAAATACCACAGACTGAGAAGCTTAAAAACAACAGAAATGTATTCCTCACAGTTCTGGAGGCTTGAAGTCCCAGATCAAGGCCTGGCAGTGTGCTGTTTCTTCTGAGGATTGTTTTCCTAGCTTGAAGACAACCACTTAGTCTCAGGTGGCCTTGCCTCCGAGTGTGCAGGGGTGTGTGTGGGAGTCGGGGAGTGGGGTGGGGAGAGACAGGGCTCCTCCCTTTCTTGAAAGGCCACCAGTCCCATCAAATTACAACCTCACTCTTAACGACCTCCTTAAAACTTGGGCGTGTGCTAAGTTGCTTCAGTCATGTCCGACTCTGAGACGCTATGGACTATAGCCTGCGAGGCTCCTCTGTCCATGGAATTCTCCAGGCAAGAATACTGGGGTGGGTTGCCATGCCCTCCTCTAGGGGAGCTTCCCAACCCAGGGATTAAACCTGAGTCTCCTGTGTCGCTTGCATTAGCAGGCGTGTTCTTTACTGCTGAGCCACTGGGGAAGCCCCGTTTAACCTTAATTACCTGGTAAAGGCCCTATTTCCAATTTCAGCCACCCAGGAAGTTAGGGCTTCAATATGTGAATTTAGGGGGGACACAAGTCAGTTCACAGCAGGTGACATTTGTGAGGCATTGGCACTTTGCTGACTAGGCATTTGATATTGAGGAATTACTGCAAATTGTCTCCTGGGATGGGCTTCCCAGGTGGCGCTAGCGGTAAAGAACTCACCTGCCAATACAGAACACATGAGAGACACGGGTTCAATCCCTGGGTCGGGAAGATCCCCTGGACGAGGGAAGGCAGCCCAGTCCAATATTCTTGCTTGGAGAATCCCATGGACAGAGGAGCCTGGCAGGCTATAGTTCATGGGGTCACAAAGAGTCAGACATGATGGAAGCGACTTAGCACACACACATCTCTTAGGATATGATAATGGTATTAGTGTTTCCTATATATACATATGCATACACATATGCATGAAGTGAAGTGAAGTCGCTCAGTCATGTCCGACTCCTTGCGACCCCATGGACTATAGCCCGCCAGGCTCCTCCATCCATGGGATTCTCCAGGCAAGAACACTAGAGTGGGTTACCATTTCCCTCTCCAGGGATACGTGTGTATAACATGCATAAAATATTTGTAAGTGCGTGTGCATGTATAGCATAATATTCTCAATGTATATATTGTGTGTGAGTATATATTTTTCCTTACTTTTTATCATAGAAGCACACCGAAATATTTGTGGGTGAAATCACCTGATTGACTTCAACCTGGTCTGGGAAGGGGCAGGGTGAATGTGGCTGTAGATGGAACAAGGCTGACCATGAGTTGATGGTTGCTGGGTCCGAGTTATGAGTTCATGGGGGTGCATTATATTATTCTGTCTCCTTTTGCATGTGTTCCAAATTCTCCATAACAGAAAGTGAGGAGAGTTAGTGAGGTTTAGACATGAGGGGCGGAGAAGGCAATGGCACCCCATTCCAGTACTCTTGCCTGGAAAATCCCATGGCTGGAGGAGCCTGGTAGGCTGCGGTCCATGGGGTCGAGAAGAGTCTGACACGACTGAGCAACTTCACTTTCACTTTTCACTTTCATCAATTGGAGAAGGAAATGGCAACCCACTCCTGTGTTCTTGCCTTGAGAATCCCAGGGACGGAGGAGCCTGGTGGGCTGCTGTCTGTGGGGTCGCACAGAGTCGGACACAACTGAAGTGACTTAGCAGCAGCAGAAGACATGAGGGGAGAAGGCATCTGCTAGAAGAAATTGCTTAGGCGAAACTCTGAGGGAGGGAAGCTCTTGGGCATGGGAGGCCCCAGCGTTTCACAGGCGCTGGAGCGTGAAACTGCCAGGCGCTTCGGGTACCAGAACAAATGAGGCTCAGCCCCTACTCTCCAGGACAAAGACCAGTCTCAGTGGTGGGCCCTTGCTCAGGTCAAGTGAGACCAGAACCCAGTGGGAGAGCCCTGAAGGGCCTGTGAGACTTGAATAAAGGGAAGAGAAGCAGAGATCATTGTTCTGGAAGGGCTGGGAGACTAAGTCTTAAAGGAGGGAGGCAGAGACAACCCAGTGGGCTGGGAGCAGGGAAGCTTGAGGATGGAGCAGCAAAAACTGGTCATGCAGGCTTCCAACCAAATCTGCTGGAATTGTAGGACGCTGACTTCTGCTTTAGAAATCTGACTTCTTTTTTTTGTGTTTCTTACTGGGTGACTTTGGGCAAGTTACCTAACCTCTCTGATCCTCAGTTTTTTCTTCTGTAAAATGGAGGTCATAATAGGGCCCACCTCATAGGACTGTTGTGGTGTTAAATGAGAAAATACTTGTACAGCACTAAGAAAGAGTGTGTGTTCGTTATTATTAACATCAGAGTTTCGGGGAGGAAGTTGCCTTCCCTTGGGGCAAGAAGGTGGAGACAGCAGTTATTAAAATGAGAGAAGCCCAGGGAGGGAGGAGGCAGGAACAGCACATTACTTCTCTCTGCCAGCCCCTAATAGGCTTGTGATTTATTTTTAATTAAAGAAGCTGTTTTCTTACAACAGTGAACAGGGTCAGATGCAGAGAAGAAGTTGTGGAGAAAGGACCAAATAAAATCCCCCAGGAAACTTGTGAGAGAGAAAGTGTGGTTGGCCAGAGTGGTGAGCGTCTCAGGCCTAGAGCCCAGTTCTGGAAGCCACCTCTAGCCCCTCACTGCCCCCTTGGAGTGGCTTCTGGAACCAGGGGTCTACAGGAGTCAAAGGTCAGCGCCCATGGTGGGAGGGATGGGGTCCAAGCAAGCTCCTCCCCTGAGGGAGCCCTGGCCTTTCCCCTTCAGGGCTGTGGCTCTGGGACCACTTCCTCTTTCTTCTTCTCTCTGAAGCAGGGAGCAGGTCTGCTGAGCCCTTGGGAGAGACGGGACTCCAAGGATGCCGGAGCCCACCTGTGACCCCAGGTGGGGGTGACTGAGTGTGCTGGCTGGAGACCTCCCGCCCTGCTTCAGGGGAGCTGAGGGCTGCCCTGGAGGCCTGCAGGATGGAGGGGGCAAGTGAGGAAACTCTGACATCTGTGTCCAGTCTGGTGACTGTGTTTGAGAATAGCAGGTATGGGGTAGTAGATGTGGGGAGGGTCATCAGGGCTATCTGGTGTCTCCCTTGAGCTCCGCTGCCTGCCCTTGGGCCCTTGGGCAGCCCAGGCCCTCCCAGTCTCCTGGCTGAGGAGCAGGCCAGAGGCCGCCTTGAACCCTGACAATGAGCAGTGTCCTTGTCCTGGACCCCACTCCTGTCCGGACAGTGCCCACATCCTTCGATCACAGGCTCCTCAGGGCCTGGAAGAGTGTTTGGGGCACCAGGTCTGGGCAGAGATCAGAGTGTGTGTGTCAATGTGTTGGGGAGAGTCCAGATGTGTGTAATTAGGTGTGTGCGTGTGGGTGGACCAGATACCTTGTTTGGGCTGCAGAACTCCACCTACTATCCCTCTGGCAGAAATAGTAGCTAATACTTATCAAGAGCTTACTCCCTATGAGGAGAGGTTGAGACCATCTCGGGCAAAGCAGACTGCGTGGTCAGCCTATCTATGGGGCAGTGTTCTGAGTGTGTTTGCTACTTATTTCATTTAATCATCTATCAGCCTATTGGGGGTAGGTTCCATCTCTGTTCCTATATTATAGGTGAGAAAGGGGAGGCACAGAGAGGTGGGGGGTGGTTTAAGTGTTTTATGTTCATGGGCAAGGAGAAAAGCAGGCGCTTCCTTCTGAAAGGAACAGGCTGGAGGTCATTGCGTGTGTCTGTGTGTGACATTAATCCACTCTGCAGGCATTTCTTAAGCCCGGGATTGTGTTAGAGGTTGTGACTGTTGTAGGTAGGGTTCTCTGGAAATAGACTCTGGGATAGAGGTTTGCTTCAGGAGGTTTACTGGGGAGGGTTTGGGGTTGAGGGAGGCAGCACTGGGCACAGGTAAAAGTTGAACTGCCATGCATTCTCCAGTGGATGTAGCCTGTTCCAGAGAGTTCTGGAGCTGGAGGCCCCTCTGGCTGTTCCATTCGAGGCAAAGGGCTAGGTCTTTGTACCCCCATGTGGACTAGTCATTGGATGTGGACTTGACTTTAGATGAGGCCGCTCTCTTGCAGAGAGGGCAGTTCCCAGCGAGGCATCCAGTCAGTAACCTCTCAGCCACCATGCCCCCAGCAGCTAGGGGAAGAGTGCCTCCGTCCTGAGGGCTGTGGGTGGCACGGCACAGCGTCGCAGGGGACCTGTACCAGACACAGGAGCCTAAAGAAAGATCCCTGCCCAGAAGACTTCTGTCTTTGGTGCTAAGCTCATGGAATGACTGTGATGCCAGGTCATGACCAACAGATATCCTGAGAGGGGCCTAGACACTCTGCTGAGGGCACTCAGAGCGGACAAAGCCTTCTGTGTGGGCTTCATGGTGGAGGCAGCATCATGCGGACCTAGAAGAGCCAATCAGCTTCCTCAGCAGGTGACCTGGCCCCGCCTCTCCCAGAGGCCTCAGCCGGCATATTCTGTTCAGCACCAAGGACAGCTCTAGGTGCCACCTTCCAGGACCACCATCCCCTGGGGTGTGCAGAGATACCACCAACCCCACTCAACACACCAGGCATGCCCAGTGGAGACCCTCAGCACATGTGCTCTGCCTTGGAAATATCCCTTGCAGGAGGAGGCAGCCCTTGACCACAGTGGGATCAGAGGAGGTCTTGTCAGCAGGGTGAGAGACACCCCTCACTCTTATGAGAGGGGCCAAGGCCAGGTGCCTTGGCATGGGCTTTCTTGTGAGGTCTTTCAGTGCCTTAACTGATCTGAAACTGAGGGAGTAAAGAGGAAACAGAAACTGGTCTGTGCCCTGGGGAAGAAATGCAGAAGCTGAAACCAAACAGAACAGAAAGCCTGAGATTCAGCTAACTCCATGAGCTGCAGACCCAGGGGCTGAGGAACCGGGTGTTGGGGTGCAAGAGCCAGTGAGGAACCACGGGGGACTGGGTCACAATCTCCTCTCTGCCGCCAGCCAGTGTGTGATGTGGGGCAAGTCACATTGACACTCTGCACCCATTTCTCCCTGACTAACATGGGGAAGGGCAGTTTAGGGCTCAGACTCAGGAGCCAGCCAGCCTGATCTGAATCCCACCTCTGCCCCCCTCCTTCTGCAAGATCCCCTCTTTCTCTAGTTACAGAATGGGGGTAATGAAAAACTTCGTCACAGAGTTTTGAAGATTTTGTACCTGTCTGGTCCTGCGTTTCCCAGTCTGCCTTTCTTATAAGGCTGCCCACCCTGTGTCGTCACCACAGGCCTTCCCACACCAAAGGGAATGGGGCACATCATATGTTGTTGGCTATATTCCTTGCTGCTGGCCTCTGTTATCTGAAGAATGTAACTGGTCTGCAGATTCAGTATGTAGGATAAGAAAGCTACACTATGAAAGCTTATCCCTGGAGGGAGAAGGAAACTGACCCTAGGCTGGCTTTTTATTACTGACTCAATGGACACGAGTTTGAACAAGCTCGAGGAGTTGGTGAAGGACAGGCAAGCCAGGCGTGCTGCAGTCCATGGGGTCACAAAGAGTCGGACATGACTGAGCCACTGAACTGAACTAAACTGAGAGGTGTGGAGGGCATAGTTCCCAGTGAAAGTTCAGTTCAATCGATCAGTCGTGTGCGACTCTTTGCGACCCCATGAACCGCAGCATACTAGGCCTCCCTGTCCATCACCAATTCCCGGAATTTACTCAAACTCATGTCCATTGAGTCGGTGATACCATCCAACCATCTCATCCTCTGTCGTCCCCTTCTTCTCCTGCCTTCAATCTTCCCCAGCATCAGGGTCTTTTCAAACGAATCAGCTCTTTGCATCAGGTGACCAAAGTATTGGAGTTTCAGCTTCAACGTCAGTCCTTCCGATGAACATTCAGGCCTGATTTCCTTTAGGATGGACTGATTGGATCTCCTTGCAATCCAAGGGACTCTCAAGAGTCTTCTCCAACACCACAGTTCAAAAGCATCAATTCTTCAGCGATTGTCTTTCTTTATAGTCCAACTCTCATATCCATACATGACTACTGGAAAAACCATAGCCTTGACTAGACGGACCTTTGTTGACAAAGTAATATCTCTGCTTTTTAATATGCTGTCTAGGTTGGTCATAACTTTTATTCCAAGGAGTAAGCGTCTTTTAATTTCATGGCTGCGATCACCATCTGCAGTGATTTTGGAGCCCCAAAAAATAAAGTCTGACACTGTTTCCACTGTTTCTCAGTCTATTTTCCATGAAGTGATGGGACCGGATGCCATGATCTTTGTTTTCTGAATGTTGAGCTTTGAGCCAACTTTTTCACTCTCCTCTTTCACTTTCATCAAGAGACTCTTTAGTTCTTCTTCACTTTCTACCATAAGGGTGGTATCATCTGCATATCTGAGGTTATTGATATTTCTCCCAGCAATCTTGATTCCAGCTTGTGCTTCTTCCAGCCCAGCATTTCTCATGATGTACTCTGCATATAAGTTAAATAAGCAGGATGACAATATACAGCCTTGATGTACTCTTTTTCCTCTTTGGAACCAGTTTGTTGTTCCATGTCCAGTTCTAACTGTTGCTTCCTGACCTGCATACAGATTTCTCAAGAGGCAGGTCAGGTATTCCCATCTCTTTCAGAATTTTCCACAGTTTATTGTGGTCCACACAGTCAAAGGCTTTGGCATAGTCAATAAAGCAGAAATAGATGTTTTTCTGGAACTCTCTTGCTTTTTTGATGATCCAGCAGATGTTGGCAATTTGATCTCTGGTTCCTCTGCCTTTTCTAAAACCAGCTTGAACATCTGGAAGTTCATGGTTCACGTATTGTTGAAGCCTGGCTTGGAGAATTTTGAGCATTACTTTGCTAGCATGTGAGATGAGTGCAATTGTGCGGTAGTTTGATCATTCTGTGGCATTGCCTTTCTTTGGGATTGGAATGAAAACTGACCTTTTCCAGTCCTGTAGCCACTGCTGAGTTTTCCAAATTTTCTGGCATATTGAGTGCAGAACTTTCATGGCATCATCTTTTACGATCCCGCTGAAAAGTCCCAGCTTTATCAGCTCTACCCTCCCTTTAGAGTGTTCTATGGCTCCTACCTTCCCTCAATGTATCAGTTACTAGGGTTTTAGGGGATTTCCTGCTATAGAGAGACTAAAATCTGGGGTGAGGCTCACAGGCAGGGTGATCTGGGAGGGTACATAAAATCTATGTGCAACTAAGTAAGTCAGACAGAGAAGGAGACATATTGTATGACACCCCTTACACGCAAAATCTAAAAAGAAATGATACAAATGAACTTATCTACAAAACAGTAACAGATTTACGGAGAATGAATTTATCCTTTCCAGGGGGGAAGCATGGGGTGAAGAGAGAGTTAGGGAGTTTGGGATCAAAATGCACATACTGCTATATTTTAAATAGATAACCAACAAAGACCTACTGTATAGCACAAGGAACTCTACTCAATGTTATGTGGCAGCCTGGATGGGAGGGGAGTTTGGGGGAGAATGGATACATGTATATGTATGGCTGAGTCCCTTTGCTGTCTACCTGAAATTATCACATTGTTAATCAGCTATACGCCAATACAAAATAAAAAGTTAAAAAAAATCCTCTATGTGGAGAAGGAAGGGTTCCTCACTGCATTTTAAACAGGGAAGTGTGTAGTTACCCAGAAAACAAGAAACAGTCTACGCTGACTCATTTTGAAGACTGGAGTTCCCTCCAAGAACGGTGTTCGGGAGAGAAGTAGATGTCTCTGTCGATTCCTTCTATGTGCCAGACACTCAGAGGCCAGTGAACATCTCTGATTTGCATTGTTGTTGTTTTTCAGTCGCTAAGTCGTTTCTGACTCTTTGACCCCATAGACTGCAGCACGCCAAGCTTCCCTGTCCTTCGCTATCTCCCAGAGTTTGCTCAAACTCCTGTCCATTGAGTCAGTGATGCCATCCAACCATCTCATCATCTGTCGCCCCCTTCTCCTCCTGCCCTCAATCTTCCCCAGCACCAGGGTCTTTTCCAATGAGTTGGCTCTTCGCATTTGCCTTGCTGCTGCTGCTAAATCACTTCAGTCATGTCCAACTCTGTGTGACCCCATAGACGGCAGCCCACCAAGCTCCCCCATCCCTGGGATTCTCCAGGCAAGAACAATGGAGTGGGTTGCCATTTCCTTCTCCAATGCATGAAAGTGAAAAGTGAAAGTGAAGCGCTCAGTCGTGCCCGACTCTTAGAAACCCCTGGACTGCAGCACACCAGGCTCCTCTGTCCATGGGATTTTCCAGGCGAGAGTACTGGAGTGGGGTGCCATTGCCTTCTCCGCGCATTTGCCTTAATTGCCCCCAAATCCCTACCAGAGAGGTGCAGTTCTCCCTACTCTTAACTGTTCTCTTCTCCTCAGGATGACAGGAGCAGTGCCCAGAGTCCACGGCCTGGAGGCCGGGCATCAGCAGCCTGGGTGCAGGGCTCCTACGTCTGCAGGGCCCTGGGAGAAGCCCACTGTGGAGGAGGCCCTGGAATCTGGGTCCAGGACTGTCAGCAGGAGGTACCTGAGCTCCCTGAAGAACAAGCTGTCCAGCGGAGCTTGGAGGAAGTCTTACCAGCCCAGGACCTGCCCTGGCTCGGGGACACAGGTGCCGGAGGGCTGGGGAAGAAGTGGGGTACTGGGGGGCCATCCATTGATCTCCTCCCCACGCATTCTCTCCCAGCCGGAGCCAACTCCTCCCCTGGGTGGGGGTCTTCTGTGACCAGAAATCAGCTGAAAGCTAGATTCACGACCCCCTCCCACCCTTGATGGCCTTTGATTAAGTGCCTACTATGCAACCTGCTGCTGACATTATTTCTCATACCCCTCGCTGAAGGAGTCTTTTTAAATTTTTAATTATTTATGTATTGATTTTTATTACGCGTTTGTTTACTTTTGACTGTGCTGGGCTTTTGTTGCCGTGCACCGGCTTTCTCTAGCTGCAGAGAAATTAGCACTCTGCCGTGGTGCACAGGCCTCTCGTCGTGGGGGCTTCTTTTGTGGAGCACAGGCTCCAGGCACATGGGCTTCAGTAGTTGAGGCGCACAAGCTTAGTTGCTCCACACATGTGGAATCTTCCCGGATCACGGATTGAACCTATGTCCCCTGCATTGGCGGGCGGATCCTTAACCGCCTGGGAAGCCTTGTAGGAGTCTTTAAGGCATGGAGTTGAAATTCAGACAGCTTAAGGAACTTGTCTGAGACCACTCAACGTGGGACCTGGTACCCCTCCCAGATGTGGCCTCAGGTTACCTACTGAAGGAGGCAACACTGCCCACTAGAAACAGAGGTCAGTGCTGATCCCTGCCCTGAGGCTGGTTCCGGGGAGGTCACCTCCCTTTTCTGGGTTTCAGTTTTCTTGTCTATGGGGTTGAAGCCAGACCACCAGGGCTCACAGCTCTTCGGCTTCCTGTGTGACCTTGGGCAAGTCTCTGTAGCCCTACTGTGCTTGTTTCCTCATTTAGAGAATGGAGATGCGATCATACTGGTACATGCTGTGTCTACTGGCTATCGTTTGCTATGTAACAAACTACCCCCAGATGTAGTGGCCACGCAGCTTACTGCTTCTGACAGTTTTGTGGGTTGATTGGAATGATATTGGATAGTTTTTCTGTTGGTCTCACTTGAGGTTGGTTTCACTTAGCTCAGGCTGCCATAACAAACTAGAACAGCCTAGGTGACTTAAGGGCTTCCCCGGTAGCTCAGTTGGTAAAGAATCCACCTGTAATGCAAAAGACCCTGGTTTGATTCCTGGGTTGTGAAGATCCCCTGAAGAAGGGATAGGCCACCCACTCCAGTATTCTTGGGCTTCCTTGGTGGCTCAAATGGTAAAGAATGCACCTGCAATGTGGGAGACCTGGGTTCAATCCCTGGGTTAGGAAGATCCCCAGAGGAGGGCATGGCAACCCACTCCAGTATTCTTGCCTGGAGAATTCTCATGGACAGAGGAGCCTGGCGGGCTATGGCGGTCACAGAATCGGACACGACTTAGCAACTAAGCACAGCACAGCACAGCACAGTATAGGTGACTTAAAGAGCTTCCCAGGTGGTGCTGGTGGTAAAGAACCCACCTGCCAATTCAGGAGACGTAAGAGATGTGAGTTTGATTCCTAAGGTCAGGAAGATCCCCTGAGAAGGAAATGGCAACCCTTCTCCAATATTCTTGCCTGGAGAATCCCACGGACAGAGGAGCCTGGTGGGCTACAGTTCATGGGGTCACAAAGAGTTGGGCATGACTGAAGCAACTTAGCACGCACAGGTGACTTAAACAACAGAAATACATTTTCCCACAGCTCTGAAGACTGGACATCAAGGTCAAAGGGCTGGCAGGGTTGGTTTCTGGCAAGGCTCCCTTCCTGGCCTGTGGATGGCCATCTTCTCACTGCGTCCTCACACGACCTTTTCTCCTACACCTTGTGTCCCTTCCTCTTCTTATAAGGGCACCAGTCCTGATGGGTTAGGGCCCCACCCTTCGCATCAGTTAACTTAATTACTAAGTATAGTCACATGGGAGGTTAGGGCTTCAATATATTAACTTGGGGACACAATTTAGTCCATAACAAGAGTTCCCATGTGTCTTCAGTCAGCTCTTGGCTGAGGCAGGACTGCCCATGATAGCTCATCTCCCAAGCCTAGTGCCTGGGCAGTGACAGCTGGAAAGCTTGCTCATCTGGGATGCTGGCACAGCTGGGCCCCTGGCTTCCTGTCCGTGAGGTCCCTGGGCCTCTCCTCTCCCGGTGGCCTCTCCCTCAGGGCAGCTAGACCTCTAGATATGGTAGTTCATGGCTCCCAAGAGAGCACAGGTGGAAGCTTCCAGGCCTCTTAAGGCTTAGGCACAGCCTCACTCTGCCCCATTCTCTCAATCCCAGCATGAACCCAGATGCGCCTGCACCATGGCCTGAGTCCTGGGAGCTCCACTCACTGGGGCATCTTTGGATACTGCTTCCATCAAAGGAGACCAAAGCTCTCCTTCTCCTTCTCCCCCCAACTTCCTTGCAGGAGCCTGAGGAGAAGAAGATTGTCCGGGAGCTGCTGGAGACTGAGCAGGCCTACGTGGCCCGCCTCCACCTGCTGGACCAGGCCAGTGGCCAGGGCGCCCCCCGCCCCATTCCTTGGCACCTGGGCGTCCTCACCTTAACCCTGCTCTCCTTTCTGGCCCACCTTATAAGAGCTGAGAGTTAGGACCTCAGGTCTGATTCTAGGAAGCCTCAGTCCTTTAACTGATGACTGGAGTTTGGGCAGAAATCGGGATACAGCTCATTAGCACCACTCCTGATTCCACCCTTGGTACCTAGGCTGGTCTCCTAGGAGCAGAGACCACACCAGCCAGTCCTTCCAGGGCCCACACAGCATCCTCATCTGTCACCCCGCCTCCCAGCATCCTCACAATTCTTAGCCCTTCACACTGTCTTCAGGAACCCTAAGGCAAGAAGGTTAAATCACTGAACTGGGGTCTTGAGCCTGGCGAAGTCCGAGGCCTTGACAGATACAAGATGGGCCTGCTCCTGACGTTCATCAGCTCCCAGCCTCTGGCCAAGTCCCTTGGTTTGCCCATCTGTAAAATGGCCAGAATAATTACTGTCTCTCTTCCCAGGGTTTTTTGTGGATGATGGGAGATTAAGGAGGCGCAAATGTTCTGAAAGCTGGGTGGGGAGGGACCCCAAAGCCCCCGGGACTCTGCTCGTCTCCCCCGGGCTGGGGCCAGGGGTGGGGGGCTCCTGCTCTGCCACAGGCTCAGTGACCCAGCGGTGGCTGCAGGTCTTCTTCCAGGAGCTGCTGAAGGAGGCCCGCAGCAGCAAGGCCTTCCCTGAGGACGTGGTCAGGCTCATCTTCTCCAACATCTCCTCCATCTACCAGTTCCACTCACAGTTCTTCCTCCCAGAGCTGCAGCGGCGGCTGGACGACTGGTGAGGTCCAGCAGGAGCCCCTGAGGCCCCCCAACTGCAGCCCTGGCCAAGTCGAGGTGCAGCCTCCAGGACACTGGGCTTGGCCTGTTAGGTCTCTGCGCTTGCTATGTGGCCATGACTCGACTCCTCTGGGCTTTGTCTGTCTGCACAGTGAAGGGCTTGAATAAGTCGTGTGTGTGTGTGTGTGTGTGTGTGTTCTGGAGAAGGGGATGGATCAGGTCCTCACTAGGCTGAGTGACTTAGGAGGTAGTGGAAACCACCAGCAGTAAGTGAAGATTTCCTACTTGCCTTGCTTTGGGTTTCACACCTATTAACTTGCTTAGTCTTCAGATCAGCTCACTGTGTGATGATGGCCTTGTGGTTAGGCCAGAAACCCTCTCTGCTTTCAGAGTTACCCACGAAAGTATTTAGTGGTGAAATTAGTATCTTGCCAAGGAAATGCCATGATGTCTGGCATGTCCTTTAAAATTTCTTGGCCAAAAAGAATTTTTCAGTTCAGTTCAGTCCAGTCGTTCAGTCATGTCTGACTCTTTGCGACCCCATGGACTGCAGCACACCAGGCCTCCCTGTCCATCACCAACTCCCGGAGTTTACTCAAACTCATGTCCATTGAGTCGGTGATACCATCCAACCATCTCATCCTCTGTCGTCCCCTTCTCCTCCCACCTTCAATCTTTCCCAACATCAGGGTCTTTTCAAATGAGTTAGTCCTTCACATCAGGTGGCCAAAGTATGGGAATTTCAGCTTCAGAATCTTAGTAATTGTTAAATCCTGCGATGTATCTATAGTTAGTGTTAGATGCTCAGTTGTGTCTGACTCTTTGCAACCCCATGGACTGTAGTCTACCAGACTCTTCTGTCTTTGGAATTCTCCAGGCAAGAATACTGGAGTGGGCAGCCATCCCCTTCTCTAGGGGATCTTCCCGACCCAGGGATAGAACCCAGGTCTCTCTAACTACAGGCAGATTCTTTACCATCTGAGCCACCAGGGAACCTGATGGATCCATAAGGGTTCCTTATTATATTTTTTTTACTTTATGATCGATCAAAATTTTTTTCCATAATTTTTTTCAAAAAGGACAACCCTGTAAGGTAACCTATCATCATGCCCAATTTTTTCAGATGGGAAAGTTGAGGTATAGAGAGGCTAGGTGATTGGCCCAAGAACACACAGCTGGAGTAAGTGGTGTGGTTGGAAATCAGACTCAGGCAGGCCAGCTCCAGATCACTGATGCTCTGCTGTAACAATTCAACAAAAAGGTTAAATGACTTTTTCTTACCTCTCTTAGCCTGGACTTCCTCCTCTCTAAGAGGGGCCACTGACTGACTGTCCTTCCTCCCCTGCACAGGGTTGTAAGAATTAAATGAGATGAGACGAATTAAATGAGATGAGACATGCAGCATGTCTTGGGCAGTGCTGGGCATGTGACCCTTGTTATTGTTACGAGAACAAGCATCAGGTGGTTATTGAACACCTGCTGTGGGCCTGACCCTGTGCTGGGCCTTTAGGGAGCTTCTGTCAATGGGAGAAGTCAGCATCTGCCCTCCGGGGGCTCACAGTCTAAGGAGGGGTGAACCACACCTGTGCCGAGATAACACACCCCCCCCAATACCTGTGCCCAGGAGTGCTGCAGAAAGGCTGTGTTGCAGAGGTGGGGGGGTGGTCTGAGGGGAACCTCGCCTCTCCTGACCCCGTGTGGAGGCAAGAGAAGAGGTCCCCAGACTGAGGGCAGTACCTGGTGCCCCTCCGGCAGGACTACCACCCCCCGCATCGGTGATGTGATCCAGAAGCTGGCGCCCTTCCTGAAGATGTACAGTGAGTATGTCAAGAACTTCGAGCGAGCCATCGAGCTGCTGGCCACCTGGACAGACAAATCCCCACCTTTCCAGGAGGTTATCACCCGCATCCAGGTGAGGCTGGGGTGGGCACGGGGCAGAGCCCTGCACGGCCGCCCCCAGCCTGTGGTGGCTCCTGTTCCCCAAGTGATTTGGCACACCTTGCCGGCTCAGCGGCTTCCACAGCCCTGCCGGCTCCCCCAACCCTCAGGGGCAGCCTGACCCACCCCTTCCCCCTTTGACTCCTCCTCCTCTTCTCCCCCTCTCCCTCCCCAAGAGCAGCGAGGCCTCAGCTAGCCTGACCCTGCAGCACCACATGCTGGAACCTGTGCAGAGAATCCCACGCTACGAGCTGCTGCTCAAGGAGTACGTCCAGAAGCTGCCAGGCCAGGCCCCAGACCTGGCTGATGCCCAGAGTGAGGACACCCCCAGTGAATCGGGGGGCGGGGGGCAGGGGGCAGCACTGGGAAGGCTCAGGCCACTCCCCTAATTTATGGAGCACCAGCTAAAGATGGTTTTGATGACCATCAACCATCAACATTGTTGTACGTCATAGACATTGTCTATAGCATTAGTCATTTTTTTTTCTACAGACACTAAGGCCCAGAGAGGTTAAGTGACTTGCTCAAAGTCACACAGCCAAAAAGAAGCAGAACTAGGATTTGAAACCATGCCTTCACCCCTGGATATGGCGGGCAGTGAAAGTCATAGAGGCTAGCCACCTCGGCCCTGTCTTTCAGGGACCTCTAGTCCCTTCACCCTGGGTGAGAAATGAACCCCATTATCTAGACACTGAATGCACCAGGCTACAGGGGAGGGCCTGCCCCTGGGGTGCTCAGGGCAGGCTCTGAGGCCACTGGGTTAAGCCTCAGGGACCTCCTGCCTCAGCTACCCTTTCAGGGGATGACTCTGACCCTGCCCCCTTTTCAGAAGCCCTTGACATGATCTTCTCGGCCGCTCAGCACTCCAATGCAGCCATCACTGAAATGGTGAGCACCCCAGTCCTCTGAGAAGGAGCTGTGGGCATCCCAGGGCCCTGTGACCTCCTCCTGCTGCTCTCAGCCCCCGCCAGCCCAGCCAGGTCTCTGTGTCTGCCCCTCCTCTGACCCTGCCCCCTGCTGCCCTCCTCCCCACATCCCATCTCCGCCCACGCGAGGCCAGCCTTCCAGGAACAGGCAGGGTTTTGCCTGGCCTTGGCTGAGGGTGGCCCTCCCTCCCCCAGGAGCGGCTGCAGGAACTGTGGGACGTGTACCAGCGCCTGGGCCTGGAGGACGATATAGTCGACCCCTCCAACACCCTGCTCCGCGAGGGCCCCGTCCTCAAGATCTCCTTCCGCCGCAGCGGCCCCATGGAGCGCTACCTTTTCTTGGTAAGGGGATGCTTGGGGAGCCCACTCGCTCCACACTGGGGAGGGGAGTCCATAGGCATGGGCCCTCTGCCCCAGGTCCTGCCCGCCTGGCATCTACCTGGCCGGCACTGCAGGAGAGCAGGGGCAAACCAGCTTCTCTATCTTTATGGCTCTGGCACACTGGTCAGTTCAGTTCAGTTCAGTCCCTCAGTCGTGTCTGACTCTTTGCGACCCCATGGACTGCAGCACACCAGGCCTCCCTGTCCATCACCAACTCCTGGAGTTCACTCAAACTCATGTCCATTGAGTCGGTGATGCCATCCAAATATCTCATCCTCTGTCGTCCCCTTCTTCTCCCGCCTTCAATCTTTCCCAGCATTAGGGTCTTTTCAAATGAGTCAGCTCTTCACATCAGGTGGCCAAAGCATTGGAGTTTCAGCTTCAGCATCAGTCCTTCCAACGAATATTCAGGACTGATTTCCTTTAGGATGGACTGGTTGGATCTCCTTGCAGTCCAAGGGACTCTCAAGAGTCTTCTCCAACACCACAGTTCAAAAGCATCAATTCTTCGGTGCTCAGCTTTCTTTGTAGTCCAATTCTCACATCCACACACGACCACTGGAAAAACCATAGCCTTGACTTGGGACAAATCACATGCTGCCTCCAAGCCTCAGGGATTTCCAGCTAAGGGGGTTCCCAGACATGTCCTAGGAAGCCACAGAGTCAGAATCTGAACCAAGTCTGTTTGGCTCCAAAACCTGTGGTGTCAATCTGTGCTCTAGAGAGGGCAGGCTATTGTTGCTGTTGAGTCGTTTAAGTCGCGTCCGACTGTTTTGTGACCCCGTGGACTGTGTAGCCTGCCAGGCTCCTCTGTCTATGGGATTTTTCAGGCAAGAATGCAGTGGATTGTCATGTCCTTCTCCAGGGGATCTTCCTGACCCAGTGATTGAACCCGCGTCTCCTGCATTGGCAGGCAGATTCTTTACCACTGTGCCACCAGGGAAGCCCTAGAGGGTGCAAGTCAGGAGGGAATTAGGTTGGCTGCTAGGAAGAACAGCCCCGGTTTGCAGTGAGGAAGCTAAGGGGTCTCCTGGAGATCTGGAAACTGGTCCCACCT
This sequence comes from Bos taurus, assembly GCF_002263795.3. Lineage (NCBI taxonomy): Eukaryota > Metazoa > Chordata > Mammalia > Artiodactyla > Bovidae > Bos > Bos taurus. The sequence continues at coordinate 10,929,905 of NC_037350.1, forward strand.
GGAAGTTTGGGGGCGGGAGCTACAATCTCTCACCCTTGACCCGCCGTGAGAAAGGACTCGTGGGTCTCCAAAGTCTGCCGTGGTCCCCTGAAGTCCACAGGTCGGGCAGCCCCTCGGTGAGCACCCCAGGTGGAGTGGGGCTAGATCGCCGCTTCCTCGTCACACTTGGGCTGTCCTGTGAGCTGGCCCAGCGCACAGCGAGAGTGGAGTAAGGCCCAGTGGGCTCAGCCCACGTCCAGCGAGGTGTGCCCGCCTGTCTGCGCCACTGTGCACACACACCCGCTCGTGTCTCCTGCAGTTCAACAACATGCTGCTCTACTGTGTGCCCAGGGTCATCCAGGTGGGCGCCCACTTCCAGGTCAGGACCCGCATCGACGTGGCCGGCATGAAGGTAGGAGGGCGTCACCCCCAGGGTGGGACCCAGGATGGGGAGCAGCAGGAGGGGCCAACCGGCGACTCAGTCCAGGAGCCCAGGTGTGGAGGATTTGGGGCAGTGTGAAGGCGGAAAAGATGAGGCTTAGATCTCTCCCACCTGCGCTCCCAGCCTTCCTGTCCAGGGTCCTTCCCAGCACCCAGCTTCACTTTGCTTTCCCTACCATCTACACCAGGGCTTTGAAAACTTTATGAGTGCATGAATCCCCTGGGAGTCTTGTTAAAATAATGGGTTCTGATTCAGTAGGTCTGGTGTGGGGTCAGAGATTCTGCATTTCTGACCAGCTCCTGGCGGATGCCAGTACTGCAGCTTTGAGTAGGAAGGGTGTCCACTGTCAGCTCAGTTGCCGACTTGGATGTGTCCACATCCAGAGATGGCCACGAATGAGCAGGGACAGCAGCCCGTAATATTGCCTGTTGACTGAGTGGTCCCCATGGGTTAGGCCCTGCATCATCCCCCTGGACCCTCATTACAGCCCTGGGATGTAGGGGCTGTTATTATCCCCTGCATTTCTTTAGTTTTAAAAAAATCTTAAAAAAAATTTTATTACCTAAAAGTGTAAATAATACACATTCCAAAATCAAACTATGTAAAAAATATATGCGACATGTATTGCACATATAGGCACTCCATCCCCTAACCCCCTTTCCTAGAGGCCGCCTTTGCTCCTAGTGAGGCCTTCCAGAGGTAGGGTACTCATTATGGCATCCTTACTTTTGTTTCACATAAACAGTGTTTTTCACATACACTATTCTGTGTTGGACTTTTTAAACTAGCTACTTATTCTGGAGATGATTAGAACTCAGTTCGTTTGGAGCTTCCTCATCCTTTTGCATAGATGCACAGTGTCCTGGTGTGTGGATGGACCGTAATTCGTTCAACTGGTCCACTGCTGATGGACATCTAGACTGTTCTCAGTTGTCAGTGTCTGCAAATGAGACTGCAGTAAATAACTGTGTACAGTCTGAGGATATCTGTAGTTAATCCCATTTTCAAAAATAAGGAAATAAAGTGATACATCCAGACAGTGAAATATTATTCAGTGATAAGAAGGAGTGAGCTATAAAGCCATGAAAAGACATGGAGGAAACTTAAATTCGTATTACTAAGTGGAAGAAGCCAATCTAAAAAGGCTACATGTATACATATGGTGTACATCTACTGTATGATTCCAATTCTATGACATCCTGGAAAACGCATTCTGTCTCTGGATGGAGACAGTGAGAGGATCAGTGGTTACGAGGGGTTAGGGGAAAGGGAGGGATGAACACAGAGGAATTTAAGGGCGGTGAGACTGCTTTGTATGGTGCTATAATGGTTGTCGTTGTTTAGTTGCTAAGTCGTGTCCAACTCTTTGTGACCCCATGGACTCCTTTGTCTATATAATGGTAGATATCAGTTATTATACATTTATCCAAACCCACAGAATGTACACCACCAAGAGTGAAGCGTGATGTGAACTATGAACCTTGGGTAATAATGACAGGTTCATTGATTCTAGTAACACTTCTGGTGGGGAAGTGTTATTAATGGAGGAGGCTGTGCATGTATGGGCACAGGGGGTATATGGGAAATCTCTGTACCTTCCTCTCAGTTTTGCTGTGAACCTAAACACTGATTTAAAAAAACAAAAAACACAAGGCCCAGAAAGGTTAGGGCTTCCCTGATAGCTCAGTTGGTAAACAATCCACCTGCAATGCAGGAGACCCTGGTTTGATTCCTGGGTCGGGAAGTTCCGCTGGAGACAGGATAGGCTACCCACTCTAGTATTCTTGGGCTTCCTTGTGGCTCAGCTGGTAAAGAGCTGGCTCAGTGGTAAAGGCTTACCCACTCCAGTATTCTGGCCTGGAGAATCCCATGGACTGTATAGTCCATAGGGTCGCAAAGAGTTGGACACGACTGAGCGACTTTCAGAAAGATTAAGTAACTTGCTTGGGGGTCACACAGCAAAAACCCAGATATAACAGAGTCCAGAGCCTCTGTATCTAACCAGTATACTATACTGTCTCCTATTAAGGCTTCAACCCAGAGGGATAAAGCATAGGGTGGAATTGCAGGCATAAGTGGAGGAAATGGGAAGAAAACCCTCTTGGCCACCCCTCTCTGATGGTTCCTAGGTCCCGGTGGCCGGGGCTGGAAGAAACAGAGGTCAGATCTGGCCCATCTTAGTACCTTTCCATCTCCCCTTTCCCTCTCCTTATCCCACATGACATCTCCCAGGATTTGCCTCAGGAGGGAGCTGAGGGCAGGACAGTTCTGCCCCTGGAGACCTCCTGAGCTCTGAGAGCCCCTGCAGGAGGGCCTTGCCCCTACTCCCGACTTGGATTAGCTGGCATTTGGGGCTGAAACAAGGGCCTGGGGGTGGGGTGTAGCCTGAGGGTGATGAGAGCTGATGGCAGGACATGGGCAGCTTCTGGGGGTTCCCAGCCCACCCCCCATGCCTCAGCAGACTGAGGTCTTTTGGGAACGCAGCCCCCTACTCTGTCTCATCCAGCTTTTCTTACTGAATGTGGCCAGAATGTCCCAGAGGCCAGAGCAGGCATGCGCTTGTACATCTGGGAGCCGTGGTAGGTGAGACTGAGAAAGGCAGGTTATGGAGAGCTACAGACAGAAATTGGAGACTGGCAGCCCTATCTTAGGACTGGCAGAGACCCAGGCGTAGAAAAAGAGAGGCAAAGATTGACAGAAAAGCCAAGAAATATAGAGACCAAAACAGAGTCATAAAGAGGAAATCCATAAATATGTTCCCTAGAGTGTCTGACGCTCAGGATGTGTGCACCGGGTTCCCGGCGTCTGCCGGTCTCGGCGATACAATCACTGCAGGGCGTGTCTGGTGCTCTGGTGGTCACACAGCGCCGTCTCCTGGATGGCATAGGCCTGGCGGGTGCAGAGCTGTCCACCCAGCCGCGTTTGTACAGGAATCATTTTCTGAGTCTGAGGTTTGGAGGCAGGTCTGGTCTTTGACCACCATGATGGCTCCCACTGGCCCATACCCTCCTGGTCTCCCTCCTTCCTGAGTGTCAGGGAGCCCTGGATCTCAGCAGCTGATTCCCAACCCCCAGGGTTTCAGTTCAGCTCAGTTGTGTGTCCAACTCTTTGGGACCCCATGGACTGCAGCATGCCAGGCCTCCCTGTCCATCACCAACTCCCAGAGTTTACTCAGACCCATGTCCATTGAGTCTGTGATGCCATCCTCATCCTCTGTCGTCCCCTTCTCCTCCCGGTCTGCCTGGGTCCTATGTTTGCGCCATTCTGCACAGGGCCAGCCTGGGAAGAAGGAAGGGGTGTGGGCCCTTGGGTACTCATGGACCCAAGACAACTGCGTCTCCATGGACTGCTGTGCAGGTTGGGCACTGCACGAGCACCCCCAGCTGAGATGAGCGCTCTGCAGCCACAGCAGACAGCACAGGTTGCATATGGACAGTTCTCTTTGTCCGGCAGATGGCAGTCAAGTCTCTGGTTCAACAAACCAGACTCTTGACTATTACACCAGTTTGCCAACAGATGTCAGTAAAGTGTTTTGAGGAAGGGGTGTCTTTTTCTAATTGGCACAAAGGCGCTGCATGGGCTGGCAGGGACCTGACAGCCAAGTCTGGTGGTTGAGCCTGGGCACAGCCCAGCTTGGGGAACTGTCCTCCAGAAACCTGCATCCTGCACCCCTGCAGAGGTGGTCCCTCAGGCCAGGGATCTCCCCAGTCCCGTTTTCTATGAAAAGTGTCATGTTTCTTCCTAGCTCTGGCCTCCAAACCTTAGATTTCTCCCTTCTTGTCCCTCTCCCTCCCCCCATCAGTCATGGAGTCTTGCCAGATTCCTGATATAGACCCTTTGAGCCTCCGCATTGTCAAGAGTATCAAGAGCAGATTACATCCAGCCCCTTCTAGAGGGAATGGACAGGTTTTGTGGGCCCTACGAGTAGACCAGGCCTCACGTGAGCAAGTCATGCTCTTGCGGGAGTGGTGGGCCGCCTGAAAGTGTGCCAAGGCCTACTCACCCTGCAGCAGGGAGCTGGCAGAGGGGCCAAGTGCCAGGTGGTTCAAGGTGGTTCCCGTGCCTCCGTGCTAGGCCCCTGGGCTCCAGATCTGTGTCTTCACTTCCTTTCATGACCCTGTCTTCACACAGCCTGGGAGACATCTGTGTTTACCAGGCTCTGGGGTAGAGTAGAAAGAGATGTGCTTCTACCTTCCCGTGAGGACCAAAACCCTGAGTTTGAATCTTCATTCTGCTCTTTAGATGCTGTGTGACCTCAAGCAGGTCTCTTGCTCTCTCTGATCTCCATTTCCTCATCTCCCAAATGAGGGTGATAATATCTGCCTCTCAAGATTGCTGTAAAGATTTTCTTTCACTGTTTATTATGGACACTTTTAAGGGGAGAAAATGGTACCTCATGTATTCCTCACCTGGTTATGATGATTGTCAACTCAAAACTGGTTTCTTCAGCAACCCCTCTTCTAGTCCCCTTTTCCAATGGATTATTTAAGAGGAAATCTCAGATACATAATAATTTCACCTATAAATACTTGGGTACGTCTCTGTAAGAGACAGGAACTCTTTTTTTAAAAAGATATTTTATTTTATTTTTTGGCCATTCCATGCTGCATGTGGGATATTAGTTCCCCAGCCAAGGATCAAACCCTTGCCCCCTGCAGTGGAAACTCAGACTGTACCGCCAGTGAAGGCCCAAGGATTCTCTTTTCTTTTTCTTTTTTTTTTTGCCCTAAAAGATGCCAACAATACCATGATTACATCTAACAAACTAATGATACTTATTTAATAACAGTGAGATCCCTTGGTTTTCCTTGGCTGTCTCACAATTGCCTTCTCACAGCTCATCTGTGTGAATCATTTCTGATATGCTTCTTATATGCCCTTTTATCTATCATACTTCCCTCTCCTACTTTTCTCTCATTTATTAATTGAAAATCAGATCGTTTCTCTGGCAGAGTCGCTCTCAGTCTGGATTTTGCTAACCGCACCCCAGTGGTGTCATTCACTGTATCCCACGGTCCCCCATATTCCCTGTAAACGGTAGATGACCACGGGCTCAGCTGTGCCAGAGGACTGCGGCCGGTGACAGGCAGTGCCCACAGGGACACGTGGTGGCCGCTAAGTGTTAGAACTGATCAGTGGGTTCAGCAGTTGTGCCCATTAAATGAGAACACGTGTGGGTGCTCAGCGAAGCGTTCTGTGACCGGCAGCCTTCACAGCAGCCTCGGAACCTGCGGAGTTCTGGGATGAGGATGGTGGAGGATAGGAGGTGGGGATCTGTCGGATCTGTCGAGTTGGTTGATCAATTCCTTCATTCACGATATGGGGCAGAGGGTCTCATCCTAGGCTCTATGTCTGCTCTAGGAAAAGCCGTGTCCCCAAACCCAGCATGTGAGCCAGTTTCCATCTTGGTGACCCCTTTGTTGGGAGTCCGCACCTCACCCTGGGCAGGCTTATCTGCTAAAGTTCCGGGAGCCCCAGGTCCTGTCTGCTCTGTAGATCGAGGCCAGCTCAGGGCGCCTTTGCTGGGCTGGACAGAACGGGGAGCCACTGAACAAGCTCCCCATCCTTGTCTCTCTGTCTGAATTGTCCCTGGGGCACGATCCTCCTCCCTCCCCACCACAGTGCCTGGGGGGGGGGCAGGCGGGAGCCTGAGCCATCTCTCCCTCCCATTCCGAGCAGGTGCGGGAGCTGACTGACGCAGAGTTTCCCCACTCCTTCCTGGTGTCCGGGAAGCAGCGAACCCTGGAGCTGCGAGCCCGGTAGGCAGGGGGTGCCGGGGCGGGGAGAGACGGGAAAACTGGGAGGGGCCGCTCCCCTCAACACCTGTGTTCTCTTTCTGAGCAGGTCCCAGGAGGAAATGATCTCCTGGTTGCAGGTATCAGAACGAAAGCTCCAGGGCCCCTAGGGTTGTGACTGTGGGGCAGGGAGGGGTGCTGAGTGCGTGTGCGCGTGTGTGTGTGTGTACGTGTGAGCACACATGCACCCACCTGCTCTTCCTCAGCTCTGTAGGTGTCAGACAGGTTCAGATCTTGCCGCTGAATGGCCTGGGACAAGTCGTTTATCATCTCTGAGCCTCAGTTTTCACATCTGTTGTATGTTCAGTTGCTCAGTTGTGTCTGACTCTTTGCAACCCCATGGACTGCTACACGCCAGGCCTCCCTGTCCCTCACTATCTTCTGTAGTTTGCCCAAGTTCATGTCCATTGAATCGGTGATGCCATCCCACCATCTCACCTCCTGTCGCCCTCTTCCCCTTCTGGCTTCAATCTTTCCCAGCATCAGGATCTTTTCCAATGAGTTGGCTCTTTGCGTCAGGTGGCCAAATAGTTTCTCCTGCCTTTAATCAGACACTGTACACTTGGAATGTTGTGCCCGGTACCCAGTAGGCTTTTAGCGGTGATTGTTGAATGTGTGGAGGGATTCACAGATGAGCAAGCCCCTCCTGCCTCCCCCTCAACCACCTCCTTTTGCCCTGCACCCCCGACCCCCACCCTGCACCAGGCCTGCCAAGCCGCCATTGACCAAATTGAGAAGCGGAATGAAACCTTCAAGGCTGCAGTCCAGAGCCCTGAGGGAGACCCCCAGGAGCAGGAGGTAAATGCAGGCTCTGTATTTCTAGCCCCCCAACCCCGCTCGGAGCCTCCAGCTTCACACAGAAATGACTCCCCTCTTGGCTCTATCTAGGTAGCTTGGAGGGCAGGGGCATGTCACCCATCACAAATGATTCGGAGGGATCAGGGGAAGCCCCACACCCCAGCATCACCCTACTCATAGAAACTCAGTGCCAAAGACTCCCTCATTAGCAAAAAAGTCCTTTGGGAGCCTCTTTGTGCAGCTGCTCCCAGGAAGGATTTCAGGGCTATGAGTATAACTGGCTGTGGGGGGTGAGGGGGGCTGTGTGTGCAGACTGGGGTTTTGAAAGTGCCTGAAAAATGCTAGACCAAGGGCAAGTGGAAGGCAGGTGGGGTGGCAGTTTCAGAGAGTGTCTGTGACTATTTCAGCTCTGAGCTCTGAACTGTGGCCTGCTGGGTGTCTTTGCTGAGTCCCTTGACCTCTCTGGGCCTCAGTTTCCTCACTTGTAACACAGGATGTGGAGAGATTGACGTCCCCCAAGTGTGGTCTTTATCCGTCCGGTCCCCTTCATGTGGGAGCCACTGGGAAGCACAGCCCGCAGACTCTCTGCCACAAGCTGGTGGGCAGAGGGCCCAGGGCCTCGGGGAGAGGGCAGGGGAGTCCTGAAGTGCCTACCCCGCTGCCCCACAGCTGCAGTCCGTGGAGCTGGGCCTCCGGGCGCCCCAGTGGGTGCGGGACAAGATGGTAACCATGTGCATGCGCTGCCAGGAGCCCTTCAACGCCCTGACGCGCCGCCGCCACCACTGCCGGGCCTGCGGCTACGTGAGTACACCATCACCCTGGCCCCCATCTGCCAGCCCGGGCCCTGCCCACCCTGCCTGCTTCAGCTGGTGCAGAAGTGCTGGGCGCTAACCCGGCCAGATGTGTGCGTTACCTCGTTCGGACCTCACGGTGTCCACGTGTGAAGCAGGTCTCCCCCAACCCTTAATCCCCTTTCTGCAGATGCAACCTGAGGCCCAGGCAGGTTAAAGCCACCAGCTCAAGACATTCCCCAGAGCCAACCCTATTCATTCCCCTGCTTCCTTACCACCATTTCCCAAGACCCCAGGGCCCAGGACCAGGGAACAGCCTCTAGTATCAGACCCTTCGCCCCTTGAAGGTCTTGAACCCACCTCCTCATCAGCCCCAGGCCTGTTACACACACCCCCGCTCCCTCCGCTCTTCTTGACCGACCTCAGCTACATCCCCTCCTCTTCTTGGTGGATCCTCAGTGCTCACTGCAGCACCTACTCATTCTGGGGCTAACTCTGCCTGCCACGTTCAGGCCTGTTTCCTCACCTGTACAATGGGAATCAATAACACCGGGGCGGTAGTGAGACCTCAGCAAAGGAAGGCTCACCCCTTCCCTCTCCTTGGCCTCCTTTTCTTCCCCTTCCTCTGTCACGGGGACAGCACCACTCAGAGGAGCAGCCGCCAGCTGATGGAGGAAGGAACCAGGCCACTCCTCCGTCTTATCGGCTCAGGCCCAGTTATCAGAGGCAGATCTTGCTTTGCTTTTTAAGCACCTGCTGCACTTGAGCTGTTCTCTGTTGACATTACAACCCTCTCCATTCACTCCGCAAACACAGGGAGCCCTTTAATGACCTCAGTCTTTAATGACCTCGGGGGGGAAACAGGAGGAGACCAGCTGGGCAGGTTGGGGCCAGTCAGGGAGGTGTCCCCAAAATGTGTTAAACTGCAATGACAAAAGTAAATTTCCAGGACTGGGACACACCTGTGTTCAGATGTGAGTTCCATCCCAGAGCCAAACAGACAGGATCTGGGGGATGAACTTCCCTTCTCAGTGAGTCACGTCAGTAAATAAGAGTCGAGTCCACTCACACTTGTAACTTTGTAAGTCGTTTCTAAAAAACTATTTACAATAGTTAAGAAATACAGAGAGGCCCAAAGAACAATAGAGCGACACCTGTGTACCTGCCTTCTGGGTATGAGGAAGAAATAAAGTATTCTGAGAACTGAATGAAATAGATGATCCTTGATCGAATCCTGGTTGGGAAAAGACAGAACCAGATACAGAAGTCATTGTTGGGACCACTGAGTGATATTTGCTTATGAGGCATATGTAGTTAATAAGACTGTGTTGATGTTAAATTTCCTGAGTGTGATCATGACATTGTGGGTAGGGAGAAGAATGTCCTTGTTCTTAGGAGCTACAAGCTACATATTTAAGAGTAACAAGACACACGATGATTGTAACTTAAATGGTTCAGAAAAAAATATAGAGCGAGGGAGAGAGACAGAAAGGGAGACATCATACGTGGCAATACATGTTCATAATCCCTGAATTTGGTGGTAGGGGTATCACTGTATTATTCTTTCAACTTGTCTTCAGGTTTGAAAGTTTTGAAAATAAGTTGGTAGAGGAGAGAGAAGAAAATAAAAAGTTTCTAATAATGTTTTAAAAAATTAAATCTCAAAAAAAAAAAAATTCAAGTTAAATATTCCCAAGGCTGAAGCCCTGTGTGTAAGGGCTTTGTGAGACACCCTTGGCCCGATTCTGGGGTTTCTCGTGCCCGTGCAAACCTTTGTACTCTGTGAGTCATCCTTTCGGTGGTTGGGTGCCCAGTTTCTGCCTCCCCGCCTGCCAGACGGGAATCCTGGTGAGGGTGGGGCAAGCCCAGGCCCTCGCCTACCAGTCCCTCCCAGGCCACGTGCTGCGCTGGGCACACAGGCTGGCTCCCTGATGAGTTACCCTTCCTCCTAGGCTCGCTCTCTTGCCCCCATTTCCAGTCCCACTTACTGGACTCACTGTGACACCCCAGTCTTCCTGGAAGCTGCATCCTGCCGTGCCTGTGTTTCTCCCCAGGTTTTCTCATGCCTCTTTCACCCGGTCACCCCAGCCTGCTCTGCTGCAGCCTTCTTGCAGCCGTGGTGGGCTGGGGGACGGGCCCCCCCCTCCACAGACTACACATGGCAGGTCTTCCTGGTGAAAACTGCCAGCCCACCATTTCTGTATCAGAACATGCTTGACTCTAAGACTGAGTGGATTGCAAAACCTGGATGACTTAACGCTCAACCGTAGGACTGTAAAGGCACGTTCCGAGTGAGGAGGACTGGCTGCTACCCGTGAGCGGTGTGGCCCTCACCAAGTCACTGCCCCCTCATTGCAAAGTGAGGGTAAAAGTCCCAAGGCTGGTCCCTTGCTGGGGCCACAGGAAGGCAGGTGAGATGGCAGAAGTAAAGAGAGAGATTATTCAGAGAAAAGATGAGATGCAAGGGGTGAGTACCGGTCAAGCCCCCACAAAGGGGACCATGCAGGGAGAGAGGCTAAGCTCCTTCAGAGGGGCCCACATCTCAAGCCCCCCAGCTGGGGGCCCTGGAGCCTGAGCACCAACCCCCACAGGTGGCAGTCAGGACAGGTGAGGCCCCACTCTGTCTCCATCTCTCTCCTGAAGCCTGTTCTTCCTCTGGTCCCTGGTGGCTCTCACGTCCCCAGCTCTGGGCCAAGGCAGGAACCGCGTCTAAGCCCCACCTGCCTGTACTCCCAGGTGGTGTGTGCCAGGTGCTCGGACTACCGGGCGGAGCTCAAGTACGATGCCAACAGGCCCAACCGAGTCTGCCTGGACTGCTACACTTTCCTCACCGGAAACGTACTCCCTGAGGAAAAGGAGGACAAGAGACGGGGCATCCTGGAGGTGAGGGTCAGCTGCCTCCTCTCGGCAAACGTGTGCAGAGCCTCCCAAGTGCTGGTGCTGTCCTTGGCACTGAAGAGCTAGCCCGCCGTGGTCACACATCCCCCTTCTCTCTGCCCATGGACACCCCTGCTAACATCCCCTACCCCCACCAAATAGAGCTGGGCCTGTCACCCAATGGAAGCAACTTCTGGCTCCAGGCTGTCACCTGGGCTCCCTGCCCCTCCCCTGCCTCCCCATCTAGGGATCCCACAACCCCCCTGGAGCACTCCTGTTCACGTCCCCATGCCCCAGCAGTCTCAGGAGGTGAAGAGAGCTGGCGCCGCTGATTCCATTTTGCAGATGGGGAGACTGAGGCTCAGGGTCCCACTGCAGGGAAGAGGCAGACAGATACTCCATTCTAGTTGGAAGGGACTTCAGGGACTGGCTGGTTCTATCCCAGGGACACCCAGACTCAGAGAAGTGACTCACCCAAGGTCACACGGCGACTTAGGAGCCAGCTCTCTGATCTGTGCCACGGGTAGTTTCTGCTGCCTTTGGGGCTCCCCAGGCTGCTCCCGCCTCTGGGGCACTAGCTGTATTCAGCTTCGTGCTACACACTCAGTGGTACCCGGCCCAGCCACTGGGTACCACCACTGCCCTCTGCAAGCCCCCCCGCCACCCCTCATTAAAGCCAGGTTGACATTCCACTGTCCTTGGGAGGTGGGAGAAGATCCCAGCCTATTCTACCTGAATTCAGCTCCCAGGTTCAAGTTGATCCTTTCCACCACATCTGCCCACTTTCCAACCCTCCCCCATTCTTTTAGGCCCAGACCCTGCCCACACCTTCCCTGGCTGCTGGTCCACAGTCTGCTCCTGGAAAGAGGAATGGTCTCCGCCCCTTTTCAGGCTCCCGTTCTGCTCCCTGCGGGCGACTTGCAGGGGATACGCCCTCCCAGCCCCTGCCCCAAGCTCAGGCTGGCTGGGGTTTGAGTGCAGCTCTGCCACTGGCCAGCTGTGTGACTACAAGTCCCTGATGGGACCTCTCAGGGCCTCAGGGACAAATAGCCTCTCCTTTTGCGGGGTTGCCGTTGAGGTTTAGAAAGAGTGCTTTCTGATGGCCAACATCGGGTAGTGGGAGCTGTGCTCCCTGACGGTCCCTCTCTCTGGTTTCAGAAAGGAGCCGTGGCGGGGTCCGAGCAGAGCCTGATATGCAGCTTTCTGCAGCTTCTGGGGGACAAGTGGGGCAAGAGCGGGCCCCGGGGCTGGTGTGTCATCCCCCGGGATGACCCCCTCGTGCTCTACGTCTATGCTGCCCCTCAGGTAACGCCGCTCCCTGCCCCCCCTCGTGGTACGCGTGTCTGTCGGCAGAGGGGTGGGGTGAGTCCCGCTGGCCCCATGAGTCAGATGAGGAGACCGAGGCTCGGTGAGGCCCTAGTTCCCTCGAGTCACAGGGTTAGCAGCTTTCAGAGCTGGGCCCAGACTCCAAGCCGTGACGGTTTTGCCTCAGGGGGACGACCAGTCTTCTTTGAGGCGTCTCCTGCCAGCCCACCCCACTGCGTGCGTGTTTGGGGGGGCAAGAGGCGGGCGTGTGGCTGG